>NC_041397.2:312280610-312635610 GCF_900747795.2 Erpetoichthys calabaricus
GTGAGTGAGTGAGTGAGTGAGGGCTTTGCCTTTTATTATTTTAGATAAATCTTTACTAATAAAAGGCAAAACCCTCACTGATCACTAATTCTACGCGTAATGGTCATAACTGGAACCTGTTTTTTGTCCATATACTCTAATGGAGGAGGCGGAGTCACGTATCGCATCATCATCTATTAGTATAGATTATATATATATATATATATATATATATATATATATATATATATATATATATATATGTTTTGGCAGCCTTTTTTTTTCCAACCTAGAAGATGTCTCTTGAGATCCATTTAATCGCCTCGTTAATTGCATGTCTTATACTTTCAATACCCATTTCCTGCACCGAGTCATCTCCCCTTTTATGAGTGACTGCGTTAGTGGCCGTACTTCGTACAGGTCTTTGAACGCACTGAATACTTGTAACTGGTGTCGCCCGTTGGCTACTTTCGACAGGGAATGGAAGCAATTGTCGAGTAACAAAAACTATTTGTAAGTGATTTTGCATTGAAGAAATAGTAAAAACTTGATCACTTGACTCAATACCTAAAGAAATACACACAGCAAATGCAATTGAGAATACACCAGAATCTGTATGATTTAGTTGTTGTTGTGCGTCTTCATAAACGATGGGAGGTTTGTAAGGAAACAAAGCATGAAGGAAACAAAGCTGCTCTTCGGTGAGGTTGAATTTTTTTATCAGCGTTTAAACTGTCATAGACATGAATTACAGCACCATCATAATAGGTACACACCCAGTGAGTCACTCGTTCAATAGCTACAGAAGGTAATATTTGAATATGTTTTGCATTTTGTGGAATGGGCATTATAGGTATGTCAGGAGTCCACATTTGCAAAACCTTTTGAGGTTGGAAAATTGTATGCGCAGCTAAAATTTCGTTGAATTTGCTCATGTGATCTGTTGATAAATCATCATTATTTACCAACTCATTCATTGCAAAATCTGACAGTGGTAAGATCACTCCTTCCATAACACTAAACACAAACACTAAGTAGACACTTACACTACAAAACGGCAACACCGCCGGGAAGAACACTAAATGAGATAAAGTAAAAAAGTCTACTAAACTTCTTTATTATAACTGCTTTATTGTAGCAGGTGAGGGGACGCTGGCACACGCTTGTTGTTGCCGCTCCTCCCTGTTAACAACACTTTTCGCAAAATTCACCTTAATTCTGCACTTACGCTTGTTTTATTTCGTTTATTGTACGTATGGTTCGTGGATACAGCTGACTCGAATTGCATGGATTTGGCTGAATATTTACAGATTTTATGGACTCCACTTTACTGGGAACAGCTAAGTCTGTGGATCACGGGACGAGACCTACGAACATTTCTTTGTACCTGGCGATCTAGCACCTCAGGATGATCTGTTTCCGTGATTATATTGGCTATGCTGATCTGCTCCCATTTCATCTTACAGTACCCTACAACCGGGAACTGATCTGATGTTCATACTAACGTGGCTTATGGCTTATAGTTCCGGGGCGATCACACCTGAAATTACCAAGCGTTACTGTTTATGGCTGTGTATTGGAACATCCAAATCCTGCTTCCTCCTCCTGCTGTGCTTTCTGCTGCTTGCTATTGCCGCTCACCTACGCTACCACACGCGCCTGTCCTACCGGTTGCGTTGTGTTGTGCTGTGCTGCTTCTACACTGCTATCAGCCAAGTATCACTCACAATTTTAGCGCTTTGAGTACTGAGAAAAGCGCTATATAAATGTAATGAATTATTATTATTTATTATTAAACACTAAAGTACAAAAACGAAGTACAAAGTAACACTAAACCGCAACACCGCCGGGAACACCGGCACACTGCGTCTACTAAACACTAAGAAACACTAAGTAGAAACACTAAAGGAAAAAAATACTATTCAGTAAGTACCGCGTCTACTAAACAATAAATCAGTAAAGGAGAAAGGACGGCAAGACCGCGTCAGCTGCGGAGCTCAGCTCGGAGCGAAATGAAGTGAATGAAATGAGGTGAATGGGAGGGGAGATGATCACGTGACTCCAACACCCGCCTTAACTCTCCTCCCTCCACTAACACACAAACACAGCCACACGGTTCCCAACTCTCCTTTATATATATATATATATAGATATAAAAGCATTAACCTTAGTGTAGATATTAATGCATGTCAGGCCTACCAAGCAAATGATTAAATAAAAGCACATGTCATATTTCTTTTTAATTAAAGCTTAGCATTGAGCCACCAAGTATAAACTAGCATGCCAGCCAAGGAAGTGGAAGTGATAAGACCAAGCCCAAATAAGGAAGGAGGAACATCTGCCCAGCCAAAGACAAATCAAAAATAAACAAAACAGAAACTAGAAATGAATAATAGACACGTAGAAATAGCGAGGGGGCAGCTGCAGGGTGAAGTCAGGAGATAATAATGGTTCCCATGGGAACTCAAGGTATCGGCTGGACAGGAGTAGAGGGGAGTCGGAGAAAAAGAGCAAATGAGCTAATTTGAACGAGGTCAGAGTGATAAGAAATGATATATAAGTTTTGGGGCTCAGCTCATGTTGGCCGTATTGTGTTGAGTCTGTGCTATTATTATGGTTATTTTATTGCAATAAAACTATAGACTCTGTTTGCCTATCCCGAGTCTCCTAATAGCCTTCATTTCAGGTAAAAAGCCTTCTGGTGATAATTTTTCGACACGACACCATGTGCTGGATGATGAAGAGAATTAAATGAACACACACACCACACAAGACCAGTAAAGGTCGATGTGCATAGAGGCATTAAGCCACTGCTGCACCAGTCGGTCTGTCTGTGCTGCTTCATTTGACCCAATGTGTTCAGCTTCAGACTAAATATTATTGACATTTCTCAATTGATATAGCTTTCTGATTACTTTAAATTATATACGTGTTCTGTAAGAGACATAATGGATGGTCTGGTGTCCTACCTGGGCTGAACAGAGGTTTCTTAGCTGGTCAGGAGGCCATTATGGAAGGACAGTGTGGTTGGAGGCACACTGGAGCTGGGATGGTTCCTCTTCCCGTTCCCAGTCAGAGATAAATAATGGGTGGACTGGAAGAGGCTGCCAGCCAATAACAGTTCATCCCTCAGCATGCCAGTTAGTAGCACTCCTCTGGTATGGCTGTAGTTTGGACACCCAGAGGGCTGCATGAGACTTGTTGGAGAACACTGTTGGAGTCACAAAATGGTAGTTAATAAAACAAAACAATATTAAAAATGCATGAAAAATAACCACAGTAAATACCAAGAACAATCAGAATCTTTCCTAAGTTACTTATTTTGCCCAGGATAAAATAGAATTTTAAAAAGTCCTGTCCAGTTTTCTGTTTTGTAGCTTTTCTTCTTGTAGTTTTTTTTTTTTCTAAATTGTTCTTTTCCAACTCATTCTCTGGCTAAATGTTTTTAAATATGTCAATTATGTTTTCTTGTTTGTTTGTTTTGGTTTATTTAATTTTTGCCTTAACCATACTGCTGTCTTAACCGAGTTTCCATCACTCTTTCCCATAACTTCATGCTGTGGCTCACCAGTTTTATTCCCCTGTAGTTACAGTCCTGTACATCCCCCTTATTTTTAAATATCGGCACCAGTACACTTCTTCTCCACTCCTCAGGCATCCTCTCACTTTCCAATATTCCATTAAACAATCTGGTTAGAAACTCCACTGCCATTTCTCCCTAACACCTCCATGCTTACAGAAGTATGTCATCTGGACCAACGGCCTTTCCATTCTTCATTCACTTCATAGCCGTCCTTACTTCCTCCTTGCTAATCCCTTGCACTTCTCCTTCTCTCGTTCTCTTCATTCATCAGCCTCTCAAAGTACTCTTTCCATTTGCTCAACATACACTCCTCACTTGTAAGTACGTTTCCATCTTTCTAATTTATCACGCTAAGCTGCTGCACATCTTTCCCAGCTCGGCCCATCTGTCGAGCCCTTTTCTCCCTCCTTAGTGTCCAACCTCTCATACAACTCATCATACGCCATTTCTTCAGCCTTTGCCACCTCTCTCTTCACCTTGTGCCTTATTTCCTTGTACTCTTGTCTACTTTCTGTATCTCTCTGACTGTCACACTTCTTCTTCACCATCCTTTTCCTCTGTATACTCTCCTTTCCTTCCCCTTTCCACCACCACGTTTTCTTTTCCTCCTTCCTCTGTCCAGATGTCACGCCAAGTGCCCTTCTTGCTGTCACCACAGTCATGTCTATCCTTTTGGCAAAATTCACTATCATCTGACCTTCCTCATTCCTCTCCTGGGGCCTCATGTATAAACGGTGCGTACGCACAAAAATGTTGTGTAAGAACATTTCCATGTTCAAATCGCGATGTATAAAACCTACACTTGGCGTAAAGCCACGCACTTTTCCACGGTACCACATACCCTGTCGTACACAAGTTCTCCGCTTGGTTTTGCAGTCTGGCGGCACCTAGCGTCAAAGCAGTGCTATTGTTCCTGTGTGGTTACCCTTTCTTAGATCCACATCGACGACAGCGGCTTTATCAAATACACTGAAATTAACCGCATTTCATTCATAAATTTAATGCATCTGATTGTAATTAACCTGTAACAATATAATGGTCCACAGAATGGTCAAACTATTCTAAATACCATAACTGCTTTAACGTTGTTACTCTCAGTGTACCTTCTTGTTCTTCTTCTGTGAGCCGCTCCCGTTAGGGTTGCCACAGCGGATCATCTTTTTCCATATTCCTCTCACTGCACCACTCGGAGTATTTATATCACTATATCTGAGTGTGAATCACAGATCTACAGCGATTGGAAAGAGAATTATCAGTATACAGCATCAAGCACTCGCTGCCTCAGCCATTCGCTATTTGAACTGCTCTCATCCGACCAACACTTCACAGCCTTTCCTGTTCAGACCTCGCAGTTCACAAACAGTTTCATCCCAAGAACTATAAAACGCACTACATCAAACCATCAAGTGCTCCTTGTAGAACTGTTTGTACTTGCAAGTTACCTTGATGTAATTGTACTTATGATACAGTTATAATATTGCACAACCTGAGCTACTTTATAAAGCATGTATTTACATATGATGACGATATCATTTTTAAGACGAAATGCAGCAAAATATGTTTATTATATTATACAGATAAAACTTTAACTTTAACTACATGGTGCCACAGCACTAGCGAGCTTGAGCTTCGTTCACGGTTTGTTCCTGCCTCGCACTGTATTCATGCTGTGGCTGGCGCGACACTGAAAGGATAGATGGATAGAATAATTAAACATTACGTAGATATTTCAATGTTCCTTAAAAGTTTTGAAGAATCAGCAGTCTAAGCTTACAGATGGCTTAACGTCTATTACAGAGCTAATTGTGTGGCGATTGGGTATTTGGAGAAAGAAAAGTAAGGACAGGAATTGGCGTTTAGTACGTTTGAAAAAGACAGTACTGCTGAGATAAAGCATTTCATTGAAGGTCGCGCATGGCGCAGCAAGCACCTTGCTTAAGACATAAACAATCACTGCGCCACCGTGTTCCCATGTTTAATAACATGCTTTAACTCATATCATCATGAAAATGATATCACGTATACCTCTCAGTATTTTAATTATTCAGAGAGCTGTAATATTACGAACGTAATGGATTTTGTGTCCTGTTGGAGGAAGAGCACGTAGTGATTCAGGCACATAGAGCACATAGAAGATCAAATACACAACAAAGCATTTAACGTGCTACTTTAGTTAAGACGGGATTTGAGAAACTAGTAAATTAAATGATTTTAAGATGAAGTTTATGATGTTCTACTTTAATGGCAAAATAAACTACGTGATTAAAGTGGAAATTTCGAGATTAAAGTTGACATTTCATGGTTTTCTAACACTGTGTGCCTTTTTTGTCCCCCACTCTACCCTAATAAGCTTTCATATGATACTCAGACGGTGGGCTACGAGTCGCCTTTTCACGCTGAATTTGATATGTGACAACTTTTTGTTTTCGAGCACTATGCAACTTTGTGAAGTTGAACTTTCAAGTTTGTCCGACACGCTATGTCACTAGATCAACTTCCTTTTGTTGCTTATATAACTGTTTAAACCAACAAATAGAACGTTTTTCTTTGCCTCCATTTGGTATTCGCTGAAATTCTTCTATTTCTCCTCATACTTTTGCCATTGACTTTTCACAGAACGCTGAGCTTAAGGGCCATTTATATTGATTTGGATATTCAAAGAGGCGTAATTCTGGGTGGAGTTGGGGCGGGACAGCAGGTGTGTGCACATGCGTTAATTTCCACGCTGAGCGGGATTTATGTAGCGGAAGAACGTGGAAGTTGGCGAACGCACAGATTCCTGCATCTGGATTTTTCTGTGCGTAAGCACATTTCGGCTTTTGTGCTTACGTCATGTTTTAGTGCGAATTCTATGCACAGCATTATGCATGAGGCCCCTGGACATCATACCTTCCCATCACATCATCTCCTCTGTTCCCTTTACCAACATGTCCATTGAAATCCACTCCAATAAACACTTTCTGTACCTTGAGTACACTGTCCATCACTTCATCCAACTCACTCCAGAAATCTTCTTTCTCACCCATTGCAGACCCAACTTGCGGTGCATATGCACTAACAACATTCATCATCACACCTCCAATTTCCAGCTTCATAATCATCACTCTGTCTGACACTCTTTTCACCTCCAAAACACTCTTGACCTGCTGTTCCTTCAGAATAACTCCTACTCCATTTCTCCTCCCATCCACATCATGATAGAACAATATGAATCCACCTCTGATCCACCTGGCCTTAATTCTCTTCCATTTAGTCTCTTGCATGCACAATATATCAACCTTCCTTCATATCTGCTGACTCTCTCCACTTACCACTCATACTGCCAACATTCAAAGTTCCTACCCTCAGGTCCGCTCTCTTTACCTTTCTCCTCTCCTCCTGCATCTGGACACATCTCACCCTTCTTCTCCTTCGGCTAACAGTAGCCCAATTTCTGCCAGCACCATTTTGGCTAACAGTACTGGTGGCAGTCATTGTTAACCCAGTGCTTAACTGATCCGAAATGGAAATTTGTATTTTTGTCCACATATTGATTTGCCAAAATTTTACACCGGATGTCCTTCCTGACGTAACCATCTTCATGTATCCGGGCTTGGAACCAGCATGAAGAAACACACTGGATTGTGCATCCCCTGTTGCTGAGTTTGTATTTTGTACCTACCCTTTTAGAAACAATTCAGTAATTTTATTTGAATATGAAGTGAGCACCCCCTATTTACCAGCCACCTTGTACGAGATTCACCATCAGACAGCTGTATTCCAAAGTGGTGCTCATCTTCTCTGTAAATTTGAATGTACTCCTGAGGTGGTTTGTCATGTGGTGGGTACAGAAACATGCTGTATCTGCTCATACTCCTCACCTCCTCCTCCTCCTCCTCCTTCTGTAAAGCCCTACTAGACACTTCCTTAGTGGGAGTGGTGCTGCTTCTGGGGTTAGAGAGCAGAGTACTAAGGTGCTTGGTGCAACGCTGAAGATACTCACAGCAATATGAGGGAAATGATGTCTGCACATCGCTAATGAAACAGACCTGGTTGAACATCAGTTCTGGGTTGTCCCTCTTGTAGGACAAGAAGAGAATTTCAACTTGGTTAATTATTTATCAGTTTTTCCTTTGGCTATGCCAGTAATTAAATACTGTAAATAATCTGGTAAGGCTCTTACTTGATTTTCCTACATTTCTCTGTAGGAAGAAGGTCTCCGGCCATTAGGCTCATGCCAAGGTAACTGAAACCCACTTGATTTAAGAAACAGAATAATACAGTTTATTGATAAACGCGAGGCTTATAGAAATATGTAACTGCACATATAGTATATCAACACTGATGACAGCACAACGTGCAAGACTGATGAGACAAACATCTAACAGAGAAAAGGCTGGCTGTGTAGACTTGTTACTTATCTTGGTACAGATAAACAGTTTTACAATACCAAGTCATTAAAGATGACATCCAATGCTGTGTGGAATTGTTGCTGTTACTACTCTGGGTTCAAGTGTAGGAGTTTTCTTGTGTTGGAGTGCGCTCTTTGTTTTTGTTACCTGGTCTTATGTCTGTGGTACGACATGATGCTGCTTTCTTGTTTATGCTATCAGGCTCTTTTAACTTCATAGGAAGAAGCGTTACTCTTTCTGGCACAAGAGTGTAGGTGCTGAAGTTCCCTTCTTGAAGTAATGGCTGCTTCTCAGTGTTCTCAGACTGGGCTCAATCACTGGCACAGAGCTCGGCTTGGCAGAGTGGATATCAAAGCTTGTTCAAGCCATCCAGCTCCAAGAGAGATTGTGTTATCTGCTTTTAGTTCTCCAAACAGGGAGCGGCCCATCCACGTTTAGGTTTCAGATAGGACTTGGGTGCTTCTCACTGTCATGAACCAGGAGTTCCAAAGAGCATAAATCCTGGCAGTGCCATAAATGCTCACCCATGGGGAGGTACACCATCAGAAAACCTCTGGCTAGACCCAAAAAGCTTTAAAAATTTAAGGATTTACATTTAATTAAAAATACTCTGAAACAATCACAAGTTTTGTAGAGCACAAAAGTTAAAAGAATTGTCTGAAGCAACAAGGCAATCCAAAGCAAACAAAGTCCTAAAACAGCATATCCAAAGCAAAGTCACAAAATAGAGCACAGGTTTAAAAGTCCAGCTATTACAATAAGTGCAGAAGAATCAGAGAACACCCAGAAACTGTGGGAGACACTATGAATTTATTGGGTAGTGATTGACCTGTGACCCCATTCTATGGGTATCCACTCAATAAAAACACATGAAACATAACACGGGCATTGAGAAAGAATAAAGTACATAACAGATGAAAATAATATTAATATAAAGCAATGACCCAAAAGTGAACATAAATTACAGCAAACAAACTGAAACTATAACATCCAAAAAGAGAGTGAGTTTTCAGAGAGAATAAAGAGATGAGTGCAGCAAGTTTTGAAGGAAAGTGTAGCCTCAGGTGACTGGATCAAGGCCATTTCCAGTTCTAGAACCAGTGCCTGCTAATAAGAACTTTATTTTGTCCATCACATCCAGTCAAGTACAGTTCTCGGCCACAAGGAGTCTTCTAGAGATGTCTGCTGTTCTTTGATCTACACCTTTGTTATCAGATGCAGCACACGGCTGAACTGGTGTTGCTACAAACTGAGGTTAAGTAATTTTCTCAGGAATGCCGGTTGAGGGTGAAGCTGAATGTTTGCATTCCTGTTACATCTTCTGTATGACACTAAAGTCCCAGCAGAATTGGCAAAGTAAACAGTGCAAGACCTTTAGATTTTGGAAGATTTCTTAGTGGCATAAGGATGTTGAAAGGGGAAATCTGCAGCGCATGGAAGAGAACTTCCTCGTGCTGAGGTTAAGTCATTCCATAGGCTTTGTGATAGCAGCATTCAGGCTCCTACCAGGTCTGCACCACCATTACCAGCAGCTGCCATGCAGACAATACAGGGAAGGATAAAACAGACCACTAATGATGGACACACTCCAACACCTACATGGCCTCCATATGTGACTACCAGTATGGCTGTCCTGGCTTTGTAGCCATACTGTGCAGTCATCTTGGCAGAACATCAGAGCCAAGAGCTCTGCCAACTACTAGAGGTACACTTGAGACATCATGGCCTTGATGCTCATGGTTCTCTGATCAAATGTCAGTCAGTCAGTCATTTTCCAACCCGCTATATCCCAACACAGGGTCACGAGGGTCTGCTGGAGCCAATCCCAGCCAGCACACGGAGCAAGGCAGGAACAAATCCCCGGGCAGGGCACCAGCCCACCGCATCTTATCAAATGTCTTAGCAGTATTTACGAATGGATGAGTAGAACCTTTCTAAACTTATTAAGGAAAACCCAGAAATCATAGTGGATGTAAAACATGGAAATAGTGAGGGTATTATAATGAAACTTCATCCCTTAGGTTTGTAAGTCAAGTTGGAGGAAAAGAATTTAGGGGTAATCACTGACTCTGACCTAAACTTTAAATCATATATTGATCAGATTACTAGAACTACATTTTTTCACTTAAGTAATATAGCAAAAGTTAGATCCCTTATAAGTTTGCAAGATACTGAAAAATTAGTTCATGCTTTTGTTTTCAGTCAACTAGATTACTGTAACACACTCCTCTCAGGACCACCTAAGGAAGACGTCAATCGATTGCAATGAGTGCAGAATGGAGATGCCAGAATTTTAACTAGGAAGAGAAAATCTGAGCACATGACATCAGTTTTAGCATTGTTACATTGATTCAATTCTAAATGACAGGGGTACTTTAAAATACTACTAATGGTATATAATCTGGACTTTTTAAAAACAGAACACCAAGAGTCAGTGTCAATGACTGTTTCTCTGACACCCTAAGTACATCTGCTGCTACTCCACAAGGCTGTTGTTTATCTCCTCTTTTGTTTATCTCTCTCTATATATAAAATCCAACGTCTGTCTGTATGTCTGTCCGCTTTTCATGAGAGAACTACTTAATGTATTCAGATCGCCTTTCTTATATACAAACGTCTACGCGTGGAAGTGTGTGTGTATGTCTGTCCGGCCCGGAAGTGAGAGGAGAGGGGTCCACCTCCGAGGAAACAGAAACCTCGCTTAGCCACTAATAACACAAGTGAGGTCAGCACGTCAGCAAAACACAACCTCAGAAGAAAGACAAAGTCACTTAGTCGCTAATATCAGCAAACTGGCATCCCTTTTACATTTCCTCCCGCCGCTACACATGCGAGGCGATCACGTCAGCAAAATGAATCCTTCTAGTTGAGAGACGCCCAGAGTAGTTCCTTTCAATTACCTGACATCTCTGCATTTCAGTTTTTTTTCTGACGTTTTCAATAGTTTCTAAGACCCCGGGCTTTTTATACCACGGGCTTACACAGCTAGTTTTTTTATAATTTGCTTTAACATTCCGGTTGATTTTGCGACTTCTCTCATTGCGCTAAGAATCATAGTTCGCTTGCAGGAGCGATATGTTTGTGCTAATCCGAGACGTAATTAAATAGGCAGGGCCCTCCTCACTGTCCTGTTTCACTACTACGCGGATGGAGCTGCAGGGCATGGCTAGTCTTATATGCAAAAGACAGCAGGAGTTTACAGAATGACAGACACATCCTGAAATCTGCAGACGACTTTATCATTGTGAGTGTTTTACAAGATAAGGAAGACAGCCATGGACCTTATGTCAATGAGTTTGTAGAATGGTGTGATCACTCTAATTTATGACTTAATATTTCCCAGACAAAAGATACAGTTGTAGATTTCAGGCACTCCCACCATCCACTGTCTCAACTTCCATTAAAGGGAAGACAGTGGAAATGGTAGAGCAATACAAATATCTGGGAGCAATCATTGATAACAAACTAAACTTTGGTCGTAACACAGAGCAAATTTGTAAAAAAAGGGCAGTCATGACTTTCCAGCTGTTTTAAAGTGGACAAGACCATAATGACAATTTTTTTTTGTAAGTCCTTTATTGAATCCATTGTTACCTTCGCGTTTATCTGTTGGCTTGAAAACCTCAACAACAAACATCTTAACAAGATTGAAAATATTAGCAGTAAAATTATGTGTTCACAGCAGATATCTATCACTGAAATGTACTGCAAACAGGTTAGAAAGAAAGTCAAGTCAGTTCTGTCAGCCATCGTCTTTGCTCGAAATTCCAACTGTTGCCATCAGGCTGCAGATTTAGGTGTCCAAAGGTAAAGAGCAGCAGATTTAAGAACTTTTTATTCCTAGGCATTTTAAATTCTGTTACCTGTAGGGATGCTGCTAAATGTTAAACTCTGCATTACTATTTTGTGTACTGTGTAGAAATACAAAGAACAATTATAAAGGTTTTTGGGGGGTCCACCCCTTATATTGTAAAGATTTGCTGCAAAAAAAAAGTTTGTTAGTATGAGGAGTAAACTCTTTGGACTGAGTCATGGAGGTGACTGTCGAATAAGAGGATTACTGGGTTTATAAGGCTGAGAGGAATGATGAGGCAGGTCATCAGTAGGAAGTGATGTTATCCAAGGGGTGGTCTACTTTCAAAAAGGGAAGTGCATTTGTTCTTATGTAATCCTGAAAGGAAGGAGAAAACGGCATTTGTGTACACAACTAGTCCTGTGTGCCGGCGTTTCAACAGTAACTCTTGCTGTCCCCGATGTGTGCGTATGTGACAACTGTTGAAAGGAATTTTTCTTCTTTATATTGATCTTGAATGTGTGTTTATGCAGTAACATTGCTTGTCAAATGTTGTGTCTTTATCTACTGAATCTCTGGAACAACGTCTTCTGTTTTTGTACTTTACTGCTGCGGACAAATTTCCCTATGGGAAAATAAAATCTGTCTACCTACAGCAAGCCTTTAATCTGCTCCATCCTATATTTTGCAATGCCTGTCCCCCTACACTCCAAGTCATAACCTTGGATCTTCTAATGGTGGTCTGTTTATTATTCCAAGAGCCAAACTTAAAAGAAGTGGTGAGGCGGACTTTTGCTGTTATGCGCCCACTGTAAAACCTGGAATACTTTGCCAAAAGAAACTGGCCAGTTAGGATTCCTATGAGGCAGACACACTTCAAATTCCTTCAAAGATTATCTTCTCCGAAATCTGATCTGGTTTGATGTACTAAATAAGTAATTTGCAGCGTTCTCTGCAGTTGGTCACGTGAATATCCTCCAACAGTGGTAAGCCAGACTTTCGTTAACTATCTGGCCAGTCAGGGTATCGTCACTATCGTACCTGGAAATTTGGATGTATGGAAAGAAACATGTACCATTTTCACGGATACTGAGATAATAACAGAGGACAACCAAACAGCTCATTACCCAGATGGTCATACCCCATGACGACGCAAAACTTAAGTGTCTAGCTCATTGATAGACAGTCTCACAGGGTCGTCCTTTTCTTTACCTGCTAAGCAACATGATGCTTGTCTCTGTGGACGAGCCTTGGTTGCTCACATTTGAAGTCCGTCTATATTATTACAGTACAGGGAGGATTTTGGAGTAGCAATACCCACAGGTACTCTACTCCTGAAGAGTTTTCCAGCAGTTTTTTTTCCCCGGTCATGGGTGTAACAGTCACAACACAACAATTGTTGTCAAGTTGAGCTTGTGTATGGGTCATGGTTGCTACAACACTTTCGATGTGCAGGTCCCTTCCAAGCAAGATGGCCAGGAGATCCTGCCGACTACACCAACTGTTGCCACATGGGAGTATCACAGAACTCAAAACCGCTGGCCCAATTACTCAATCTTCAGTCTGAGCTCAAAAACAAACATGTTTTTATTTAAAATACCTCCCACAGGTTTGTTTTGCTCAAAATCCATACAATAGCAAAACAAATGTACATATATGAAGGTAAATGCAAGCAGATGCTCACATGCACGCACACAAACACTAAGAAATTTATACGTGCAGATAGCTGACAAATTGTTTTCCCTGCCAGTCCATGTGCTGGATGATGAAGAGAAATAAATGAACACACACACACCACACAAGACCAATAAAGGTCGATGTGCATAGAGGCATTAAAGCCACTTCTGCACCAGTCAGTCTGTCTGTGCTGCTTCATTTGACCCAATGTGTTCAGCTTCAGATTAAATATTATTGACATTTCTCAATTGATATAGCTTTCTGATTACTTTACATTATATTTGTGTTCTGTAAGAGACATAATGGATGGTTTGGTGTCCTACCTGGGCTGAAGAGAGGTTTCTTAGCTGGTCAGGAGGCCATTATGGAAGTACAGTGTGTTTGGAGGCACATTGGAGGTGGGATGGTTCCTCTTCCCAGTCAGAGATAAATAATGGGTGGACTGGAAGAGGCTGCCAGCCAGTAACAGCTCTGGTATGGCTGTAGTTTGAACACCCAGAGTGCTGCATGAGACTTGTTAGAGAACACTGTTGGAGTCACAAAATGGTAGTTAACAAAACAATATTAAAAATGCATCAAAAATAACCACAGTAAAAACCAAGAACAATCAGAATCTTTCTTAAGTTACTTATTTTGCTCAGGATAAAATAGAATTTAAAAAGTCCTCTCCAGTTTTCTGTTTTGTAGCTTTTCTTGTTTTTTTTCTAAATTGATCTTTTCCCACTCATTCTCTGGCTAAATGTTTTTAAATATGTCAATCATGTTTTCTTGTTTGTTTTGGTTAATTTAATTTTTGCTTAACCGTACTGCTGTCTTAACCAAGCTTCCACTACTCTTTCCCATAACTTCATGCTGCAGTTCATCAATTTTATCCCCATGTAGTTGTTATTACAGTCCTGCACATCCCCCTTATTCTTAAATATCTGCACCAGTACACTTCTTCTCCACTCCTCAGGCATCCTCTTACTTTTCCAATATTCCATTAAACAATCTGGTTAGAAACTCCGCTGCCATTTCTCCCTAACACCTCCATGCTTCCAGAAGTATGTCATCTGGACCAACGGCCTTTCCATTCTTCATTCTCTTCATAGCTGTCCTTACTTCCTCCTTGCTAATCCCTTGCACTTCTCCCTTTCTCGTTCTCTTCATTCATCAGCCTCTCAAAGTACTCTTTCCATTTGCTCAACATACACTCCTCACTTGTGAGTATGTTTCCATCTTTATCCTTTACCACGCTAACCTGCTGCACATCTTTCCCAGCTCGGCTCCTCTGTCGAGCCCTTTTCTCCCTCCTTATTGTCCAACCTCTCATACAACTCATCATATGCCTTTTCTTCAGCCTTTGCCACCTCTCTCTTCACCTTGTGCCTTATTTCCTTGTACTCTTGTCTACTTTCTGTATCTTTCTGACTATCCCACTTCTTCTTCACCACCCTCTTTGTCTGTATACTCTCCTTGACTTCTCCTTTCCACCACCAGGTTTCCTTTTCCTCCTTCCCTTGTCCAGATGTCACTCCAAGCGCCCTTCTTGCTTTCACCACAGCCATGTCCATTCTTTTGGCAAAATTCACTATCATCTGATCTTCCTCATTCCTCAACTGGACACCATAACTACCCATCACATCATCTCCTCTGTTCCCTTTACCAACATGTCCATTGAAATCCACTCCAATCACCACTTTCTGTCCCTTGAGTACACTGTCCATCACTTCATCCAACTCACTCCAGAAATCTTCTTTTTCATCCATTGCACACCCAACTTGTGGTGCATATGCACTAACAACATTCATCATCACACCTCCAATTTCCAGCTTCATAGTCCTCACTCTGCCTGACACTCTTTTCACCTCTAAACACTCTTGACATACTGTTCCTTTAGAATAACTCCTACTCCATTTCTCCTACCATCCATACCATGATAGAACAATTTGAAGCCACCTCTGATCCACCTGACATTACTCCTCTTCCATTTAGTCTCTTGCATGCACAATATATCAACCTTCCTTCATATCTGCTGACTCTCTCCCCTTACCACTCATACTGCCAACATTCAAAGTTCCTACCCTCAGGTCCGCTCTCTTTACCTTTCTCCTCTCCTCCTGCCTCTGGACACATCTCACCCTTCTTCTCCTTCGGCTAACAGTAGCCCAATTTCTGCCAGCACCATTTTGGCTAACAGTACTGGTGGCAGTCATTGTTAACCTGGTGCTTGACTGATCCGGAATGGAAATTTGTATTTTTGTCCACATATTGATTTACCAAAATTTTACACCAGATGCCCTTCCTGATGTAACCCTCCCCATGTATCCGGGCTTGGAACCAGCATGAAGAAACACACTGGATTGTGCATCTCCTGTGGCTGGGTTTGTATTTTGTACCTACCCCTTTAGAAACAATTCAGTAATTTTATTTGAATATGAAGTGAGCACCCCCTATTTACCAGCCACCTTCTACCAGCTTCATCATCAGACAGCTGTATTCCAAAGTGGTGCTCATCTTCTCTGTAAATTTGAATGTACTCCTGAGGTGGTTTGTCATGTGGTGGGTGCAGCAACATGCTGTATCTGCTCATTCTCCTCACCTCTTCCTCCTCCTCCTCCTTCTGTAAAGCCCTACTAGACACTTCCTTAGTGGGAGTG
Organism: Erpetoichthys calabaricus; assembly: GCF_900747795.2. NCBI lineage: Eukaryota > Metazoa > Chordata > Cladistia > Polypteriformes > Polypteridae > Erpetoichthys > Erpetoichthys calabaricus. Next base: position 312,296,673 of record NC_041397.2, read on the forward strand.
GTGCTGCTTCTGGGGTCAGAGAGCAGAGTACTAAGGGGCTTGGGGCAGCGCTGAAGATACTCACAGGAATATGAGGGAAATGATGTCTGCACATCGCTAATGAAACAGACCTGGTTGAACATCAGTTCTGGGTTGCCTCTTTTGTAGGACAAGAAGAGAATTTCAACTTGGTTAATTATTTATCAGTTTTGCCTTTGGCTATGCCAGTAATTAAATACTGTAAATAATCTGGTAAGGCTCTTAATTGATTTTCCTACATTTCTCTGTAGGAAGGTGGTCTCTGGCCATTAGGCTCATGCCAAGGTAACTGAAACCCACTTGTTTTAAGAAACAGAATAATACAGTTTATTGATAAAGGCAAGGCTTATAGAAATATGTAACTGCACATACAGTATATCACCACTGGTGACAGCACAATGTGCAAGACTGATGAGTCAAACATCTAACAGAGAAAAGGCTGGCTGTTTACAGTTGTTACTTATCTTGGTACAGATAAACAGTTTTACAATACCAAGTCATTAAAGATGACATCCAATGCTGTGTGGAATTGTTGCTGTTGCTACTCTGGGTTCAAGTGTAGGAGTTTTCTTGTGTTGGAGTGCGCTCTTTGTTTTTGTTACCTGGTCTTATGTCTGTGGTATGACATGATGCTGCTTTCTTGATTATGCTATCAGGCTCTTTTAACTTCATAGGAAGAAGCGTTACTCTTTCTGTCACAAGAGTGTAGGTACTGAAGTTCCCTTCTTGAAGTAATGGCTGCTTCTCAGTGTTCTCAGACTGGGCTCAATGACTGGCACAGAGCTCGGCTTGGCAGAGTGGATATCAGAGCTTGTTCAAGCCATCCAGCTCCAAGAGAGATTGTGTTATCGGCTTTTAGTTCTCCAAACAAGGAGCGGTCCATCCACGTTTAGGTTTCAGATAGGAGTTGGGTGCTTCTCACTGTCATGAACTAGGAGATCCAAAGAGCATAAATCCTGACAGTGCCATAAATGCCCACCCTTGGGGAGGTACACCATCAAAAAACCTCTGGCTAGACCCAAAAAGCTTTAACAATTTAAGGATTTACTTTTAATTAAAAATACTCTGAAACAATAACAAGTTTTGTAGGGCACAAAAGTTAAAAGAATTGTCTGAAGCAACAAGGCAATCCAAAGCAAACAAAGTCCTAAAACAGCATATCCAAAGCAAAGTCACAAAACAGAGCACAGGTTTAAAAATGCAGCCATTACAATAAGCACAGAAGAATCAGAGAACACCCCCAGGTGCATTCAAAATGAAGCTCCAGAAACTGTGGGAGACCCTATGAATTTATTGGGTAGTGACTGACCTGTGACCCCATCCAGTCAAAAAAAACACATGAAACATAACACGGGCATTGAGAAAGAATAAAGTACATAACAGATGAAAATAATATTAATATAAAGCAATGACCTAAAAGTGAACATAAAATACAGAAAACAAACAAACTATAACATCCATAAAGAGAGTGAGTTTTCAGAGAGAATAAAGAGATGAGTGCAGCAAGTTTTGAAGGAAAGTGTAGCATCAGGTGACTGGATCAAGGCCATTTCCAGTTCTAGAACCAGTGCCTGCTCATAAAAACTTTATTTTGTCCATCACATCCAGGGAAGTACAGTTCTCGGCCACAAGCAGTCTTCTAGAGATGTAGATCAGAGTTGAGCAGACATCTTTGTTATCAGATAATAATAATAATATTAATTCATTACATTAGATGCAGAACACAGCTGAACTGGTGTTGCTACAAACTGAGGTTAAGTAATTTTCTCAGGAATGCCGGTTGAGGGTGAAGCTGAATGTTTGCATTCCTGTTACATCTTCTGTATGACACTGAAGTCCCAGCGGGCTTTGCCCTAAACAATACTGTACATCTTGGAAGATTTCTTAGTGGCATAAGGATGTTGAAAGGGGAAATCTGCAGCTGCATAGGAGAGAACTTCCTCGTGCTGAGGTTAACTCATTCCATACGCTTTGTGATAGCAGCATTCAGGCTCCTACCAGGTCTGCACCACCACTACCAGCAGCTGCCATGCAGACAGTACAGGGAAAGATAAAACAGACCACTAAATGATGGACACACTCCAACACCTACATGGCCTCCATATGTGACTACCAGTATGGCTGTCCTGGCTTTGTAGCCACACTGTGCCATCATCTTGGCAGAACATCAGAGCCAAGAGCTCTGCCAACTATTAGAGGTACACTTGAGCCATCATGGCCTTGATGCTCATGCCTCTCTGATCAAATGTCAGTCAGTCAGTCATTTTCCAACTCACTATATCCCAACACAGGGTCATGAGGGTCTGCTGAAGCCAATCCCAGCCAGCACACGGAGCAAGGCAGGAACAAATCCTCAGGCAGGGCGCAAGCCCACCACATCTGATCAAATGTCTTCGCAGTATTTATGAATGGATGAGTAGAACTTTTCTAAACTTAAGGAAAAACCAGAAATCTTAGTGGATGTAAAACATGGAAATAGCGAGGGTATTATAATGAAACTTGAAAAAGGCATTTGTGCACATGACTAGTCCTGTGTGCCGGCGTTTCAACAGTAACTGTTGCTGCCCCTGCGTATGTGACAACTGTTGAAAGTAATTCTTCTTCTTTATATTGATCTTGAATATGTGTTCATGCAGTAACATTGCTTGTCAAATGTTGTGTCTTTATCTACTGGATCTCTGGAACAACGTCTTCTGTTTTTGTACTTTACTGCTGCGGACAAATTTCCTTCTGGGAAAATAAAATCTATCCACCTACAGCAAGCCTTTAATCTGCTCCATCCTATATTTTGTAATATATCCCCCCTTATATATCCCTCTACACTCCAAGTCAGAACCTTGGATCTTCTAATGGTGGTCTGTTTATTATTCCAAGAGCCAAACTTAAAAGAAGTGGTGAGGCGGACTTTTGCTGTGATGCACCCAATGTAAAATCTGGAATACTTTGCCAAAAGAAACTGGCCAGTTACGATTCCTATGAGGCAGACAAACCTCAAATTCCTTCAAAGATTATCTTCTCCAAAATCTGATCTGGGTTGATGTACTAAATATGTAATTTGCAGCATTCTCCGCAGTTGGTCACGTGAATATCCTCCAATAATGGTAAGCCAGAGTTTTGTTAACTATCTGGCCAGTCAGGGTATCGTCACTATCGTACCTGGAAATTTGGATGTATGGAAAGCAACACGTACCATTTTCATGGATACTGAGATAATAACAGAGGACAACCAACAGCTCATTACCCAGATGGTCATACCCAATGACGACGCAAAACTTAAGTGTCTAGCCAATCGCTAAACAGTCTTACAGGGTCGTCATTTTCTTTACCTGCAGAGCAACATGATGCTTGTCTCTGTGGATGAGCCTTGGTTGCTCATCTTCGAAGTTCGTCTTTATTACTACAGTACAGGCAGGATTTTGGGGGAGCTATACCCACAGGTACTCTTCTCCTGAAGAGTTTTCCAGCAGGTTTTTTCCTCGGTCATGGGTGTAACAGTCACAACACAACAATTGTTGTCAAGTTGAGCTTGTGTATGGGTCATGGTTGCTACAACATTTTCGATGTGCACGTCCCTTCCAAGCAGAATGGCCAGGAGATCCTGCCGACTACACCAACTGTTGCCACATTTGGGGTATCACAGAAATCAAAACCCCAGGCCCAATTACTCAATCTTCAGTCTGAGTTCAAAAACAAACATGTTTTTATTTAAAATACTTCTAACAGGTTTGTTTTGCTCAAAATCCATACAATAGCAAAACAAATATACATATATGAAGGTAAATGCAAGCAGATGCACACATGCACGCACACAAACACTAAGAAATTTATAGATAGCTGACAACTTGTTTTCCCTGCCAGACCATCATAGAAGGAAAACATTTTTACATTAGGCATAAATAGCATATTAGCATAAATAGACATACAAGTAATTAAAAGCTTCTGAAACATTAGATTAAGCATAAATTAGAATGTTAAGCAAATTAGATAGGTCAAGCAAATGGTTAAATAAAAAATCAGTCATATTGCATTTTCTAGTAAAAAATGAAAATTACCAGTATTAAAAGAGGAGGAATAGAACAGGACAAAAATGACGCACATAAACTACTTGAGGACAGAAGAAGGGGAAATCAGAACACCTGTTCCTTGAAGGCCAGAAAGCAAGGAACGATACTAGTAACAAAATGCAGGGAAAATGGTCAGGGTAGGCACATAAGAAGCCAGCTGGAATATTGAGTCAGCAGAAAACAGCAAAAGGGAGATGATGTAATGTATGGAAAGTAAAATTAGTGTATTCGTCTATTAGTATAAATAAAATATAGACAAACTAGCAAAATACCCGAGCTTCGCAGCGGTGAAGTACTGCTTTAAAATTTTAAATAATAAACTGAGGGTAAATGTACCAATAATCATTTGTTGAGGATCTCTTTGTATACCACGTTGTCAGTTCGCCCCTCCGGTTTTAATATGACCAAGCTGTGTGCTGAGCTTACTGTTGAGCATGCAACGTACAGTTGGCCATGTGAAAAGCAATCTTGCCTCAAATCAATGCCAACCTTTTGTAGGGTCTGTCCCTGAGACTTATTAATTGTCATTGCGAATCAGAGCCTTACTGGAAATTGGAGGCATATGAATTGAAATGGGAGATCAGAGGGTATAACGGGGATGCGAGGAATAAAAGCTCTCTCCCCTGAGCCACCGCCAGTAAAAATAGTTGCCTCAATGAGGTTCTTTTGCAGACACGTGACCTGAAGTCTCGTGCCATCACAAAGTTTCGGTGGCTGTAAGTTTCTTAGTAACATTATTGGTGCCCCAACCTTCAAAATTAGATCATGCTCAGGAGTGCCTGGAGGATTCAGAGTGTGGACCGAGCTGCAGGCTATGAACGTATATATGTACGTAAGTAGGATTCAGTTAGCTTTGGGAACCCACGTACCAAATTTCTTGAAGATGGGCCCATTAAGTAACAAAGACCGTTGGAAAGTTCAATATGGCGGCCGACTGTGGTGCCATACCACCAAAATAAGTACGTACATTGGTTTCGGTTAGCACAGGGAAGCAGCCTACCAAATTTCGTGAAGATGGGGCCATAAATATGAAAGTTTAACATGGTGAAAGTTGTCGACCGTTACGTGTAGAATTTCGAAATGAAACCGCTTAACTTTTGTAAATAAGCTGTAAGGAATGAGCCTACCAAATTTCTGCCTTCTACCTACACGGGAAGTTGAAGAATTAGTGATTAGTGAGGGTTTTGCCTTTTATTAGTATAGATGTATCTAAAATAATAAAAGGCAAAGCCCTCACTGACTGACTCACTGACTGACTGACTCACTCATCACTAATTCTCCAACTACCCGTGTAGGTGGAAGGCTGAAATTTGGCAGGCTCATTCCTTACAGCTTACTTACAAAAGTTAGGCAGGTTTCATTTCGAAATTCAAAGCGTAACGGTCATAACGAACCTCTTTTTTGTCCATAAGGCAGCAAGATGGCCGTAGGAGACGGAGTTGCGTGTTGCGTCATCACACCTCCCACGTAATCACGTGAACTGACTGTGAACTCAGTACGTAGAAAAGAAGGAGGAACCCCAAAGAGCGCTGATCACTTTGATGAATCAAACCTATTCAAAAAACACATTACACAATTGATAAGGTAGGAAAAGAATATGAAATAAAGCACGGTATAAACAGTAACTTTAAATTAAGTTTATAGAAACACTCCCGCTGCCGTTTGCAATACCATATTTGCCCCTGCGAAGCGCTGGGATTTTGCTATATATATTAAACTATTTCAACCATTCTATGATCTGCTTCTCGCAACTGAAAGACGGCACCGTGGCACAAGTTAGCCGACTTGCTGACCAACCACAAGCGTTACCTGGTAGGTAACCACCCATACAATCAGATTGTGAATCAGACTACGAATGCCTGCAATGTAATTACCCCAATCTACATGCTGTCAAATGAATGAACCACACGCCGTGGCACAACGTTAGGGGCTTCGCATCTAGCGCTGACGTCCGATGTTCGATTCCCGTAAGGGAGTGCAATGAGTGTGTATGCCTGATGAGCCCACACAGTAGTGTGTTAAAGAGGTTATGAAAAAAAAAAAGGAAACATTTTAAAAATAACGTAACATGATTGTCAATGTAATTGTGTTGTCATTGTTATGAGTGTTGCTGTCTTTTATATATATAATATACACACACAGACACACATAAACATATATATACATATACATATATATATACATATCTACATATACACATATCTACACATCCACAAAAACATATATATACATATACAAATTTACATATCTACATATATATATATATATATATAGACATACATATATACATACATACATACATTCACATATATATATATATATATATATATATATATATATATATATATATATATATATATATACTGTATATAAACATATGTACTTATTGGCTCCTGTATTTAGGATATGACAGGTTGGATAATGGATGGATGGACATCTGTATGCATAGCCCTATTTGCCCGTTTTTGGTTTTTTTCTTTCTTCAGTAATATTTCAGCAAACCCGGAGCTTGTCAGTTCAAATCCTGGTACTGACACCACTGTGTGACCCTGAGGAAGTCACTTCACCTGCCTGTGCTGCAAAAAACAAAAGTAATATAACAAATTGTACCTCAGATGTTGTAAGTTGGTGGAATAAAGGCATAAGTCAAATAGATAAATATGTATTATACACATAGGAACTATTCATTTATTTTCAGTTAAGTCATCTGCAGCAAACTTTTATAAATGAGGGTTTCTGATTTTTAGATAGTGCAAACTGTTTGTTCTTCATTGAGGTTTTCTCTTGGAGAGCTTTTTTCATTTCATTGAAAATGAAAGCAGCAGCTGCCAAAATATGTAGCTTTCTTATTAATTTTTCAACATTGTGTAAAATAAATGTATAAAGTAACATAAAAGGTTTAAATACTGGTTATCGTTTTACACTAAAATATTACTAAAGAGATACAAAAAAAGTAAAATGGATATGTTCTTTTTCTTTAAGGAGATTAAATATTACTGAAGAAAGAAAAAAAAAATTAAACAGCCAAATGGGGCTATGCATACGAACTTAAAAGGTTTAAATAAAACAGAAATATATATTTTATTTTTACTTGCTTAACTTGTGGAGGGTGTATCCTGTAGCAAAGCCCTAACTTTTTTCGTGAAAGCCCGTTTCAGTCAATAAGTCTTAAAAAAACGTGTAAAGATATTGACAATAAGCTAAGTCATCTGCAGCAAAGTTTTATAAATGAGGGTTTCTCCTTTTTAGATAGTGCAAACTGTTTCTTCTTCATTGACGTTTTCTCTTGGAGAGCTTTTTTCATTTCATTGAAAATGAAAGCAGCAGCTGCCAAAATATGTAGCTTTCTTATTAATTTTTTAACATTGTATAAAATAACTTTATAAAGTAACATAAAAGGTTTAAATACTGGTTATCCTTTTACACTAAAATATTACTAAAGAGATACAAAAAAAGTAAAATGCATATATTGTTTTTCTTTAAGGAGATTAAATATTACTGAAGAAAGAAAACAAAAAAAGTAACACAGCCAAATGGGGCTATGCATACGAACTTAAAAGGTTTAAATAAAACAAAAATATATACCTTTATTTTTACTTCCTTAACTTGTGGAGGGTGTATCCTGTATCAAAGCCCTAACTTTTTTCGTGAAAGCCCATTTCAGTCAATAAGTCTTAAAAACAGGTGTAAAGATATTGACAATAAGCTACGCAAACCCACCAAGACATGTAATGATACTTGATTTAAACGATTCCATCTTCCTTTCTTAAAGAGAAGTAAGGCAGTACTTATAAGCTTACATATATATATATATATATATATAGACATACATACATATATATATATCTATATCTATATATCTATATCTATATATATCTATATCTCTATATACATCTATATATATATATATATATATATATATATATATATATATATATATATATATATATATATCTATATACATCTATATATATATATCTATATCTATATCTATCTATATATATATATATCTATTTCTAATTCCCCGCGAAGTACTGCTTTTAAATTTTTATTAAGAAGAAAACCTTTTTAAATTGAGTGAAAATATACCAATAACAATTTGTTAAGGATCTGTTTTTTTGTGAAGCTGCCTTCACTCGGGTGATCACTTCGAGCTGACTTGCTGGCTAACCATAAGCGTTACCTGGTAGCTAACCACCCATACAATCAGATTGTGAATCAGACTACGAATGCCGTGAATGTATTTACCCCAATCTACATGCTGTCAAATAAACGAACCACACGCCATGGCGCAATTTTAGGGGCTTCGCCTCTAGCGGTGACGTCCAAGGTTCAATTCCCGTAAGGGAGTGAAGTGAGCGCTTCGCACCGGCGAAGTACTGCTTTTAAATTTTTATTAAGAAGAAAAGAAATCCTTTTTAAATTAAGTCTTAAAAAGAGGTGTAAAGATATTGACAATAAGCTACGCAAACCCACCAAGACATGCAATTGTTTAAATCAAGGCGCGAGTCGAGAAACACCATCCCATAATATTAGTTAACGATTAACACATTTCTATATGTATTGTAAGCATACAATACAACTGATAATATGTTGCGCTTATTTATCTGGTGTACCGACATTTTTGCGCGTTTAACGGCTGAAATCTAACGTGGTTTGTGCCCTTCAGAATGAAAACAGTTTGCATATACCTTTTTGATAAAAGGCGAGCTTTTAAGCCTGAGAAATCACCCCGTACATGCACATGTTTAATTGCACATGTGTTAATATGTATGCTTACACAGTATTAATAGACACTCAACAATTAACATCATTTACCTTCGTTCCCGCGTTTGACTCGTGCTGTAAAACTCTTCCTTGTTTTCAGTTCACGTGATTACGTAGGAGGCGTGATGACGCGATACGTGACTCCGCCTCCTCCATTAGAGTATATGGACAAAAAACAGGTTCCAGTTATGACCATTACACGTAGAATTTCAAAATGAAACCAGCCTAACTTTTGTAAGTAAGCTGTAAGGAATGAGCCTGCCTAATTTCAGCCTTCTACCTACACAGGAAGTTGGAGAATTAGTGATGAGTGAGTCAGTCAGTGAGTGAGTGAGTGAGTCAGTCAGTCAGTGAGTCAGTCAGTCAGTCAGTCAGTCAGTCAGTCAGTCAGTCAGTCAGTCAGTCAGTCAGTGAGGGCTTTGCCTTTTATTAGTATAGATTATATATATATATGTTTTGGCAGCCTTTTTTTCCAACCTAGAAGACGTCTCTTGAGATCCATTTAATCGCCTCGTTAATTGCATGTCTTATATTTTCAATACCCATTTCCTGCACCAAGTCATCTCCCCTTTTATGAGTGACTGTGTTAGTGTACAGTCTTTGAACGCAGTGAATACTTGTAACTGGTGTCGCCTGTCGGCTACTTTCAACAAGGAAGCAAGCAATTGTCGAGTAAAAAAAACTATTTGTAAGTGATTTCGCATTGAAGAAATAGTAAAAACTTGATCACTTGGCTCAATACCTAAAGAAATACACACAGCAAATGCAATTGAGAATACACCAGAATCTGTATGATTTAGTTGTTGTTGTGCGTCTTCATAAACGATAGGAGGTTTGTAAGGAAACAAAGCATGAAAGACACGAAGCTGCTCTTCGGTGAGGTTGAATTTTTTATCAGCGTTTAAACTGTCATAGACATGAATTACAGCACCGCCATAATAGGTACACACCCAGTGAGTCACTCGTACAGTAGCTACAGAAGGTAATATTTGAATATGTTTTGCATTTTGTGCAATGGGCATTATAGGTATGTCAGGAGTCCACATTAGCAAAACCTTTTGAGGTTGGAAAATTGTATGCGCAGCTAAAATTTCCTTGAATTTTCTCATGTGATCTGTTGATAAATCATCATTATTTACCAACTCATTCATTGCAAAATCTGACAGTGGTAAGATCACTCCTTCCATAACACTAAACACAAACACTAAGTAGACACTAACACTAAAAAACGGCAACACCGCTGGGAAGCTCAGCTCGGAGCGAAATGAAGTGAATGAAATGAGGTGAATGGGAGGGGAGATGATCACGTGACTCCAACACCCGCCTTAACTCTCCTCCCTCCACTAACACACAAACACAGCCACATGGTTCCCAACTCTCCTTTATATATATATATATATAGATATAAAAGCATTAACCTTAGTGCAGATATTAATGCATGTCAGGCCTACCAAGCAAATGATTAAATAAAAGCACATGTCATATTTCTTTTTAATTAAAGCTTAGCATTGAGCCACCAAGTATAAACTAGCATGCCAGCCAAGGAAGAGGAAGTGATAAGACCAAGCCCAAATAAAGAAAAAGGAACATCTGCCCAGCCAAAGACAAATCAAAAATAAACAAAACAGAAACTAGAAATGAATAATAGACAAGTAGAAATAGCGAGGGGGCAGCTGCAGGGTGAAGTCAGGAGATAATAATGGTTCCCATGGGAACTCAAGGTATCGGCTGGACAGGAGTAGAGGGGAGTCGGAGAAAAAGAGCAAATGAGCTAATTTGAACGAGGTCAGAGTGATAAGAAATGATATATAAGTTTTGGGGCTCAGCTCATGTTGGCCGTATTGTGTTGAGTCTGTGCTATTATTATGGTTATTTTATTGCAATAAAACTATAGACTCTGTTTGCCTATCCCAAGTCTCCTAATAGCCTTCATTTCAGGTAAAAAGCCTTCTGGTGATAATTTTTCGCCACGACACCATGTGCTGGATGATGAAGAGAATTAAATGAACACACACACCACACAAGACCAGTAAAGGTCGATGTGCATAGAGGCATTAAGCCACTGCTGCACCAGTCAGTCTGTCTGTGCTGCTTCATTTGACCCAATGTGTTCAGCTTCAGACTAAATATTATTGACATTTCTCAATTGATATAGCTTTCTGATTACTTTACATTATATACGTGTTCTGTAAGAGACATAATGGATGGTCTGGTGTCCTACCTGGGCTGAACAGAGGTTTCTTAGCTGGTCAGGAGGCCATTATGGAAGGACAGTGTAGTTGGAGGCACACTGGAGCTGGGATGGTTCCTCTTCCCGTTCCCAGTCAGAGATAAATAATGGGTGGACTGGAAGAGGCTGCCAGCCAATAACAGTTCATCCCTCAGCATGACAGTTAGTAGCACTCCTCTGGTATGGCTGTAGTTTGGACACCCAGAGGGCTGCATGAGACTTGTTGGAGAACACTGTTGGAGTCACAAAATGGTAGCTAATAAAACAAAACAATATTAAAAATGCATCAAAAATAACCACAGTAAATACCAAGAACAATCAGAATCTTTCCGAAGTTACTTATTTTGCTCAGGATAAAATAGAATTTTAAAAAGTCCTGTCCAGTTTTCTGTTTTGTAGCTTTTCTTCTTGTAGTTTTCTTTTTCTAAATTGTTCTTTTCCAGCTCACTCTCTGGCTAAATGTTTTTAAATATGTCAATTATGTTTTCTTGTTTGTTTGTTTTGGTTTATTTAATTTTTGCCTTAACCATACTGCTGTCTTAACCGAGCTTCCATCACTCTTTCCCATAACTTCATGCTGTGGCTCACCAGTTTTATTCCCCTGTAGTTACAGTCCTGCACATCCCCCTTATTTTTAAATATCAGCACCAGTACACTTCTTCTCCACTCCTCAGGCATCCTCTCACTTTCCAATATTCCATTAAACAATCTGTTTAGAAACTCCACTGCCATTTCTCCCTAACACCTCCATGCTTACAGAAGTATGTCATCTGGACCAACGGCCTTTCCATTCCTCATTCACTTCATAGCCGTCCTTACTTCCTCCTTGCTAATACCTTGCACTTCTCCTTCTCTCGTTCTCTTCATTCATCAGCCTCTGAAAGTACTCTTTCCATTTGCTCAACATACACTCCTCACTTGTGAGTACGTTTCCATCTTTATAATTTATCACGCTAAGCTGCTGCACATCTTTCCCAGTTCGGCCCATCTGTCGAGCCCTTTTCTCCCTCCTTAGTGTCCAACCTCTCATACAACTCATCATACGCCATTTCTTTAGCCTTTGCCACCTCTCTCTTCACCTTGTGCCTTATTTCCTTGTACTCTTGTCTACTTTCTGTATCTCTCTGACTGTCACACTTCTTCTTCACCATCCTTTTCCTCTGTATACTCTCCTTGACTTCCCCTTTCCACCACCAGGTTTCCTTTTCCTCCTTCCTCTGTCCAGATGTCACGCCAAGTGCCCTTCTTGCTGTCACCACAGTCATGTCCATCCTTTTGGCAAAATTCACTATCATCTGACCTTCCTTGATAAATTTCAGTCAGGTTTTAGAACAAATCACAGCACAGAAACTGCACTCGTTAAAGTAGTAAATGACTTGCGGGTAAATGCAGACAGAGGCCATTTATCTGTTCTCATCCTCTTAGATTTGAGTGCCGCATTTGACACTATTGATCATAATATTCTTAAGAATCGCCTTAGTCAATGGGTGGGCCTCTCTGGCAGTGTCTTAAACTGGTTTGAATCCTACCTGGCAGGGAGAAAATTCTTTGTTAGTTGTGGTAATTATAACTCAAAGACACATGATATTCTATATGGTGTTCCACAAGGCTCTATCCTGGGTCCGCTGCTCTTCTCAATCTACATGCTTCCATTAGGTCAGATTATCTCGGGACATAACGTGAGCTACCACAGCTATGCTGATGACACACAGCTGTATTTATGAATAGCACCTGATGACCCCAAATCTCTTGATTCGCTAACACAATGTCTAACCTGTATCTCAGAATGGATGAATAGTAACTTTCTCAAATTAAATAAAGAAAAAACCGAAATCTTAGTGATTGGCAATAATGGATACAATGAGGCTATTAGAAATAAACTGGATGCATTAGGATTAAAAGTCAAATCGGAGGTAAAAAGCTTAGGGGTAACCGTTGATTGTAATCTGAATTTTAAATCGCATATTAATAAAATCACTAGGACAGCATTTTTTCACCTAAGGAACATAGCAAAAGTTAGACCTCTTATATCATCGAAAGATGCAGAGAAATTAGTTCATGCGTTTGTCTTTAGTCGGCTAGATTACTGTAATGCACTCCTCTCAGGACTACCCAAAAAAGACATCAATCGTTTGCAGTTAGTGCAGAATGCAGCTGCTAGAATCCTTACCAGGAAAAGAAAATCCGAACACATTTCTCCAGTTTTGATGTCACTACACTGGTTACCTGTGTCATTCAGAATTGACTTTAAAATTCTGCTTATGGTTTATAAAGCTTTAAATAATCTCGCCCCGTCTTATATATCGGAATGTCTGACACCTTATATTCCAAATCGCAACCTCAGATCCTCAACTGAGTGTCTCCTTAGAATTCCAAGAGCAAAACTTAAAAGAAGTGGTGAGGCGGCCTTCTGCTGTTATGCACCTAAAATCTGGAATAGCCTGCCAGTAGGAATTCGCCAGGCTAATACAGTGGAGCACTTTAAAAAACTACTGAAAACACATTACTTTAACATGGCCTTCTCATAACTTCACTGTAATTTAATCCTGACACTCTGTATATCCAATTCATTATAATAACTATTCATTCAAAATTTGTACTAACCCCTACTCTCTCTTCTGTTTCCTTTTCCGGTGTCCTATTGGTGGTGGCTTGTGCCACCACCATCTACCCAAAGCACCATGATGTTCCAACAATGATGGATGGATTAAAAGCCAGAAGTCTGTATAACCATCAGTATAAAGTGACTCCGTGAGAACCCTAACTACAAAGAGGACTATTTCATTTATGTTAGGTAGAATGCCCAAAGGGGACTGGGCGGTCTCGTGGCCTGGAACCCCTACAGATTTTATTTTTTTCTCCAGCCTTCTGGAGTTTTTTTTTGTTTTTTCTGTCCACCCTGGCCATCGGACCTTACTCCTTTTTATGTTAACTAAGGTTGTCTTATTTTAATTTCTTATTTGTCTTTTATTCTTCTTTTCTTCATTATGTAAAGCACTTTGAGCTACTTTTTGTATGAAAATGTGCTATATAAATAAATGTTGTTGTTGTTGTTGTTCCTCATTCCTCTCCTGGGGCCTCATGCATAAACGGTGCGTACGCACAAAAATGTTGTGTAAGAACATTTCCATGTTCAAATCGCGATGTATAAAACCTACACTTGGCGTAAAGCCACGCACTTTTCCACGGTACCTCATACCCTGTCGTACACAAGTTCTCCGCTTGGTTTTGCAGTCTGGCGGCACCCAGCGTCAAAGCAGTGCTACTGTTCCTGTGTGGTTACCCTTTCTTAGATCCACATCGACGACAGCGGCTTTATCAAAAACACTAAAATTAACCGCATTTCTTCATAAATTTAATGCATCTGATTGTAATTAAGCTGTAACAATATAATGGTCCACAGAATGGTCAAACTATTCTAAATACCATAACTGCTTTAACGTTGTTACTCTCAGTGTACCTTCTTCTTCTTCTTCTGTGAGCAGCTCCCGTTAGGGTTGATCATCTTTTTCCATATTCCTCTCACTGCACCACTCTGAGTATTGATATCACTGTATCTGAGTGTGAATCACAGCTCTACAGCGATTGGAAAGAGAATTATCGGTATACAGCATCAAGCACTCGCTGCCTCAGCCATTCGCTATTTGAACTGCTCTCATCCGACCAACACTTCACAGCCTTTCCTGTTCGGACCTCGCAGTTCGCAAACAGTTTCATCCCAAGAACTATAAAACGCACTACATCAAACCATCAAGTGCTCCTTGTAGAACTGTTTGTACTTGCAAGTTACCGTGATGTAATTGTACTTATGATACAGTTATAATATTGCACAACCTGAGCTACTTTATAAAGCGCGTATTTACATATGATGACGATATCATTTTTAAGACGAAATGCAGCAAAATATGTTTATTATATTATACAGATAAAACTTTAACTTTAACTACACAGTGCCGCAGCGCTAGCGAGCTTGAGCTTCGTTCACGGTTTGTTCCTGCCTCGCGCTGTATTCATGCTGTGGCTGGCGCGACACTGAAAGAATAGAGGGATAGAATAATTAAACATTATGAAGATATTTCAATGTTCCTTAAAAGTTTTGAAGTATCAGCAGTCTAAGCTTACAGATGGCTTAACGTCTATTACAGAGCTGATTGTGTGGCGATTGGGTATTTGGAGAAAGAAAAGTAAGGACAGAAATTGGGGTTTAGTACGTTTGAAAAGGACAGTACTTCTGTAATAAAGCATTTCATTGAAGGTCGCGCATGGCGCAGCAAGCACCTTGCTTAAGACATGAACAATCACTGCGCCACCGTGTTCCCATGTTTAATAACATGCTTTAACTCATATCATCATGAAAATGATATCACATATACCTCTCAGTATTTTAATTATTCAGAGAGCTGTATTATTATGAACGTAATGGATTTTGTGTCCTGTCGGAGGAAGAGCACGTAGTGATTCAGGCACATAGAGCACATATAAGATCAAATACACAACAAAGCATTTAATGTGCTACTTTAGTTACAATGGGATTTGAGAAACTAGTAAATTAAACGATTTTAAGATGAAGTTTATGATGTTCTACTTTAATGGCAAAGTAAACTACATGATTAAAGTGGAAATTTCGAGATTAAAGTTGACATTTTGTGCTTTTGTAACACTGTGTGCCTTTTTTTTTTTTCCACTGTACCTTAAGCTTTCATGATACTCAGACGGTGGGCTACGAGTCGCCTTTTTACGCCGACTTTGATGTGTGACAACTTTTTTTATTTCGGGCACTATGCGACTTTGTGAACTTGAACTTTCGAGTTTCTCCGACACTAGACATGTCACTAGATCAGCTTCCTCTTGTTGCTTATATAACTGTTTAAACCAACAAATAGTACGTTTTTCTTTGCCTCCATTTGGTATTCGATGAAATTCTTCTATTTTTCCTCGTACTTTTGCCATTGCCTTTTCACAGAACGCTGAGCTTAAGGGCTATTTATATTGATTTACATATTCAAAGAGGCGTAATTCTGGGAGGAGTTGGGGCGGGGCAGCAGGCGCGTGCACATGCGTTAATTTCAACTCTGAGCGGGATTTATGTAGCGGAAGAACGCGGAAGTTGGCAAACGCACAGATTCCCGCATCTGGATTTTTCTGTGCGTAAGCACATTTCGGCTTTTGTGCTTATGTTATGTTATAGTGCGAATTCTATGCACGGCGTTTGGCCCTTGGACATCATACCTACCCATCACTTCCTTATCTCCTCTGTTCCCTTTACCAACATGTCCACTGAAATCCACTCCAATCAACACTTTCTGTCCCTTGAGTACCATCCATACCATGATAGAACATTTTGAATCCACCTCTGATCCACCTGGCCTTACTCCTCTTCCATTTAGTCTCTTGCATGCACAATATATCAACCTTCCTTCATATCTGCTGACTCTCTCCCCTTACCACTCATACTGCCAACATTCAAAGTTCCTACCCTCAGGTCCGCTCTCTTTACCTTTCTCCTCTCCTCCTGCCTCTGGACACATCTCACCCTTCTTCTCCTTCGGCTAACAGTAGCCCAATTTCTGCCAGCACCATTTTGGCTAACAGTACTGGTGGCAGTCATTGTTAACCTGGTGCTTGACTGATCCGGAATGGAAATTTGTATTTTTGTCCACATATTGATTTACCAAAATTTTACACCAGATGCCCTTCCTGACGTAACCCTCCCCATGTATCCGGGCTTGGAACCAGCATGAAGAAACACACTGGATTGTGCATCCCCTGTTGCTGGGTTTGTATTTTGTACCTACCCCTTTAGAAACAATTCAGTAATTTTATTTGAATATGAAGTGAGCACCCCCTATTTACCAGCCACCTTCTACCAGCTTCATCATCAGACAGCTGTATTCCAAAGTGGTGCTCATCTTCTCTGTAAATTTGAATGTACTCCTGAGGTGGTTTGTCATGTGGTGTGTGCAGCAACATGCTGTATCCGCTCATACTCCTCACCTCTTCCTCCTCCTTCTGTAAAGCCCTACTAGACACTTCCTTAGTGGGAGTGGTGCTGCTTCTGGGGTTAGAGAGCAGAGTACTAAGGGGTTTGGGGCAGCGCTGAAGATACTCACAGGAATATGAGGGAAATGATGTCTGCACATCGCTAATGAAACAGACCTGGTTGAACATCAGTTCTGGGTTGTCCCTCTTGTAGGAAAAGAAGAGAATTTCAACTTGGTTAATTATTTATCAGTTTCTCCTTTGGCTATGCCAGTAATTAAATACTGTAAATAATCTGGTAAGGCTCTTACTTGATTTTCCTACATTTCTCTGTAGGAAGAAGGTCTTCAGCCATTAGGCTCATGCCAAGGTAACTGAAACCCACTTGTTTTAAGAAACAGAATAATACAGTTTATTGATAAAGGCAAGGCTTATAGAAATATGTAACTGCACATACAGTATATCAACACTGATGACAGCACAATGTGCAAGACTGATGAGACAAACATCTAACAGAGATAAGGCTGGCTGTGTAGAGTTGTTACTTATCTTGGTACAGATAAACAGTTTTACAATACCAAGTCATTAAAGATGACATCCAATGCTGTGTGGAATTGTTGCTGTTACTACTCTGGGTTCAAGTGTAGGAGTTTTCTTGTGTTGGAGTACGCTCTTTGTTTTTGTTACCTGGTCTTATGTCTGTGGTATGACATGATGCTGCTTTCTTGATTATGCTATCAGGCTCTTTTAACTTCATAGGAAGAAGCGTTACTCTTTCTGGCACAAGAGTGTAGGTGCTGAAGTTCCCTTCTTGAAGTAATGGCTGCTTCTCAGTCTTCTCAGACTATCCTGAATCACTGGCACAGAGCTCGGCTTGGCAGAGTGGATATCACAGCTCGTTCAAGCCATCCAGCTCCAAGAGAGATTGCGTTATCGGCTTTTAGTTCTCCAAACAGGGAGCGGCCCATCCACGTTTAGGTTTCAGATAGGACTTGGGTGCTTCTCACTGTCATGAACTAGGAGATCCAAAGAGCATAAATCCTGACAGTGCCATAAATGCTCACCCTTGGGGAGGTACACCATCAAAAAACCTCTGGCTAGACCCAAAAATCCCCATTCCATGGGGATCCACTCAAAAAAAACACATGAAACATAACACAGGCATTGAGAAAGAATAAAGTACATAACAGATGAAAATAATATTAATATAAAGCAATGACCTAAAAGTGAACATAAAATACAGAAAACAAAAACTATAACATCCATAAAGAGAGTGAGTTTTCAGAGAGAATAAAGAGATGAGTGCAGCAAGTTTGGAAGGAAAGTGTAGTCTCAGGTGACTGGATCAAGGCCATTTCCAATTCTAGAACCAGTGCCTCCTCATATGAACTTTATTTTGTCCATCACATCCAGTCAAGTACAGTTCTCAGCCACAAGGAGTCTTCTGGAGATGTCTGCTGAACTCTGATCTACACCTTTGTTATCAGATGCAGCACATGGCTGAACCGGTGTTGCTACAAACTGAGGTTAAGTAATTTTTTCAGGAATGAGGGTGAAGCTGAATGTTTGCATTCCTATTAAATCTTCTGTATGACACTAAAGTCCCAGCAGAATTGGCAAAGTAAACAGTGCAAGACCTTTACATCTTTGAAGATTTCATAGAGACATAAGGATGTTGAAAGGGGAAATCTGCAGCTGCATGGGAGAGAACTTCCTCATGCTGAGGTTAACTCATTCCATAGGTTTTGTGATAGCAGCATTCAGGCTCCTACCAGGTCTGCACCACCACTACCAGCAGCTGCCATGCAGTCAATACAGGGAAAGATAAAACAGAGCACTAATGATGGACACACTCCAGCACCTACATGGCCTCCATATGTGACTACCAGTATGGCTGTCCTGGCTTTGTAGCCACACTGTGCAGTCATCTCGGCACAACATCAGAGCCAAGAGCTCTGCCAACTACTAGAGGTACATTTGAGACATCATGGCCTTGATGCTCATGGCTCTTTGATCAAATGTCAGTCATTCATTTTCCAACCCGCTATATCCCAACACAGGGTCACGAGGGTCTGCTGGAGCCAATCCCGTCCAGCACAGGGCGCAAGGCAGGAACAAATCCCCGTGCAGGGCACCAGCCCACCGCATCTGATCAAATGTCTTAGCAGTATTTACGAATGGATGAGTAGAACCTTTCTAAATTTATTAAGGAAAAAACAGAAATCTTAGTGGATGTAAAACATTGAAATAGCGAGGGTAGTATAATGAAACTTTTTGTAAGGTTTGTAATTCAAGATGGAGGAAAAGAATTTAGGGGTAATCACTGACTCTGACCTAAACTTTAAATCATACATTGATCAGATTACTAGAACTACATTTTTTCACTTAAGGAATATAGCAAAAGTTAGTTCCCATATAATTTTGCAAGATGCTGAAAAATTGTTCATGCTTTTATTTTCAGTTGACTAGATTACTGTAACACACTCCTCTCAGGACCACCCAAGGAAGACATCAATCGATTGCAACGAGTGCAGAATGGAGCTGCCAGAATTTTAACTAGGAAGAGAAAATCTGAGCACATGACATCAATCTTAGTATCGTTACATTGATTACCTGTGTCATTTAGAATTGACTTTAAAATACTACTAATGGTGTATAATCTGGACTTTTTAAAAACAGCACACCAAGAGTACCTAAGTACATCTGTTGCTACTCCACAAGGCTGTTGTTTATCACCTCTTATGTTTATCTCTCTCTAATCCAACATCTGTCTGTCTGTCCGCTTCTCATGAGAGAACTACTTAATGTATTCAGATCGGCTTTCTTACATATAAACATCTATGCGTGGAAGTGTGTGTGTCTGTCCAGCCCGGAAGTGAGAGGAGAGCTGGAGTCGGGGTAAGGGGTCCACCTCCGAGGAAACAGAAACCTCACTTAGCCCCTAATAACACAAGTGAGGCCAGCACATCAGCAAAACACAACCTAAGAAAAAAGACAAAGTCGCTTAGCTGCTAATATCAGCAAACTGGCATCCCTTTTACATTTCCTCCCGCCGCTACACATGCGAGGCGATCACGTCAGCAAAATGAATCCTTCTAGTTGAGAGACGCCCAGAGTAGTTCCTTTCAATTATCTGACATCTCTGCATTTCAGTTTTTTTTCTGACGTTTTCAATAGTTTATAAGACCCCGGGCTTTTTATACCATGGGCTTACACAGCTAGTTTTTTTATAATTTGCTTTAACATTCCGGTTGATTTTGCGACTTCTCTCATTGCGCTAAGAATCATAGTTCGCTTGCAGGAGCGATATGTTTGTGCTAATCTGAGATGTAATTAAATAGGCAGGGCCCTCCTCACTGTCCTGTTTCACTACTACACAGGTGGAGCTGCAGGGCATGGCTAGTCTTATATACAAAAGACAGCAGGAGTTTACAGAATGACAGACACATCCTGAAATCTGCAGACGACTTTATCATTGTGAGTGTTTTACAAGATAAGGAAGACAGCCATGGACCTCTTGTCAATGAGTTTGTAGAATGGTGTGATCACTCTAATTTATGACTTAATATTTCCCAGACAAAAGATACAGTTGTAGATTTCAGGCACTCCCACCATCCACTGTCTCAACTTCCATTAAAGGGAAGACAGTGGAAATGGTAGAGCAATACAAATATCTGGGAGCAGTCATTGATAACAAACTAAACTTTGATCGTAACACAGAGCAAATTTGTAAAAAAGGGCAGTCACGACTATCCAACTGTTTTAAAGTGGACAAGACTATAATGACAGTTTTTTTGTAAGTCCTTTATTGAATCCATTGTTACTTTTGCTTTTATCTCTTGGCTTGAAAACTTCAGCAACAATCATCTTAACAACATTGAAAATATTAGCAGTAAAAGTATGTGTTCACAGCTGATATCTATCACTGAAATGTACTGCAAACTGGTTAGAAAGAAAGTCAAGTCAGTTCTGTCAGCCATCGTCTTTGCTCGAAATTCCAACTGTTGGCATCAGGCTGCAGATTTAGGTGTCCAAAGGTAAAGAGCAGCAGATTTAAGAACTTTTTATTCCTAGGCATTTTAAATTCTGTTACCTGTAGGGATGCTGCTAAATGTTAAACTCTGCATTATTATTTTGTGTACTGTGTAGAAATACAATTATGAAGAGTAACGGGACGGACAGGTGCCGGTCATCCAGGACAAATGTATCCATTTCCCAGGTGGTGGAGAGTACACTGTACCTCAAGGAGACTTTGCCCAGGGCCCTGTGTTCACTCCCATCTGCCAATACAAATTGGACAGCTGGGGCAGATGTTAAATTGTCTGAAGGTCACTTATCTTCTTCCAAATACTCGACCGTATTAAGGTGTGATGGCTCCCTGTATCCACCACCGCATCCACCTGCCACCCCCGCAGCTTCCCTGGGATGATCAGGATGGACGTACTCGCTTGCGTGATGGTGAGATCAGCTTCCGACTGGCAAGGTTTGGCTCGTTGGGGTTTTAGGGACTGGGTTTCTCGTGTACTGGCTTGTACTTTGTTCCAGTACATTTGAGTTTCCCCAGTCCCGTTCCACTTGCAAGCCCACCTTCACCAGGTCTTCCACCGACCCCACAACCCCCCTGAGAAGCCACAGCTAACCGCGGGTTACAGGTATTAAGGATGCAGCGGACCACCTCTTCTTCAGACATCGCCGCCCGCCACTTCAAATACAAAACCCGATATTCATAGGCGAAGTCCCGAATAGATCACAGCTTTTCCTCCAGTTCGTATTCATAGTCTTCCAGAAGAAAAGCTGTGAGTAAAGATCGACAATAGGATCCCCAGTCTTGAATGTTCTTCTTCGCCGTCAGCTCCACACCGGCCCCGAGAGGGAGGCCCCTATCACCCCCATAAGCTCTTCTGGGGTTAAAGGGTTAACAGCCAGATACGCCTCTCCTTCTTCCACAAAGTTGAGGACATCGATGTTATATTGAGCCCCTAACTTGGGAAACTTGATGTATTCACCCCCCCTCCCATGAGACCCCTACAGCGCAGAATGACAGGGTGACTGACAGAAATTCTGGAGGCTCCTTTGGACCTCCCCCTGAAGATTTTCTTGCCAACGTTGATCTCGCCTCTGGAGGCACAACACAATTTCCCGCCCCAGGGGCCTCATGTATAAACGGTGTGTACGCACAGAAATGTTGCGTATGAACGTTTCCACGCTCAAATCACGATGTATAAAACCTAAACTTGGCGTAAAGCCACGCACTTTTCCACGGTAACTCATGCCCTGGCGTACGCAATTTCTCTACTCGGTTTTGCAGACTGGCGGCACCCAGCGTCAAAGCAGTGCTACTGTTCCTGTGTGGTCATCCTTTCTTTCTTAGACCCACATTCCTGACACGGCTTTATAAATACACTGAAACTAACTGCATATTGTTTATTAATGTAATGTATCTGATTGTAATTAACCTGCAGCAATACAATGGTCAAGGGAATAGCCATAGTATTCCAAATACAAGAACTGCTTTAGCGTTGTTACTCTCACTGCACCTTCTTCTTCTTTCAGCTGCTCCTGTTAAGGGTTGCCACAGCAGATCATCTTTTTCCACATTACTCTCACTGCACCACTCGGAGTATTTATATCACTGTATCTGAGTGGGGAATCACAGCAACAGCTGATTGGAAAGAGAATTATCGGTATACAGCATGAAGCACACGCTGCCTCAGCCACGGCAAAACACTTCAGAGACTTCCCAGTACGGACTTCGCGGTTTAGAAAAAGTTTCATCCCAAGAACTCTAAACGCACTAAATCAGTCCATCAAGTGCTCCTTGTAGAACTGTTTGTACTTATAAGTACAATCACCTCACTGTACACTTGGGATACAGTTATAATATTGCACAACCTGCGCCACTTTATAAAGCGCGTATTTACATATGATGACAATGTAATTTTTAAGATGAAATGCAGCAAAATATGTTGATTATATTATACAGATAAAACTTTAACTTCATTTAAATAATCTGTATTGTTAATAATTAAACATGTGAGGACACGGTGCTGCAGCGCTGGCTAGTTCAGGGATTGTTCCTGCATTGCGTTGTATTCTTGCTGGTGCTGACGCGACACTGGAAGGATAGATGGATAGAATAATTAAAAACCCGTACTACGAAGATATTTCAATGTTCCTTAAAAGTTTTGAAGAATTCTCATTCTAAGCTTACAAATGGCTTCACGCCTATTACAGAGCTGATTGTGTGGTGATTGGGTATTTGGAGAAAGAAAAGTAAGGACAGGAATTGGAGGTTAGTACGTTTGAAAGAGACAGTACTGCTGTGATAAATTATTTCTTCGAAGGTCGTGTATGGCGCAGCAAGCCTCTTGCATGAGACATGAACAAGCACTGCGCCACCGTGTTCCCATGTTTAATAACTCCTATCATCATGAAAAAGATATCACGTATACATCTCAGTATTTTAATTATTCAGAGAGCTGTAATATCACAAATGTAATGGATTCTGTGTCCTGTCGGAGAAAGAGAAAGCCCGTTTAAGAAGCAGGTAGTGATTCACACACAGAGCACATAGAAGATCAAATACAGAACAAAGCATTTAATGTGCTACTTTAGTTACAATGGGAATTGAGAAACTAGTAATTTAAATGATTTTAAGATGAAGTTTATGATGTTCTCCTTTAATGGCAAAATAAACTACGTGATTAAAGTGGAAATTTCGAGATTAAAGTTGACATTTCGTGCTTTTTTCCCACTGTATGCCTATTTTTTTTTTGTCTGTACCCTAATAATCTTTCATACGACACTCAGACGGTGGGCTACGACTCGCCTTTTCACGGCGACTTTGATATGTGATTTCTTTTTTATTTCGGGCACTGTGCGACTTTGTGAACTTGAGCTTTCGAGTTTCTCCGACACTCTGCCACTCGATCAACTTCCTTTTGTTGATTATACCACTGTTTAAACCAACAAATAGTACGTTTTTTCCTTTGCCTCAATTTGGTATTCACTGAAATTCTTATATTTTCCCCTGTGCTTTTCCCATTGTCTTTTCACAGAAGGCTATTTATATTGATTTGCATATTCAAAGAGGCGTAATTCTGGGAGGAGTTGGGGCGGGACAGAAGGCGCGTGCACGTGCGTTACTTTTCACGCTGATCGGGATT
Organism: Erpetoichthys calabaricus; assembly: GCF_900747795.2. Lineage (NCBI taxonomy): Eukaryota > Metazoa > Chordata > Cladistia > Polypteriformes > Polypteridae > Erpetoichthys > Erpetoichthys calabaricus. The sequence goes on from NC_041397.2 coordinate 312,320,897, forward strand.
TATGTAGCGGAAGAACGTGAAAATTTGCGTGCGCACAGATTCCTGCATCTGGATTTTTCTGTGCGTACGCACATTCCTGCTTTTGTGCTTATGCCATGTTATAGTGTGAGTTCTATGCACGGCGTTATACATGAGGCCCCAGGAGTTTAACTTGATCATTGATATATTCTTTTATTTCCTCCTGGGAGCTGCTGAGCGCACGTTCAGCAACCTCGCGGACTTTCTCATCCAGCCGGGTGAGTTGTTGTGCCAGATCATCCCACGGAGGCGAGACATCCTCCTGGCATTCCTCCTCAGGTCCATGGTGATCTTCGAGGTACAGCGACTGCAATGAATCCACCACCTCCTGCACCGCTGAACACGCTCTGACCGTGACGTGCCGTGCCCCAGCTACTCCTTCCTCACACCGCGGTGAAGCAATGGTGTCGTCCTGCTTGGCATGCACTACAGACATGATGGTAATCGGGAAAACATTTTTTACAAGGCAGACAGCGATAGACTTTATTAAGATTCCTCAGAGAGGGCACCACTTCTGTAACGGCCGACCCCTTACCCAGCTGGCAGCTACACCTCCATGACCTGTAGCCTAGATAAATTACTGAGGTGAATCTAAATATCAAACGTACCTGTAACACATACAATTTTTCCCACAATCGACGGATTAAACATAGGCACACAAAAGCAGATATGTAAAATTAAATGATTAATTATATTAAATGAAACAAAAATACAAATTCCATACGAACAATACAAATATATATACACCTATGTATGCCCACCACCAAACTAATAAAGTGACAACACCATATACTGTATATAATAGCAAAACCCTTCCTTGTCCCAGTAACATATAACAACACAAAACACAAATACAAATAAATGGATATGGAAATCCCGATGATTGTGAATTAGAGTCCGGGTATAAAAACCGTCCTGAATACGGATGACTGTACGAGAGATAAGTGATTTGTTTGAAAATATGAAGCAACCTCACCGTGAATCCATGGCACGTGGTGGATGATGTAATCTGACCCCGGGGTCTCTGGCGATGATTGAATCAATAGAAGTCCGGCAGAATGAAAAACAAACAGGACCCCAAAGTAGATCATTTCGATGGGTAGAATGTTTCGTTAGAACACCTGATGTAATTGATTGATAGTTAACAGGTGTTTTCCAATTTGGGGCTGCGGTCTCTTTCCATCATCCATCCCCCTTTACGGGGACAACATTTACTGACGCACACAAACAGCAAACGGGACGATGGAAACAAAACGCACTCAGTACTAACATTAAACAACACTATTACTATGTAGCCCCGCTACAGAAATATTTAGTTGTTTTTAAAAGGTTTTAAATCTGATGCTTTAATCAATTTTAACACAGACTGTTCAACAAAAGGATAACAAGAAAAATAAAAGAATATTTTTTTTAAGATCAAAATTTAGTTATTAAATATGGTATTGTTTTTTTCTTGGCCTGATCCCATTTTTTAAAAAATTGAAAAACGTTTTTGGTCTTACCTTTATTTGTAAATGAACTCCATGCGCCTAAAATCTCCGTCACTTTCTTATAAAAGTCCTTCTTATTTTCCTTTACTTTTAAAAAATCTTAATCTTCCATTTAGGCAGTCAGTCGGAACAAAAAATAAAACTAAAGTCCCGCTGCAGCGCACTTGACTTTCTGATATCGCTAACTTATCGGCTCCTCAGCGTAGAACAGCAGCAGCAACGAGCACCTGTTGGGCTCACATGCGCCCCCTTCAGGGCGGCACGGTACTGTCTGTCTGCCTCACCTTGTGCCTTTTCACTGCACTTGTATGTCCGATCAGCGAGACTAAATATGTCACGCACATTCATTAGAGATATTAGCCAGACTGTGGAAAGTCAGGGTGTATAATAAACGTGTCTGCAGACATTATATTGGAGACATAGAGAGAGACAGCAACAGGCACGCGCCAATTAACCCCGTCAGTGTGTGAGAAGAGCACAGTCCAAGGCTCGGCTTGTCTTGTCGCTGCCGCACCTCGCGTTTCTCCCCTGAATTTGAACAGAAAATGTGCCAATCAGGAGCAGACTTGGTCTTAAAACCGGCCCGGGCATCCTTCAACGAGTGAAGTGACGAGGTCAACCTACTCGGCCCATTTATATGGTGAGTACGCGGCTCGCTACTTGCTATGAGCCTATGATATGAACTCTATCTAAACTGCTGCCAAACTTAATCTGCACACTACTGTTCAGACACAACTTAAATTTTGACGACACGCTTAGAAATAAAATTTAATGAAAAATAAAAATTTAGTAACACAGCTTACACGTTATTAGAGTATGTATCAAATGTGAATGTCATGTCCAAGTGCCAGTACCCTAGTACCCTAGTAGCTGACAGTGTCAGGTTTGGCTCAGATACTTTTCTCCACCGACATCAACATGAACGCCTCAAGATGTTCTTGCATCATTCTGCTTCTCAGGCGGCTTTTGATTCTCTTCAACGCAGATAATGATCTTTCACACTGTAGGCAGTAGCAGGAGCTTGTAGGCGAGCCCAATCCTCTTGTAAGCATCAGTTAGGAAGTTCAACCGGAGTAGTACCTTGTAATGCATATGCTAACTGAAATGCAGTGGTATCGAAACAATCAGTCACAGGGTCACTGGAGCCAATCCCAGCCAACACAGGGCGCAAGGCAGGAACAAACCCCTGACAGGACGCCAGCCCAACACAGGGCACACACACACACACACACACACACACACACCAACAACACACTAGGGACAATTTAGGACCACCAATGCACCTAACCTGCATGTCTTTGGACTGTGGGAGGAAACGCAGACACGGGGAGAACATGCAGACTCCACAAAGGGAGGACCCGGGAAGCGAACCTGAGTGTCCTAACTGCAAGGCAGCAGCACTACCACTGTGCCACCGTGCTGCCCGGTATTGAAACAGAAATCAGCAAAAGGCAGTTTTGACCAAATTTTTCACTACAACGTTGTGTACTGACAACTAAAACAACTTGATGACGTAATACGGTATATTATATAGGACTACATAGATTGCAGTACCAGACAGGTAATGTTCAGTAGTTTAGAAAATAAATTTTAACGTCAAACAGTAACCAGTACATAAAATTAATTTCATGAAAACGGCCGGCCCATGACCAGACCAGAGTCTGCAGCCCACCGGGCATTGCCTAAATGCCTTAATGGCCAGTCTGCCCCTGGCACCAATTCAATGATTTTGACTATAAAAATGATCAAAAATATTGGAATCGTACAGAAAACAAATTTACGCATTTATTTTATGTTATCATTATTATTTTTTTTTACTTTCCATGATGACGCCTCCCCTGACCGTGCGTCCCTGCCACACATCCGTTCTTCTCATTGTCAATCAAGCTGATGTACTGGATGATGTGCAGTGTCGCCTTCTGCTCTATCCTTGTGAAAGCCAGCCTGCTGATCTTGGTGCTGGGAGTCGACGGCCTCCTTCATCCTGTACAGCAGGTGTTACAGACTTTGCCTTGGATAGACAATGTTATTATCCCTCCGTCGTTTGAGCAGGAGCTGAGGAAGTTCTTGAAAAGGTATGGAGTACCGGCAACTCTTCTGAATCTTCAAGGGGGACCCCACCCCTTCGGTCAACGTTCACTGCCTCGTGATGATCGATTGATGACTCATCACACCAGCACCTGTTTGTAGAGTACCGTTGAGTACCAGAACCTCTTCAGGAATCATCAGGTCCATACCCTAATTCCCTGTGACCCTTTCGAATGAGTGTTGATGTATCCCAGTGCTCAAATGTCACTGTATCACAATTGAAAGACTGCTTCCATTTCAAGCACTGAACTGAGGTTCTCGTTTCTTTGGGTTCTTGATGAAGTAACCCTTCTTCCACTTTAACAAGATCTTCCCAGATCTTCTTGAAGAAGGGGGTACGGCATCTCCACTACGATCTCTACATCAGCCTTAAACATCTCTGGTGGGATGCCAACAGGTCCTGGCTAACAAATACAGAGGGCATGTTTATGGTACTGCTGGCTATGGTCTTCCTGACACACTTTGAGTTTGATAGGACAATATATTGACCCCCCCAAAAGCTCTGACTTCTCTATTCCCAAAACACCCTATCCATCATTTCAAATTCCACCCATTCATTTTCTTCTTCCCCAGTTCACATTTACAGGCAGATGAAGCCTATCCTGATATCATTGAGGGCAAGGTAAGTACCAGTCCTGGTTTGGATGCCAGTTATGACATGCCAGGGCCTCTTCACATTCACAACGACTCCAGCTACCAATCCCCACCTTTAAGAGGTGGGAGGAGAGCAGAGAAATCCCAATCAAGAACTGGGAGAACTTATGCCAGCTACATTTAAATGCTGACTGGCACTCATCTCCTGGAGGTTTGAGTCAGCAGCATTAACCAGCCTCAGGGTGCATCAACTTCTAATGAGGTGTAATAAAAAAGGGGCAGCGGACAGGAAAAGGTTTGGGGATGGCCACCCTGTATACTGAAAAAATCAGCAAAATAAATAAAAGACCTATTTACAGATGTGGAGTTCAAAACCGAAATGACTAACAGGTTGTAGGCTGGTCGATCAATATGGCTGAACAGAGGAAGAGGGGGGACTCAGTGAGGCCAGAACTGGAACAGAGGTGGCAGGAAGATGGATTCAGTGCAGGGTTGCAGCCCCCATGCTAATCTATGTATGTTGTGACTTACTGAGGGGTTGTGTAGGTAGGGGTCCCAGTGCACTGCTTTGCAGTGGGGGGCCTATAATGCTGTTTGAGATGGTCCTGATTCAGGGTACCAGAAATGACATCATCAGAGGGTGCTGGAAGTGACGTCAACTGTGGGTGGACCGGTGATGATGTCACTGAGAGGCAGGGGGTCTTCGGCTGGTCTGCAGAGGTTCAGGCATAGGCTGCCTTATGGGTGTGCGGCATGGTGGGGGCCCAGGACTGAATACCCCACGCGGGGCCAGTTACGTCAAGCGGTTACCGGTATGTGTGGACTGTATAAAGTGGCGGACAAATTTAATACAAATAATGTTAACATACACTGGATTTTCTCATTACAAGTATTCAGCTAAATTTTTGCAAGATAACACGAGGACTTTATCAAAATATAACTGGAGAATACAACTTCGAATGGGACACGCGGACCTCAAAAGCAGGGCCCCCTTAATTGCAGGGCCTGGGGCAGTTGCCCCACTTGCCACCCCCAAACGCCACCCTTGAGATCAGGCGACAGCGCCAACCCCTGGTCCGACTGCGAACTAACACCCTTTGAGTCTATAAACTGTCTCCCGCGCGCCTGTGTGTGACACATGTCCTTGAAGTTAAGGGGGAGATGTGCAAAACCTCAGGCAGGAGCCCCCAAATCAGCATGCAGATTTATCAGGTCAGGTCAGGTTGGGGAGCCAGAGTTGGTACATGGCGTTGTCACATCACACAGCCCGGGATCCCAGCTGGCAACCCCTCAGGCAGACACACGGCTCAGTCCCACCCTCTATCTGCCACAGCCAGGTGTTACAGGGGCCTGGTCCAGCCACTCGGGTCCTCAACAATGATGATCCTGCAATCTGGACCACCCTCAAGGACGTCACTCGAAATGGGATTAGGAAACAAGAAAAACAACATAAAAAGGTGGGCCAATGGGGAGAGGTCACTCAGGCCATTAAGCTTTTTTAGTTAGTCCCCTCAATAGCCCATCCAGACAACTTTTTAAAGCAGTCCAGGTATTTACAAATAATACAAAATAAAAAAAATAAATATGTTTTAAAAATTTGGGCATTTTTTTTTTCTGTGGGCGAGTGGAACTGCTTCAAATTGTCCCATGTGCTTCTCTGTCTTTTCTGTGAGACAGGACTGTGGTTTGTGCCATCCTAGGATTCCCTTCAAGTCCTCACGTCGTCTTCTCTTTCCTAAGCTGCTCTCATTTATTTATAAACGTGTCTCACAGCTCCATCTGGTGGACAAAGGTGTCATCACAGGCAAGTGTCATATACATTTCACAAAGTGTCAGTTCCATTTTCCACACAAAGGTGGCAGCATTTCCACCTTATGGTCTCTCTCTGGGTTTTTTGTTTTTGTTTTTCTTTTCCTGAAATTGAAATTTTAATAACAGGGCAGGAATGAGGGGATGAAATCTCCTAAGGACCGCTTGTAAATGTTACCAGGTGGGTGAATCCAGGTGTGTCCAAGTCATTTTATTAATCAGAACAAATCGGAAGGCATGTTGAACAGGTGCATTCAGGTCAGGTCAGGTTGGGGGGCATGCACTGGTACTGCATGTTGCTGCACCCACCACACGAGAAAACAGCTTGGGGTCCTGGTTGGCAACCCACTAGGCAGATATGTGGTCCAGTCCCACCCTCTGGAAATGACCCTCTGTCTGTTGTAGCCAGGTGTCACGTGGGCATCTACTTGGCCTGGTCCTCAACAATGAGCTGGATCACCATCGGGTAATCGTGCCACATGGCTTTAGTGCCATAGATGACGCTCCCTCACAATGCAGGTCATGTGTCTCATTCAGGACTTCATGAGCAACACAAAGTCAAACCACCCATGAAGGAGTCCAGACATCATCTCAGGTCACTGGATAGCGTCCACGTCTCACAAACAGGAAGCTCCAGGACTCCGAAGATTTGGACCCTCGTCATTTTGCATTGATATCAGGGGTACCACAACCCCCTTTCCAGCAACCTCATGACCCCCATGCTCTCCCTATTCGTCTACTGACCTCATAAGAAGAGTAACCAGAGACATGAATGTCACCATAGAGGTAAGTAAACCTCTCGATGAGGTCGACGCAGGTGCATTGCATTCATTAAAAGAAAATGTCCATCAAATGAAAAAATAATCAAGAAACGCACTAATGATGTCCAAAAGTGAGACATGAAGTCAAATAAATAATGTAGAGTGCAATAACTTTGGTGGGGGGTGGGGGGGGTTAATAAGGTTAACAGACCCTCAGGAAAACACATTTATACAGGAATGAACCCAACTATAAGAACTGGCCAACTTTTCCAAGAAAGTCCAGAGATAGCACCATGCTTCTTCCAAAAGAGGATCTTCTCATGAATCTCTGCAAACCTTCAAACATCAGCTATCTGACGGTAAAGAGAAGAAAAGGGAAAAGTCTAAGAGGTGTTTAAGTGTAAGTGCCACAAAGGACGGATGTGCATCCCAACCAGAATGAAGGATGATTTCTTGTCCAAACAGAAGACCATAATGGAAGGACTGCACCACTGGAGACACAACCTGGGGCCTCATGTATAACGCCGTGCGTAGAACTCACACTATAACATGGCGTAAGCACAAAAGCGGGATTGTGCGTACGCACAGAAAAATCCAGATGCAGGAATCTGTGCGCACGCATACTTTCACGTTCTTCTACTACATAAATCCCGATTTGCGTGAAAAGTAACGCACGTGCACGCGCCTTCTGTCCCGCCCCAACTCCTCCCAGAATTACGCCTCTTTGAATATGCAAATCAATATAAATAGCCTTCTGTGAAAAGACAATGGGAAAAGCACGGGAGAAAATATAAGAATTTCAGCGAATACCAAGTGGAGGCAAAGGAAAAACGTACTATTTGTTGGTTTAAACAGTGGTATAAACAACAAAAGGAAGCTGATCGAGTGACAGAGTGTCGGAGAAACTCGAAGGCTCAACTTCACAAAGTCGCACAGTGCCCGAAATAAAAAAGAAATCACATATCAAAGTCGCCGTGAAAAAGCAAGTCGTAGCCCACCGTCTGAGTGTCATATGAAAGCTTATTAGGGTACAGACAAAAAAAAAGGCACACAGTGTGGAAAAAAGCACGAAATGTCAACTTTAATCTCGAAATTTCCACTTTAATCACGTAGTTTATTTTGCCATTAAAGTAGAACATCATAAACTTCATCTTAAAATCGTTTAATTTACTAGTTTCTCAAATCCTATTGTAACTAAAGTGGCATGTTAAATGCTTTGTTCTGTATTTGATCTTCTATGTGCTCTATGTGTATGAATCACTACCTGCTTTTTAAACGGGCTTTCTCTTTCTCCGACAGGACACATAATCCATTACATTCTTGATATTACAGCTCTCTGAATAATTAAAATACTGAGATGTATACGTGATATCTTTTTCATGATGATAGGAATGAAAGCATGTTATTAAACATGGGAACACGGTGGCGCAGTGCTTGTTCATGTCTCACGCAAGAGGCCTGCTGTGCCATGCGCAACCTTCAATGAAATAATTTATCACAGCAGTACTGTCTCTTTCAAACGTACTAACCTCCAATTCCTGTCTTTACTTTTCTTTCTCCAAAAACTCAATCGCCACACAATAAACTATGTAATAGACGTAAAGCCATCTGTAAGCTTAGAGTTTCGATTCTTCAAAACTTTTAAGGAACATTGAAATATCTTCGTAGTACATGTTTAATTATTATATCCGTCTATCTTTCCAGTGTCGCGTCAGCACCAGCAAGAATACAACGCAATGCAGGAACAATTACTGAACTAGCTAGCGCTGCGGCACCGTGTCCTCACATGTTTAATTATTAACAATACAGATTATTTAAATGAAGTTAAAGTTTTATCTGTATAATATAATCAACATGTTTTGCTGCATTTCGTCTTAGAAATGAATACCGTCATCACATGTAAATACGCGCTTTATAAAGTGGCGCAGGTTGTGCAATATTATAACTGTAGTGCAAGTTTACAGTGGGGTAATTGTACTTATAAGTCCAAATATTTCTACAAGGAGCACTTGATGGACTGATTTAGTGCCTTTAGAGTTCTTGGGATGAAACTGTTTCTAAACCGCGAAGTCCGTACAGGGACTAAAGCGTTTGCTGTGGCTCAGGCAGCGTCTGCTTCATGCTGTGTACTGATAATTCTCTTTCCAATCAGCTGCTGCTGTGATTCCCCACTCAGATACAGTAATATAAATACTCCGAGTGGTGCAGTGAGAGTAATGTGGAAAAAGATGATCTGCTGTGGCAACCCCTAACGGGAGCAGCTGAAAGAAGATGCAGTGAGAGTTACAACGCTAAAGCAGTTATGGTATTTGGAATACTATGGCTATTCCCTGGACCATTATATTGCTGCAGGTTAATTACAATCAGATGCATTACACTAATAAACAATATGCAGTTAATTTCAGTGTGTTTATAAAGCTGCGCCAGGAATGTGGATTTAAGAAAGAAAGGGTGATCACACAGGAACAGTAGCACTGCTTTGACGCTGGGTGCCGCCAGTCTGCAAAACCGGCCGGATAAATTGCGTACGCCAAGGAATGAGTTACCGTGGAAATGTGCGTGGCTTTACACCAAGTTTAGGTTTTATACATCGCGATTTGAGCGTGGAAAGGTTCGTACGCAACATTTCTGTGCGTACGCACCGTTTATACATGAGGCCCCTGGTCAGGACACCTTGCAACCCTCGTCCCAGCTGGGATAACAGAGCGATGGATGGACTGGAGGAAGCTAGAAACTGGGAGAAGTTAACTCCCCCGTATGACAAATGGCAACCTGAGAGTTGGAGTATTGAAGTTCAGCTCTGTCGGGGTCCTTGGGTGCTGCCAGAGGGTGTTGTCAGCGGGGTGGGGAGGAGGGGGGGGGTGATGGGGGGGAACCTCACAAGTCACCATACGACCTGGAAATGCTCCTCAATGGGCAGCGACATGTTACTAGACGAACTCCACTTCCTCACCTTGGGGTGTGAGAGTCAGGAGGCAACAAGAGGAGTAAAAGGAGAGGACCACCGTTTATTGGTGTATAACTGTGGTGTTTGGGGCTGTGCGCACTTGGAAATGGGTGAAAATAAAAACCCAAAATTGTGTTGGGTAGATGTTGTGTCTGAGTTTTGGGGGCTCAGTGGTGCCCCCTTGTGGTTACAACAGCAGTGACACAGGGAGCTGGCACAATCTTACTGGTGTCATCCACAGAGCAGATCACTTCAGGTGAATTCGGCACTTGAGACTTCTTCTTCTTCTTCTTGTCCTCTTTGCCGCCTTCTTCCCAGTCTCTGGGAATTAAAAATGTGATGATCAAGGTGGAAAAAAATGATATGCAGGATTTAACCAGAAGCAAGTAAACTGTGAATGACCTGAAAACCTTTTTTCAGAAAATGGTGGCTGTCATTGGCAGTCGATTCTCATCACCACCTATGGCCAGCCTGCAACCTCCTCAACACACCACCACCTCCTCCTCTTTCTCCACCACTGACATTTCCAACCTCCTCTTTAGCTGCCCCAATACCCGTCCACTAGACCCCTGCCCCTCACACCACCCTTCCCTCATTCACTTACATGAGACGTCAACACCTCACACCACACAGGACTTTTTCCCCACATTGCTCAAACAGGCCCTAATATGTCTTCTTCTCAAGAATCCCACTCTTGACCCCACTCAGGCCTGGGTCTCTCCTCTCCTTTCTCTCTAAAACACTGGAATGTGCCATCTCTAATCAACTCTCTAACTTTCTTCAACAGAACAGACTGCTTGATCCTAATCAGTCAGGCTTCAAGAGAGGACATTCCACTGAGAGGACTCTGTTTACCGTTGTCAACATGTTAGAGTTGGCTAGAACTACCAACATGCCTTCTATCCTCGTTCTGCTAGATCTTTCCTCTGCCTTCAACTCAGTCAACCTCCAGATCCTCCTTGCTGCCCTCAATGACCCTGGCATCACTGGAACTGTCCTCAGGTGATCCGAATCCTACCTCTTGGGCAGGTCCTTCTCTGTGTCCTAACATGGAGAGATGTCAAAGGTGTACCAGCATGGGTGTGTTCCAAGGATTGGTGCTGGACCCTCTCCTCTTCTCTGTACATAGAAAAGCGCTATATAAATGTAAAGAATTATTATTATTATATACCTCTTCACTGGACCCTATCATCCAGTCCCATGGTTTCTTCTATGCAGATAACAAGCAGCTGAACCCCATTTGTTCCATCCAGAGAACCACAAGATATCCATTAGAATCTCAATATGTCTCACTGATATTTCAAACTGGATGAAGGGACACCATCTTCAACTCAGCCTGGTCAAGATGAACCTTCTTGTTATCCCACCTCGTCTCTGTGCAGCTCGGCTCACAGTCACTAACTGGACCACTGCAGCTGTCTGCTGGCAGGGCCACTGGCTTGTGTCACCGAGTGGCTTCAGATGATTCTAAATGCAGAGGCACATGTGGTGTTCAACCTGCTGAGGTGGACACAAGTCACTCCTCTCTTCAGTTCACTGCACTGTTAAGAGTCATGATCCAGTTTGAAGTGTCCTCATCTGGTTTGTTTAATTGGTGGGCTTTTTCTTGTCCTTTTTTGTTAGCCTGAGAAGACTCCGTGATGACACAATTAAAGATTTAACCCTACAATAATGAGCAAACGGTTAATATGAACACGTACTACACCACGCTTCTATCTCTATGTCAGGGGTGTTGAACTCTGGGCCTGGAGGGCCGCAGTGGCTACAGATTTTCATTCTAACCCTTTTCCTAATTTTCACTGCTAATTAATTCCTTTTCCCTTCATTTCAACATAGGCCTGTTTTTAAGGATTCAGTCCTCTGAATTGATTTGTGTCTTCATTAAATGGCTGCCAAACAGAAATGAGACATGAAACGAGCCAACAGATGACCAGCTAAACTGAGATTTCAAACTCCAACCAATTTCACTCCAACCAGTCTCTTAATGAGAAGCTGATTCTTGCTGTTTCTAAGAACATCATCAAAATGTTTTGGTAACCTGAGAGACCATCCTTACTGAGACCTTCACCATTCTTTATTTTCAGATATTGTGTGATGGGCACAGGTGAGCTGGTCATATGGTGGCTTTTTTGTCTCATTATTGTTTGGCTACAAATTAAGGAAAAAGAGACAACTAAGGCGCCTGAGTCAAGTTAATTAAAACTAAAGTAAAATAAGTCAATTAGCAGTAAAAACGGCTCACTAATGAAGAAGATGGTTAGAATGAAAACATGTAGCCAATGCGGCCCCCGAGGACCGGAGTTCGACACCTGTGCTCTACGTAGAACATTTCATAATGCCTCTCTCTATCCCCACCTAGTGGCGGAAGTACACAACACAACATAATTGTTAGTTGTTTACGCGAGCGCCGCCATGTCATTGTTAAAGTGCTAGTGCCAGACGTTTACATTGCAGGTCAGTCCGTGCTTTTTTTTTTTTTTGTGAATTTATATGTGAAACCAATCGGATGTTTTAAGAGAACTGTTATTACAAAAAAAAAAAAAAATCCGAAATCCAAACTTTTTTACAAGGCGTTTATGCCGCTCTCGTAACAATTCTTCTCATCCAACCCTGCCAGATGGCGCTCCCTCCAGTCTGGTTTCCTTTTTTATGCGCCGCTTCTTCCTATGAAGACCGACAGTGGTAACTGCGCTCAAACTAACAGCTCCGATCTTTAGTTTTCCGTGTCTTGTTTCTCTTCTTTGCCGTTACAAGCTGACGAAATCACAGATATCCTGAACTGAAACAGCAATAAAGGAGTGCAGCGACCACCATCTGTCAATGAGGTGTCAGTTTGAATACCCTGAAGCAGAGAACATTCAGGACAGATGCGTGTACTAATATCAGATTGGGACAGACGGACAGACAGACAGACAGACAGACAGACAGACAGACAGATAGATAGATAGATAGATAGATAGATAGATAGATAGATAGATAGATAGATAGATAGATACTTTATTAATCCCCAAGGGGAAATTCAATAGCAGACATTTCCTAAATTGTTGATTTTCTCTTTTGTAAGAGCTCTGTTAAAATGTTTTGGGGACCTGAGCAGATCAGCGTTCCTGAGACCTTCACTTCTCTTTATTTTCAGATATTGCATGAGAGACGCAGTGCGCCGGTCGTGTTTTGGCTCATTTTGTGCCTCATTATTCTTCAACAGCAAATCAAATAAAATTAATTCAAAAGAAGTTAATCAGCAGCAAAAATGGGTCACTAATTAAGAAAAGGGTTAGAATGAAAACCTGCAGCCACTTCGGCCCTCCATGACCGGTGTTGGGGACCCCTGCATGACAGAATTCAGTGTTAATACGTCTTAAAAGTGGAAAAGTCACACGGGACATACTAAGTGCACTGAAGTAGCAAAGAATAAGCCAAACTGAGCATTGAGTTCACTGATCACCCACTTTGAGTTTGTAATGAAGGCCTGAACCTACCACAGACACCCTAACTTGACTATTCATGGTGTACACCAGAGGTGGGCAAAGTCAGTCCTGGAGGGCTGCAGCGGCTGCTGGTTTTTGTTCCAACTCAGTTGCTTAATGAGGAAGCAATCCTTGCCAATAATTTAAATTTCATGGCTTGCTGGTGCTTTAACTCTGCTATGTCAGGTCATTCTCATATCCTAGAATTTTTTTCCCTTTCTAAGGATATCATCGAAATGATTTGAAGGCTAAAATGGAGGAGTAATTCTCAGTCCTTCATTTTTTCTCTTCACTTTCCTTCCAAGTATTTAATTAAATCCAATAGTGCACGATAAATACACACAGGTGTTAATGGTAACAAGTTAAATGGAGAAATGCAGCTCTCCATAGCGTAGTTGTCAGGATTAGATAGATAGATAGATAGATAGATAGATAGATAGATAGATAGATAGATAGATAGATAGATAGATAGATAGATAGATAGATAGATAGATAGATGTGAAAGGTACTATATAGAAGCAAAAATTAATGAATAAGCTAAACAGACAGAACAGATGGCCCTCGACCAATAAAGACATCAACCACAGCTCAGCTTGTGTCAGTAAATCACTCCTTTTATTAATAATTGTACTTTGACATGTGTACTTTTTATAATTCAATCAATACAAATATAGAATTGCAGATATATAATTTTGTATAAGTAGAGTTTTCCTCATTTTTCTTTCATTTGTGTCACTTCATTGTTGCACCAACTTGCTTAAAGACAAACTCGTTAAACAACAAACCTAAATGGTGGAGCTTAGGCCTTAGAAGAGTTCTGTTATTTTTACATATTTCTCGATTATAAAAGAAAATCTTGAGATGAGACTATTGCCAAGAGATTTTTTCAAGTGGGTCCTGCCCTCCTCTCAACCATTTCAGTATTTTGGGACTCAAAAGAAAAAAAGTGTTTAAAGAAATATCCTAAAACTTTCATTGATTCAACTAATATGACTAAGACTGACATTCCTGATTATCGCCGCAGAGATAATCATCACAAACAACACACTTAACACGGAAAGAAATATGGTAAAATTGTGTTGATCGATAAATCAGTGATTGTACTGTATAACCCGTATTTGCTCAAACGGTTTGATTGTCATATTAATGTCGAGTATTGTGCATTGGTTATGAGTATTAAGTACATCTACAAGTACATTCATAAAGGTCACGATACAGTACATATAACTTTATCCAAAGAACAGTCTCAATGAAGTTCAAGCATATTTAGATACTCGATATGTCAGTACAATAGACAGTGGGTGACATTTAATGGAATTACCAATGCATGGATGAAGTTATTCTGTTGAATTATTACTATTTAATTTACCAGGTCAGAATATAATTTAATTTAAAGAAGGCAAAGAAGCTGAAACTTTACAAGTAGAGAAAGCTAAAAATACAAAATTATTGGCTTATTTTGAACTTAATAAAACTGACATCAATGCAAAGCATTGCACAAATTCCTCAGCATTACACGTGGCAGTAACAAAAAAAGGAGTGTAGCATCCAAGAAAAATTAATTGCAAAACTGTTGCTCGATTAAATATTACAGTATATCAGCAATAGATATTACACAGTTTCATTTAAAATTGTTGTTATGTGAATAGAAAGGAGCAACTTCGTATAAAGATGTTCTAACTATAGATGGGACTACGTATGGTACTTTTCAAGAAGTGGCACGAGCAGCTAGATTATGTAAATCAGACGACTACATCTTCAAAATGACATCTGATGCCCCTTCCGTAATGATGCCTGACAAATCAAGACACCGCTTCATTTACTTAATTATGACGGGTGAAGTTGATGCTTTAAAAGTATGGAAAGCACTCAAAGGACCATTATCTGAAAAGTCGAATGAACAAACGGCTCTTTCGATCATCAAAGAATTGTTAGAAGCAGAACATTTAATGATGCAGCAATTTGATCTTCCAGAAGAAATAAACAAATCTGAGGTAAAGACAGAGATAACAGCAGATGAAGACTTAACTGTGGAAGGCCATGGAAAATTATACTGGGAAATGTACTCACAATTAAACGATGATCAAAGAACAGTTTTCGGCACAATTCAAAAAAGCATTCTTGGTGAAATTTGTCAGAGGTTATTCTTCATAGATGGACCTTACCCGTACGCAAGTGGCAGACCCACGAGGTGAGGGTGCATAGCACCTGCCTGGGGGTTGGCAAGCGAATTGAGCAGAGACCCCTAGTTTTTATCAGGTAAATGTGTTTATTATAAATTGTGCTGATTGTAAAACATCATCAATATTGTAAGACAACATCCAATCATTGTACATCTTATTTTAACAAACCAGAAGCTATTTTTTTACCTCCCTTGTATAACCAATCTAAAACATTTCCCCTGTTTTTCTTCCTTTCTTCTTGATCGTCATGATTCTTCTGCTCACTTGGTAGGAGTTCTTCATTTCTGCTGAGTTTTACTATTATCACTGCCTGTTCCTTCACTTCCTGCAGTGACTTCACTCGCTCCATCCATCCTGGCTTTGCTTCTTGTTCTTCAGCCTGAATGAGGAGCTCAATGTACTCAGGAGTGGACAGCGGGTTTGGTCTGAGGGCGATTTCTTGAAGTCGTTTTATACTTTCATAAGACTCTGTAATGAGTCTATGAAGCTCCTCTTCCACAACATCCAGCTCATGCTGAAGCCGCTCAAACACTTGTTCAGTTGTCATCTTCTCCCCTTTTGCTTTTTCATATTTCTTCTTAAGCTCATCATACGTCTTTTTGACCTTTTTAGTTTTGTATTTGAATCTGTGCTGTTGGTTGGAGTGAACACTCCACTCACACTTACCAGGACAAACAGTGCAGACCCCGTCCTTCATAACAGCACATTTGATCTTATCCTCATCATCTGAGCGTGAGCATGGATAATGACAGGTGAAGTTGCATTTCTGGCAGTTAGTGATGAACTTGCCGGTGCCTGCAATGCTCTCTCTTATTGTCTCAATTTCCTCCACTTCATACTCAAAGTCCTTGTTGCTCTCTATGTCAGTAATGTGCTTATTTAAAATGTCACGGGTTTGTCTCATTTCTTCAAGTTTAATCAATCCAGCTTTAATCTGAGGCTGCAATCCTTCCACTGCCATCTCTAAGCACCTGCGCTCCTTAAGCACCTCTTTAGTTAGTGCTAAACTTTTATCATCCATCTTCTCTAAGGAATTAAAAAACCCCTCCATGCTCTTTGCACCCATGTCCCAAAACATTTTGTCAAACATCAGACCATCACTGCTATTACTCTCGTCATTATTAGCAAAGAGGGCCGAGTTATTAAATTTGAAAAATAAAGGTCTCCCTTTCTCATCTTTTTGGAATGGGATGTTACACTCAGTGATGGCATCCAGAACTGGTGGACGCTGTCCATCTGCAAATGTGATCAGGACCAGGATGTTATTGGCTATGTCTTTACCAAAAATGGATAAAATGGAGTCAAAGATGTACTTCTGTGTGTGTGTCAGTCGAACTTGGGAGGCCTGAACTACAAAGCACACTGCGTTAATGTGCTGAACCCCCTGTGGAGATGAAAAACATTCTTGTATCTGCTCAGTGATTTGTTTGTCCCGATCAATTCCTCTGGTGTCTCCAAAACCTGGTGTGTCGACTATAGTGAAGGAGTATGGGACTTTGAAACAATCCTGGTAGTTCATTTCATAGGCAGTGACAGCAGACGTTTGGCTTACAGCTTGACTTCTAGATGTTTCTTCATGGACTAACTTGAACCTGAAGTCATCCTCCCACTGGACACCTAAGATGTAATTTACCATTCCGTTGATCAGTGTGGATTTGCCAGAACCTGTGGCTCCAAGGACCATAATAGTTTTTCCAGGTTTACTGGATGTCCTGTTTCCAAAGGTGCGTTTTGCAATATTTTTCACAGTGATTATGGACTCTGACTTTAAAAGCAAATGGTAAAGTCCAGGTTTTCTATCATTAATCTTCTTACTTTGATGTTTTATTGCAAATTTACCTTTAAGTTTTTTAACAGGTAGTGTCTTCTCTTCAATCGTATCGCTGGCCTGACTCACACCCACTTGACAAACGGCTCTGTGTCTGAAATGATATGTTGAAACTGGACGTAACTTTGTAATCATAACCTGTTCAACGGTGTCTCCTGTGTCCACAGTCTTCCACTCTTCATCTTCAGGTAGCTTATACTCCACTCTGTACCCTTCTGAATCAGACTTCTGGACTTGTAACTTCAGGGTTACGCTGTTGTCTGTTACAGAATCAGCCACAAAAGGCACAGGTTTAGGTGGAAGATGAAATTTATGGCTGATGAGACTCCCAGATTTATAAAGATAGATTGTCACCCCAGGATATTCCTCATCAGGGATGGAGTGAACGAGAAATCTCGTTGTTTTGCTGCTTTGGTTAATTTCAGCAAACTCAATGAATTGCTGCAAATACTTTCTGAAATTCTGGATGATTAACTCTTCACTTGGCTCTGACAGATGATCTGAGGACTGACAAGAAGGGGCCTGAAGGTAACGTTTCATTACTGATATGTATGACTGACACACATGGAGTGAGGTGAAAGTCAAGCAGACAATATTTTCTATGCTAGTGTCATATTTATCCAGGTCATTTATATCAATATCAAGTTCCATTTCATTAATTTGATTAAAGACCTTTGTGAGCATGCTGATTTCCTTTTCTCTTTTATCCAGCCATGTTGTTATAGCACACTTGTTAAATGGCGACTCTTCCTTCTTCTTCAGGATGTCTGCCAGCTGTTCCTCATTTGCACCCCCACCCCTTATATTTGGTAAGACCCTCGCAAGGTCTTTTTGGAAAATACATTTATATTGATTAAGCACTGATTTGAATTGTTCTGCATTTTCGTTAATTATTGAAAAGTTATTCACAACATTGTCCTTCATGATGTCATTACATCTCATGATGTGCTCGTCTATCTCCTCCAGGACCTCCTGAGATTTGGACACCAGTGCAGCACTGA
The DNA here is from genome assembly GCF_900747795.2 of Erpetoichthys calabaricus. NCBI lineage: Eukaryota > Metazoa > Chordata > Cladistia > Polypteriformes > Polypteridae > Erpetoichthys > Erpetoichthys calabaricus. Next base: position 312,339,083 of record NC_041397.2, read on the forward strand.
TCTCTTGTACCAGCTGAGCAGCCTGTGAATTGAGATGTTTCAGTGGGTACAACCAGACCTGGATGGGCACTGCTAGCTCGTCATCTTTCCCAAGTTTATTTGGTAAGTTTGTATAAATCTCCATGGCATCCTGAAAGCTTGTAGGATTGTGATGAAGGGCAAAATCACCATAGAATGTGCAGTTAAAATGGTCAGCAATTTTCTTGTCAGCATCTGTCATTTTTAAATCTCCTTTTCCATCTAAAGAAATACATTGTTTAATTAATATTTCTAATTTCCCTGTGATATCTTGGTTCTCTTCCTCTTTAGAGCTGGTTTGATCAAAAACAAAAAAGGCCTGAGCTCCATACAACACGCCTGTGACAACATGGGTGGCCGATTTCTGCTCAAACACTTCTGGATAGTCTACTTTCTGCCTCCCCAAGTGGCTCATGGTGAGCTGTTCCATTCTCGTGGTCGTGCTGTAGTGCAGGGTAACCCTGGACTGATGTTTGGATGGTTTGGTGTCATTGAGGTACTTGCCAGACCCACCGACCTCAATCAAGCCAAACAAGAAGCTCACTTTAAGTGAGGCCGTCACATTTAAGATGGAGGTTTTCTCATCCAAAGAATCTGATGTGATGATCTCGAATTTTGTGTTCTTCTGGGGTTTAATGTTGAGGTGTTTCTTGAGGTTTTCAAAGTCCCATAGAGTGACACCTGGTGAAAAAAACAAAATTAAAGAAAAAAAAAATTATAATTTGGATCAAACTTGGACCCCACATATCATTGCAGGTTTTGTTTTTTTGAGAGACAGCAAACCTAAAAAGTTGAATTTTAACTCACCTGGAATGAGCGAGTCAGAGCGACAGTCATAGAGCATCCCTACCTGGAAAGGTCGGCCCAGGGCAGTCATCTCCAAAGGGGAGCCATCTTGAGATGACAATCCCAGCCTGAGGAATTAAGCATGTAAATGATATTAACATCAGTATTTTGTTAACATTCATATCACATCTATCCATTTTCTAGGCATTTTTAATATTATGCAAGGTTGCTGAGGGGAAGAAGAGTGTATCTTGGCAGGACTGGGCACAAGGCAGAAACCACTGCTAGAGGAGCTGCCAATCCATTGCAGACTGCATACAAATTCACTCACTCTTGGTCCGATTGAAGTGGCAAATGAAGTGGCAGTATGGTTCATTCGATAGCTCCAGAGCTCTGGCTTCAAACCTGTTTTGGTCACCAGCTGTGTAGAATTTGCACGTTCTGCTTTCTTTTGGTGCTTTGCTCTTCATCCTCATCCTCCCTTTGTCCTACTGTTGCCAGAATAAGCCCTGGCTTTCATGATCCTAATACCTGTATTGCATTATGCAAATTCAATAAATGAATGGAATAAAGTATTGTTAATTGTTAGTTGTTAATTCAGAAATATAATTAGGGCTTTTGCCAAACTGATCAGGAGTTTCCCACAAGTCAAGATGAGGTTAAGAAGACAACACCATCTGTATAAAGCAACGATTTTACCCCAGGCCCCCTCCCAACTGAACACCTGCCTTAATTTCTTGTCTATGAAAGCCACAAATAGGAAAGACAAGAAGACACGGCCTTGATGGAGTTCAACACCCTCAATGAATAAGTCGTTGTTGTTTTACATTTGTGTATTCTTCTTACATACTGTGATAGATTAAAGGTCTCTGTGACCCCTTGAACCCTCAGACTAGACGTCAGACACCAGGTAAAAGTCCAAATATAATATTTATTTAGACAATTATGTGCACAAAGCACCCTCCACTCCACAATACTCAAATAATAAATCAATAATCAATAATAACAATAATCCTCCTCACTCCCAGACGTGTTGCCACCCTTCCACCCAGCACAGCTCGACGTCTGGGATTTCCCATAGTCCTTTTATAGTCCTGATCCGGAAGTGTTTCGCCCTCTCTGTCCACGTGACTAGGAACACTTCCGGGTCATATAAAAATTCTTCTTCACACCGGAGGCACGTCGTTTCTTCCTGTCATGTGATCATGACTCACCTCCGGGTTATAGGGCACATAAGAGTCCGACAACCTCCCTACAGCGACTCCTGGAGGCCCCCATGGTATCCAGCAGGGCTGTGCATATAAATTACAGAGTCCATGATGCCCTGCTGGAATTCGGGGCACGTTCATGCTGTCGGGAGAGCTCCTCCTGGCGGCCTGGGGGTGAGGGCCGGAGTAGAAAGCCGGCAATCCTTCACACATACTTAAGAGTAAACTGTCCTGCGATCCCAATAGCAGTGTTCTTCCTACCGTCTTTTAGCCGAGCGCTCCACCCGGCTAATTTCGTTGAGCGCCCGGCTGTCATCTTGCATGACATTGTGAGATGACAGCCACAGATCTACAGGCACAGGCAGCTCTAATGATCTGCAGAGATAGCAAGGAACGAGTGGGCGGGTGGGCAAATATTTTAGAAGTAGGATCGCAAGTTGCGAGGAGAGAGGTGCGGGACAGGATGTTGCCGATCACGTGATGCTAAAGCTAATAGTGGGGACGAGGCGGAGCGGAGTTCACAAGCAAAGAGTATGGGGAGGTCGGGTTTCGAGAGAGGGGTGTACATGGTAATAGCGGGGGCAGAGCAGCTTAATATAGTAGTAAGGAGTATGGAGAGGTGGGTGGGCGAGTGGGGGCTGTACATTCTAATAGCGGGAGCGGAGAGGCAGTTCAAAAGCAAAGAGGATGTGGAGGTGGGCGGGCGAGAGGAGGACTGATAAAATAAAAAAAAAATCTAGTGGAACCAGCCAATCAGATATCAGAAAAAGGGCGTCAGGAAGTGACATCTCTGTTCTCAGTGTCAGTGCAGTCTGTGTAGTGCTGCTAAGCGTATATATATTTACAGTTGTTTAAGCATTAGGTGTGTTCGGTGTTCAAAAATCCTTGTAGCACTCACTGTGGTTCCTGTTAAAGTGACTCCCTCTTCCATTCTTATATTTGCTCATATTTGGACCTGCGTCCATATTGCAAAAAGTGTGCAGAAACCCTTGCAGCACACACTGTGTTTTGTCACTGAATTGCTGAGGGTTTTGTACAGAAGCGTATTAGGGCCATGGTGAAAAAAAAAAAAAAAATATGGACAAAATGAAGAAAAAAAAAAAAAAATATGTCGAGAATAAAGTCGACATGTTGACTTCATTCTCGACATTTCCACTTTTTTCTCGTCGTTTATTTTGTGATTAAAGTTGACATGTTGACTTTATTCTTGACCTTTCCACTTTAATCTTGACACTTATGATGAGATTAAAGTCGACATTTCCACTTTATTCTCACAGTTTATTTAATAATTTTATTTAAATTAAACTTCATCCTAAAATCAATGTTTAATTTACTCGATTTTCTCAAACCCTGTCATAAGTTTGTGTTAAGTGTTCCCCGACCCGGTTGTTAATCACTATGCTTCTTAAACCGACTTCCTCTGCACTAAGAGGAGGCACAGGCAGTGATCGCCGCACATTCACTTCATGATATTCCTGCTCTCTGAACATTTGAAATGCTAAGATAAATACTTGATATCATTTTCATGACGAAATGCATTAAAGCAGGTATTAAACATGTGGGGGGCATGGTGGTGCTCCCTTGCAGTAAGGGGTCCCCAGGTGTACGTTCAGTGTAGAGACCTTTATGGCAGGTGTGATGAGGCTCAAAAAAACTGGATGTATGAATGGCTATCGCAAAAGTTTAACTGAAATATTGTGTAAATGTTGGGTTTGTGATCTGGTGGTCGGAGACACGAACACAGAATTCAATGGATGTTCTTCTGAGCGGGCTTTCTTTATTGCATGCATGCAGTCCCTGTCTGTCAAACCCCCAATTCCTATCCTTCCTTTTTCTTTCTCCACATAACTAATCACCACACGATAAACGTCTTTGTGAAATTAAAACTAGTTATAAACTTAGACCATGGAGTGTTCGTTATACATGTTTAATTATGCCGTCCATTCAGGGTTGCGCCCATCCCAGCAAACATTGTGTGCGAGGCAGGAGGAAATTCTGAACAGGGCGCCAGCACATTGCAGGGTGACTACGAGCAACACATACACTAGCAGGGTCAATATTGCAGAACAAAACCCAACATCCTACATGACTTTGAAAGGAAACTGAACACGCCGAGTAAACCCACCAGAAAAACATGCAAATTCAAAACAGGGTACACCCGGGACCCCATTGCTGCGAGGCAGCAGTGCAACCTCCACGCCACCGGGCCCCCACATGTTTAATACCTGCTTTAATGCATTTCATCATGAAAATGATATTAAGTATTTATCTTGGCATTCTAAATGTTCATAGAGCAGGAATATCATGAAGTGAATGTATTCTGTGTGCTGCCTGCGCCTCCTCTCAGTGCAGAGGAAGTCAGTTTAAGAAGCACGTAGCGATTAACATGGCTCTGGGAACACTTTACACAAAGCATTTAATGTGCTACATAACTTATAATGGGGTTTGAGAAAATCTAGTAGATTTAATATGCATTTTAAGATGAAGTTTAGTTTACGATGTTCTATTTTAATGACAAACTACAAGAATAAAGTCAACATGTCGACTTTAATCTCGAGATAAACAGCGAGAATCAAGTAGAAATGTCGAGAATAAAGTCAACATGTTGACTTTATTCATGACATAAGCATCGAGATTAAAATGGAAATGTTGAGAATGCATACCTGCTGTAGTCTGCATTGAATATCCAACAGGCTCCCACTTTCCCACTCAAACGTCTTATACTCATAGGTACTTTTAATTTTTTCCAAACATTTTACCAACATGAGTAGTAAAAGTGTTCAGAAAACAACACTGCTCAGTTATTTCAGAAAAGAGGCGCCACAAACTAATGAAGGTTCAGCGTCAACTCCTGATGTGGCAATTTCAGACAAAGACATTGCAGAGGCTGGTCCATCAGGGGAAATCTCTTCAGCACACACTCTGCCAATTGATAAATCTAAGCACCGCTTATCCGGCATAAACAAACAATGGTTTAAAGATTTTGATTGGCTAATGGTCAAAGAAAATGGTATGTGGTGCTCATTGTGCATGAAATATTCAAACAAACACCTCACAAGGAGGGAGTTACCTTGGGTAAACGTGCCATGCACAAAAATTCGAAAAAGAAAGCTTGCTGGACCATGAAAAACGTAAAACGCACATTGAGTCTTCTGCTGACCTATTAGGAAAGCGTGTACTAGAGCAAACTGGAATCGGTCAAATTAAAAGATCTCTATCTGTGTTAAATACAGTGGAACTTCGGTTCACGAATGTCTCGGTACATGTAGAAATCGGGTTATGACCAAAGAGTTTGCCAAACTTTTGCCTCGGTTCACGACCACACACTCGGTATACGAACAAGCCAGTTTCCCTTTCGGTTTGTACGTGTTCAGTCTCTCCCTGTGCATTTCCTGTGCAGCGAGCAAGAGAGAGAGAGAGAGAGAGAGAGAGAGGGAGAGCGCGACACACACACACGCACACACACACACACAGGCAGTGTGAGAGAGAGAGACGCGCGCACACACATAGGCAGCACGAGACAATACTATCCACCTGCAGAGCCACAGCACCATATGTCACCGCTGTTTCAGACCCGCAGTTGTAGACCCGGAAGTGACGTCTCCGTCGTTTCAGGACTGACTTCGTAAAATTACTTTTGGAAGGTTTCGGCAGGTCTCGGCAAAGCCCGGAAAGTAACGTCGGGTCAAAGACCCGTTTAGAAACCAAATAATACGCATCATTGTGAAGTTCAGAGGGTTTCTGCCATCACGTAGTGTCATACATCAAATTAAACAATATGGATCATTTCTGTGAAACACACTATTAACATGTACGTTGTGTTCAGGTATGTGGGAACCATTTAACATGTCGACAAAATTAAAATCATCAAGATCTGTGTTAATTGAAAATAGTTTTTCATTTACATTCATGAAACGAACTATACAATATGATTATAATGTTTATACCACATTAGAGTTTATTAAAACGTTAATAATAAAAGTGATTACGTTTTTTAAAATGTACTATGCATTTGTGCAATATTGTTCTAAACCAATTTAGAATAAACATTTAAGCCAATCTAATATTTTTAAACATGTATGTGAAGAAAACAGCAATACATATTCTACACTGAATTATGTTATATATTAATTGCCTTATATAGAACTGCTCTAGTTTTTGTCACTTATTATTATAAACAATGGGCCATCAAAAGAAAAAAATAGAAATACTAATAAGAACACAATTTATTTATATAGCACCCTGCCCAAAATTCAAAAAGAACGACGGGACCTATATAACATTGGCTACAAATAATATCTTCACTAAATAAAGATAAATACAGGTTATACAAAACATTCAAATAGAATAAAAGACAATAATGCAGACTAAAATACAACATATAATACTACAAAAAAATCTTGAGCAAATAACATAAATTGTGATAAAAATTCAAACCCTGAGTACCTGGACAGATAGAGGGGGTCAACTGACAGAAGGGGCAGAATGTCAGGTCTGTTTAATGTCCTCCTAAACAAATGAGTTAAAACAAATGAATGGAGTCAGCTAATATCATTAATTTCGGGAGGTCATTCCACAGTCAGGGCGCTATATACAGTTGAAGGCCCTGCTGTCACCTACAGAGTGCAGGTTAGTGGGGGGCACAGAATCAGAGGACCTTAGTGGGCAGGTCAAGAACAGAATTTGATATTCAGTCCTGTAAGACACAGGGAGCAGTGAAGTAGTAGTGACTTACAATAATCAATGTGTGATGTGATAAAAGCAGGGACAAGCTTCTCAGCATTAGAAAAGGAGAGGAATGAGCAAACATAAGAAAGGTGACACAGGTGGAAGTTTAATATGGTTTACATGGTGAAATAAGAAAAGGATGAATCAAAGTGACACCGAGATTCTTTGCAGTAAAAGAAGGTCTGATGAGATCTTCACCAAGAATGGTTGAAGCGTTGCTTGTTTTCTTAAGTTGCACTTTAGTGCCACATTGCAGGAGTTCAGTTATGTTGCAATTTCATTTTAAAGAGTTTTGCTCTGTTCAGGTTTTAATTTTATTTTAATTTCACTGAGGCAATTTGTGAGCTGAGAAAGCTGTGATGAAGTGTCACTTTTAACACTGAAATGCCGTAGGTCTAAGCATCATCTGCATAAAAATGATAAGCCAGTCCAAAGCTACGAATAACTTGCTCAAGGTGAAGCACAGAGATACAGAAGAGCAGAGGATGTCATTTCATTAACAAAGGGAAGTCAGATGGAGGAAATCCTGTGAGAAATTAAGGCGTGAGGGTTACCCTGGACATGACATAAGCTGCATGGCCACAACGCCATTTGCAATAACTTTTACACAAACTGGGACAGCAGCTCCTCAAGAGGAAGGTAACAATGCTTAGCACAATAAGGAAAAATAAGCCAGAGCTCCCATCTCAACTGCTGGCCACACAGAATAGGCCAGTGAAGACATTAAAGTTTTGTCTAAACAAATGACACATCCTTGGTGAACAATGTGATCTGCACAGGGATAGGAGATGCCATGGCCAGAAATGATAATGGACTATAATGCTACAAAAAGAGGAGTGGAGAATTTAGACAAAACATTACGCTGGATGCTGGCCACAGGCAATTTTTTCAACATATTGAACATCTCAGAAAAAAATACTTTTGTTATCTGGACAACCTTGAACTGAGACTGAAACAGGGAGAAGGAGACAGAGCCTTCTTGAGGAGCAGGGTAAAGCACTGGTGACACCTCACGTACTACTGGGACGACAAGTGCCAAAGACCCCAGCATGCACAGCCATTGTGTCGATTCAACAGTCCAATCCACAGGAAAACCAATGACTGCACCAGTAATATGTATGCATAGTTTGTGTGTCTCACTGTGTTATTTTAGCCTGCTGAACTGTACAGTTATTACAGTATTGTGTAGAAAATTAAAATATTCAGTTCTGCTTGATAAACAAATAGAATGTGATCTGAGAGTAAAGAGTAAACAGGTTATTTTTTATTTTTTATACATTGCTTGTTAAAATAAAGTAACCATCTGATTTAAAAAAAAAATCCCTCAATAGTACATACGTAGCAAAAATGTAATCATAAGTTGAGATTCAACTCAATTATTTTTCATGCTTCTCAAAGAAAAATTAAAATACGTTGTTTGTAAACTACTGCATTTGTGAAGTGGGAGGGGATATCCAAAATTATCATTGAGTGTATTTCAGTAATGTATTTAGTGACTTATAAAACCACAATATTACATTAAAATATACTGCTCAAAAAATTAAAGGAACACTTTTTAATGAGAGTATAGCATCAAGTCAATGACACTTGTGGGCTGTTGATCTGGTCAGTTCAGTAGCAGAGGGGCTTGTTCATCAGTTTCAGTTGCTTTGGTGCACTAGAGGGGCAACAATGAGGCGACCCCCAAAACAGGAATGAATGGTTTAACAGGTGGAGGGAGCCCACTAACATTTTTCCCTCCTCATCTGTTTTGTCACTCGTTTTGCATTTGGCTACAGTCAGTGTCACTACTGAGGCGATACCTGGACCCTACAGAAGTTACACAGGTAGTCCAATTTCTCCAGGATAGAACATCAAGTGGTGCCATTGCCAGAAGGTTTGCTGTGTCTCCCAGCACAGTCTCAAGGGCATTGAGGAGATTCCAAGAGACAGGCAGTTACTCTAGGAGAGCTGGACAGGGCCAGAGAAGGTCCTTACCCCATCAGCAGGTCTGGAGGAACAGGATGAGCACTGGCAGAGCCTACAAAATGACCTCCAGCAGGCAGGCCACTGGTGTGAATGTCTCTGACCTCTGACAAAAAGAAACAGACTTCATGAGGGTGGCCTGAGGGCTCGACATCCTTTCGTGGGCCCTGTGCAGCTTGATTGGCATTTGCCATAGAATACCAGAATTGGCAGGTCCACCACTGGTGGGTGCCCTGTGCTTTTCACATATGAGGGCAGGTTCACCCTAAGCACATGTGACAGATATGAAATGGTCTGGAGAAGCCGTGGAGAACGTTATGCTGCCTGTAACATCGTTCAGCATGACCGGTTTGGTGGTGGGTCAGTGATGGTCTGGAGGGATGCACAGACCTCTACAACTAGACAATGACACCTTGACTGCCATTAGGTATCGGAATGAAATCCTTGGACCCATTGTCAGACCCTATGTAGCTTATGTCATGTCCAGGGCAACCCTCATGCCTTAATTTATAATATAATAATTAAGTTATCTTAATTTTATAATAATATAATCTTATCTCACAGCTCCAGCGGATTCAAAACTCAACTGCAAGAGTCCTGACACAAACCAACAACAGCGAGCACATCCCAGCTATCCTGCTGCACCTTCACTGCTCCCTGTGTCTTACAGGACTGAATATCAAATTCTGTTATTGACCTGCCCACTAAGGTCCTCTGATTCTGTGCTCCCACTAACCTGCACTCTGTAGGCGACAGCAGGGCCTTCAGCTGTATATAGCGCCCTGACTGTGGAATGACCTCCCGAAATGAATGATATCAGCTGACTCCATTCATTTGTTTTAACTCATTTGTTTAGGATGACATTAAACAGACCTGACATTCTGCCCCTCCTTTTAGTTTACTCCCTCTATCTGTCCAGGTACTCAGGGTTTGAATTTTTATCATAATTTATGTTATTTGCTCAAGATTTTTTTGTAGTATTATATGTTGTATTTTATGAATGTTTTGCATATCCTGTATTTATTTTGGCGGCACGGTGGCGCAGTGGGTAGCGCTGCTGCCTCGCAGTTGAGAGATCTGGGGACCTGGGTTCGCTTCCCGGGTCCTTCCTGCGTGGAGTTTGCATGTTCTCCCCGTGTCTGTGTGGGTTTCCTCCGGGCGCTCCGGTTTCCTCCCACAGTCCAAAGACATGCAGGTTAGGTGGATTGGTGATTCTAAATTGGCCCTAGTGTGTGTTTGTGTGTGTCCTGCGGTGGGTTGGCACCCTGCCCAGGATTGGTTCCCTGCCTTGTGCCCTGTGTTGACTGGGATTGGCTCCAGCAGACCCCCGTGACCCTGTGTTCGGATTCAGCGGGTTGGAAAATGGATGGATGTATTTATCTTTATTTAGTGAAGATATTATTTGTAGCCAATGTTACATAGGTCCTGTTGTTCTTTTTGAATTTTGGGCAGGGTGCTATATAAATACTGTAAATTGTGTTCTTATTAGTATTTTTCTTTTTTCTTTTGATGGCCCATTGTTTATAATAATAAGTGACAAAAACTACAGCAGTTCTATATAAGGCAATTAATATATTGCATAATTCAGTGTAGAATATGTATTGCTGTTTTCTTCACATACATGTTTAAAAATATTAGATTGGCTTAAATGTTTATTCTAAATTGGTTTAGAACAATATTGCACAAATGCATAGTATATTTTAAAAAACGTAATCACTTTTATTATTAATGTTTTAATAAACTCTAACGTGGTGTAAACATTATAATCATATTGTATAGTTCGTTTCATGAATGTAAATGAAAAACTATTTTAAATTAACACAGATCTCGATGATTTTAATTTTGTCGACATGTTAAATGGTTCCCACAGACCCGAACACAACGTAAATGTTAATAGTGTATTTCACAGAAACGATCCGTATTGTTTAATTTGATGTATGACACGACGTGATGGCAGAAACCCTCTGAACTTCATAATGATGCGTATTATTTGGTTTCTAAACGGGTCTTTGACCCGACGTTACTTTCCGGGCTTTGCCGAGACCTGCCGAAACCTTCCAAAAGTAATTTTACAAAGTCAGTCCTGAAATTAAGGTGACGCCACTTCCGGGTCTAAAACTGCGGGTCTACAACTGCGGGTCTGACACTGCGGTGACGTATAGTGCTGTGGCTCTGCAAGTGGATGCTACTCGCACGAGAGAGAGAGACGCGCGCACACACACAGGCAGCACGAGAGAGAGAGACGTGCGCACACACACAGGCAGTGCGATAGAGAGATGCGCGTGCACACACAGGCAGCGCGAGAGAGAGACGCGCGCACACACACAGGCAGTGCGATAGAGAGATGCGCGTGCACACACAGGCAGCGCGAGAGAGAGACGCGCGCACACACACAGGCAGTGCGAGAGAGAGAGATGCACGCGCACACACACAGGCAGTGCCATAGAGAGACGCGCACGCACACACAGGCAGCGCGAGAGAGAGAGACGCGCGCACACACACAGGCAGTGCGAGAGAGAGAGATGCACGCACACACACAGGCAGTGCAATAGAGACACGCATGCGCACACACAGGCAGCGAGAGAGAGACGCGCGCGCACACACAGGCAGTGCGATAGAGAGAGACGCGCGCACACACACAGGCAGCGCGAGAGAGAGAGACGCGCGCACACACACAGGCAATGCGAGAGAGAGAGAGAGACGCGCGCACACACACAGGCAATGCGAGAGAGAGAGACGCGCGCACACACACAGGCAATGCGAGAGAGAGAGAGAGACGCGCGCACACACACAGGCAGTGCGAGAGAGAGAGACGCGCGCACACACACAGGCAGCGCGAGACGCGCGCACACACAGGCAGCATGAGAGAGAAACGCGCGCGCACACACAGGCAGCACGAAAGAGAGAGAGAGATGCGCGCACACACACAGGCAATGCGAGAGAGAGAGACGCGCGCACGCACACACAGGCAGCTCGAGAGAGAGACGCACGCACACACACAGGCAATGCGAGAGAGAGAGACGCGCGCACGCACAAACAGGCAGCGCGAGAGAGAGAGACGCGCGCACACACACAGGCAATGCGAGAGAGAGAGACGCGTGCACGCACACACAGGCAGCGCAAGAGAGAGAGACGCGCGCACACACACAGGCAATGCGAGAGAGAGAGATGCGCGCACGCACACACAGGCAGCGCGAGAGAGAGAGACGCGCGCGCACACACAGGCAATGCGAGAGAGAGAGACGCGCGCACGCACACACAGGCAGCGCGAGATAGAGAGACGCGCGCGCACACACAGGCAATGCGAGAGAGAGAGACGCGCGCACACACAGGCAGCGCGAGAGAGAGAGACGCGCGCACACACACAGGCAATGCGAGAGAGAGAGAGAGAGACGTGCGCACACACACAGGCAATGCGAGAGAGAGAGAGACGCGCGCACACACACAGGCAATGCGAGAGAGAGAGACGCGCGCACACACACAGGCAGTGCGAGAGAGAGAGACGCGCGCACACACACAGGCAATGCGAGAGAGAGACGCGCGCACACACACAGGCAATGCGAGAGAGAGAGACGCGCGCACACACACTGGCAATGCGAGAGAGAGAGACGCGCGCGCACACACAGGCAGCGCGAGAGAGAGACGCGCGCACACACACAGGCAGCGCGAGAGAGAGACGCGCGCGCACACACAGGCAGCGCGAGAGAGAGAGACGCGCGCGCACACACAGGCAATGCGAGAGAGAGAGACGCGTGCACACACACAGGCAATGCGAGAGAGACGCGCGCACACACACAGGCAATGCGAGAGAGAGAGAGAGACGCGCGCACACACACAGGCAATGGGAGAGAGAGACGCGCGCACACACACAGGCAATGCGAGAGAGAGACGCGCGCACACACACAGGCAATGCGAGAGAGAGAGACGCGCGCACACACACAGGCAATGCGAGAGAGAGAGACGCGCGCACACACACAGGCAATGCGAGAGAGAGAGAGACGCGCGCACACACACAGGCAATGCGAGAGAGAGAGACGCGCGCACACACAGGCAGCGCGAGAGAGAGAGACGCGCGCACACACACAGGCAATGCGAGAGAGAGAGAGAGAGAGAGACGTGCGCACACACACAGGCAATGCGAGAGAGAGAGAGACGCGCGCACACACACAGGCAATGCGAGAGAGAGAGACGCGCGCACACACACAGGCAATGCGAGAGAGAGAGACGCGCGCACGCACAAACAGGCAGCGCGAGAGAGAGAGACGCGCGCACACACACAGGCAATGCGAGAGAGAGAGACGCGTGCACGCACACACAGGCAGCGCGAGAGAGAGAGACGCGCGCACACACACAGGCAATGCGAGAGAGAGAGATGCGCGCACGCACAAACAGGCAGCGCGAGAGAGAGAGAGACGCGCGCACACACACAGGCAATGCGAGAGAGAGAGACGCGTGCACGCACACACAGGCAGCGCAAGAGAGAGAGACGCGCGCACACACACAGGCAATGCGAGAGAGAGAGATGCGCGCACGCACACACAGGCAGCGCGAGAGAGAGAGACGCGCGCGCACACACAGGCAATGCGAGAGAGAGAGAGAGAGACGTGCGCACACACACAGGCAATGCGAGAGAGAGAGACGCGCGCACGCACACACAGGCAGCGCGAGAGAGAGAGACGCGCGCACACACACAGGCAATGCGAGAGAGAGAGAGAGAGAGACGTGCGCACACACACAGGCAATGCGAGAGAGAGAGACGCGCGCACACACACAGGCAATGCGAGAGAGAGAGACGCGTGCGCACACACAGGCAGCGCGAGAGAGAGAGACGCGCGCGCACACACAGGCAGCGCGAGAGAGAGACGCGCGCGCACACACAGGCAGCGCGAGAGAGAGACGCGCGCGCACACACAGGCAGCGCGAGAGAGAGAGACGCGCGCACACACACAGGCAATGCGAGAGAGAGAGACGCGCGCACACACACAGGCAATGCGAGAGAGAGAGAGAGACGCGCGCACACACACAGGCAATGCGAGAGAGAGACGCGCGCACACACACAGGCAATGGGAGAGAGAGACGCGCGCACACACACAGGCAATGCGAGAGAGAGACGCGCGCACACACACAGGCAATGCGAGAGAAAGAGACGCGCGCACACACACAGGCAATGCGAGAGAGAGAGAGAGACGTGCGCACACACACAGGCAATGTGAGAGAGAGAGAGACGCGCGCACACACACAGGCAATGGGAGAGAGAGATGCGCGCGAACACTCAGGCAGCGCGAGAGAGAGAGACGCGCGCACACACACAGGCAGCGCGAGAGAGAGAGACGCGCGCACACACACAGGCAATGCGAGAGAGAGAGAGATGTGCGCACACACACAGGCAATGCGAGAGAGAGACGCGCGCGCACACACAGGCAGCGCGAGAGAGAGAGACGCGCACGCACACACACAGGCAGCGCGAGAGAGAGAGACGTGCGCACACACACAGGCAGCGCGAGAGAGAGAGACGCGCACGCACACACACAGGCAGCGCGAGAGAGAGAGGGCTGGACGCATAAGGTAGGAAGAAGGCAGTTAAAGAATGCACTGGGCTTGATTTTGTTTTCACTTCTGTTTACATTGATCGGTTCATAGCGTGCATTTTTGCAATGTTACTTTTCTTGGTGGTTTATTAAATTACGGATTTTTTTCAGATGTTCATTTTTTTCCCTGTGCTTAAAACTCATTAAAAAAAAGTGTTTTTAGCCAGTGGTTGGTAGCGCTATAGCGCAAATTACTGCAGTGTTAGTTTTCTCTGTTGTTCAAGGTTTTCTCAGTGTTATTCAATATTTTTACCTTTAGTTTACTATTACGCTGTGCATTCTATGGTTTGATTAACTATATTTGTGCTTAAAAACTTTAAAAAAATATATATTTACGTACAATTCGTATGGTCTGGAATGGATTAATTGTATTTACATACAATTCTATGTGGGGAAATTGCTTCAGTTCACGACCAAATCGGTTTACGATCAGAGTTTTGGAACGAATTATGGTCGTGAACCGAGGTTCCACTGTAACTTACAGAGAGATGCCTTTGTGGGAGCTTTGAGATCCATGCATTGGTTGGCAAAAAATGAGTTGCCACTGTCACAGGTGGCTGGGTGCGGCCCGCAATCAGCCGCCTATTTAAGGAGCCGACTCCCTGCAATCAAGGCTGGAGTCGGGTAGGAGGTGGACAAGGCCGGTGCAGAGGGGGCGAGGAGAGGCCCTGTGTGTTGTGTGGAGAAGAGAGAGAAGACTATTGAGAGTCTGGACTTTGGGGGACTGAGGGGCTTGGTGGTGGTGCATGTAAGGACTTTGTAAATAATAGTAAACTGTAAATAAACGTGTGGTGATGGACTGGAACGTGTCTGCCTGTCTGTGTGCGGGACGCACCCTTTCACACCACATACAACATTGTTTGAAAGGCTGTTGGAACACTGTAAAGAAATGGGTAGTTCCTTTTTACATCTCAATGTTGGTAAAAATGCACATTACACCACTGAAAGAATAATGCAAGAGCTGCTGGATGTCTTAGCATCAGAAATAAAGTCTAACATACTGAAAAATATACATGCTGAAAATTTTTTCAGTATTCTGTGTGATGAAACCACGGACATCTCAGTTGTAAAACAATTAATTATTTAAATTAAATATGTTTGCCAGGTCACTAAAGAGGTCAGAATTAGTTTTGTATCAACCCGCAATATGATTGATGGAAAAGTGGAGACTATAAGCAACACACTGAATGAGACTATGGACACTCTAGGATTGAAAATGGCTAATCTGGTTGGTCTCGGGTCAGATGGAGGAGCGGCTGTTATGATTGGGATAACAGAAAGGTGGGCAGAACTGCTTAAAGATAAAACATCTGGGGCCTCATGTTAAACGGTGTGTACGCACAGAAATGTTGCATACGAACGTTTCCACGCTCAAATCGCGATGTATAAAACCTAAACTTGGTGTAAAGCCACACACATTTCCACGGTACCTCATACCCTGGCGTACGCAATTTCTCCGCTCGGTTTTGCAGACTGGTGGCACCCAGCGTCAAAGCAGCGCTACTGTTCCTGTGTGGTTACCCTTTCTTTCTTAGATCCACATTCCTGACGCGGCTTTATAAATACACTGAAACTAACTGCATATTGTTTATTAGTGTAATGCATCTGAGTGTAATTAACCTGCAGCAATATAATGGTCCAGGGAATAGCCATAGTATTCCAAATACCATAACTGCTTTAGCGTTGTTACGCTCACTGCATCTTCTTCTTCTTTCAGCTGCTCCCGTTAAGGGTTGCCACAGCAGATCATCTTTTTCCATATTACTCTCACTGCACCACTCGGAGTATTTATATCACTGCATCTGAGAGGGGAATCACAGCAACAGCTGATTGGAAAGAGAATTATCGGTACACAGCATGAAGCACACGCTGCCTCAGCCACGGCAAAACACTTCAGAGACTTCCCTCTACGGACTTCACGGTTTAGAAAAAGTTTCATCCCAAGAACTCTAAACGCACTAAATCAGTCCATCAAGTGCTCCTTGTAGAACTGTTTGGACTTATAAGTACAATCACCTCACTGTACACTTGGGATACAGTTATAATATTGCACAACCTGCGCCACTTTATAAAGCGCGTATTTACATATGATGACGGTATTCATTTTTAAGATGAAATGCAGCAAAATATGTTGATTATATTTTACAGATAAAACTTTAACTTAATTTAAATAATCTGTATTGTTAATAATTAAACATGTGAGGATACGGTGCTGCAGCGCTGGCTAGTTCAGGGATTGTTCCTGCATTGCAGTGTATTCTTGCTGGTGCTGACGCGACACTGGAAGGATAGACAGATAGAATAATTAAACACGTACTACGAAAATATTTCAATGTTCCTTAAAAGTTTTGAAGAATCGGCGTTCTAAGCTTACAGATGGCTTAACGTCTATTACAGAGCTGATTGTGTGGCGATTGGGTATTTGGAGAAAGAAAAGTAAGGACAGGAATTGGAGGTTAATACGTTTGAAAGAGACAGTACTGCTGTGATAAATTATTTCATCGAAGGTCGCATATGACGCAGCAAGGCTCTTGCGTGAGATATGAACAATCACTGCGCCACCGTGTTCCCATGTTTAATAACATGCTTTCATTTCTATCATCATGAATTTTAATTATTCAGAGAGCTGTAATATCACAAATGTAATGCATTATGTGTCCTGTCGGAGAAAGAGAAAGCCTGTTTAAGAAGCAGGTAGTGATTCACACACAGAGCACATAGAAGATCAAATACAGAACAAAGCATTTAATGTGCTACTCTAGTTACAATGGGATTTGAGACATTAGTAAATTAAACGATTTTAAGATGAAGTTTATGATGTTCTACTTTACTGGCAAAATAAACTACGTGATTAAAGTGGAAATTTTGAGATTAAAGTTGACATTTCGTGTGTTTTTCTCACTGTGTGCCTATTTTATTTTTGTCTGTACCCTAATAAGCTTTCATATGACACTCAGACGGTGGGCTACGACTCGCCTTTTCACGCCGACTTTGATATCTGACAACTTCTTTTTTATTTCGGGCACTGTGCGACTTTGTGAACTTGAGCTTTCGAGTTTCTCTGACACTCCGTCACTCGATCATCTTTCTTTTGTTGATTATACCACTGTTTAAACCAACAAATAGTACGTTTTTCCTTTGCCTCCACTTGGTATTCGCTGAAATTCTTATACAGTATTTTCCCCGTGCTTTTCCCATTGTCTTTTCACAGAAGGCGGAGCTTAAGGGCTATTTATATTAATTTGCATATTCAAAGAGGTAATTCTGGGAGGAGTTGGGGCGGGACAGAAGGCGCGTGCACGTGCGTTACTTTTCACGCTGATCGGGATTTATGTAGCGGAAGAACGTGGAAGTTTGCGTATGCACAGATTCCTGCATGTGGATTTTTCTGTGCGTACGCACTTTCCCGCTTTTGTGCTTACGCCATGTTATAGTGTGAGTTCTACTCACATACACGAGGCCCCTGGACTCTTGGTCAACTGCCATTGTGTAAACTGCCGATTGGCCCTTGCAAGTGCCCAAGCAGCAGCTGATGTACCTTATTTAACAAAACTGAACGACATCTTAAGGCAGCTACTCTATTTCTTCCAAAATTCTTCAGTTAGGATGGCTGGTTTAACGGAAATCCAAAATATTCTGAACATTCCCCAGATTAAGCTGAAAATGGCATATGCAAGTTGGCTTTGAAGAGTATTTTTAAATTTTTCTTCATTATGTTTCCCATACTTTTTTCCATTGTTTTCACTTTTCTTCCCAACAGCGACAATACTTGTGCCTCTTGGTTTATGTCATAACAATTGTTATTTAAAATTTTTGTTAGGGTTGCAAGATCCTGAATTGGATACTTCTTAAAATTTAATAAAAATTTTCTGGCACAAGTGTCAAACGTTAAAAAAGGAAGTCATATTGAGCATTGGAAAATAATTAATAATACTGTAATTCACTAATAAAACTGCGGTGGGTTGGCACCCTGCCCGGGGTTTGTTTCCTGCCTTGCACCCTGTGTTGGCTGGGATTGGCTCCAGCAGACCCCCGTGACCCTGCGTTAGGTTATATCGGGTTGGACGATGACTGACTGACTGACTAACTAATAAAAATAGTGCACATTTAATTTTCCTAACCACTAAATTTCCCCGTCCTGCTCCACCCGGCTACTTTTTCATGCCATCTGGCTGGAAAAAAATTCTGGGGAGAACACTGCGAATAGAGTCCAGCTGCGGACCTCCAGAGGTCCACTCCATACTGGTTGTTGCTTTACATTAAACGTCAGTGATACGCCTGGTTACACTGTGGTTAAGATTAGGGTTGGGGTGAATTATCTGACGCAAATCAAGTAAACCAGGTGACAAAATCCTGCAATCCACCTGGAGGTCCTGCAGAGCTGTGGAGGTCTGAAGTAGGACTCGTCCCCTGCAATCACTTCTTTGTCCTACTGTGTCTTCCTTCTGAACCTGCTGTGGGGAGGTCACTACAATATTATGAGGTTCACTAGGAATAAGTCCATCATCAGTAAGCCACTCAGTTACCAGAGCTTGCAATGCCCTGATAAGCCAACACACCATACTGTTGAATCATATTTTACAGAAAAACTGATAACAGTCATGTGCTGGTCTACAATATTCTCTGGAAATATATGAAGGCACTGCGGTAGTTGGTCCATTGTCTCTGATACTGAGAAAGCAGAAAAAACATTATTAACCGTAATGATTATAAGTATCCATCCATCCATCCATTATCCAACCTGCTATATCCTAACTGCAGGGTTGCAGGGGTCTGCTGGAGCCAATCCCAGCCAACACAGGGCACAAGGCAGGAAGCAGACCCTGGACAGGGGCTAGCCCACCACAGATGATTGATTATAAGTATTTAACTCAAAAAATACCAAGGACTGTATTTTTTATTAATCATGCTGCACAGAACTATATGATTTTATACTTCTATATGATTTGATCTGCATTTAGGTAGGAAAGGAATTATGTTTATGCAAAGAATATGAGACTGATTTAATTCTTCTATGTGAAAGTGCTAACCTCTTGATATTAACAGAACACCTTGTGATATTATGAATCAATGTGATCGTTTTCTTCACTCTTGCTTAAAATTATATGACAAAAATTGTCATTTATGAATTAATAAATAAGGATTATTAATCAAATCAAACAAATATAATCTAATGAAGATATTAAAGTTATAAGAATGTAATCTCTAATGCAATGAACTTAAAGAAAACTGTTTAAAATGGGTTTGTACTGAGACGGGCACATAGATAATGTAGGCGCCTAGTACTGTCCGTTTTTCTGTACTCCTGTATGTCATAAATTTAAGATGTCCCTAATCTATGTATGACCTCAAACTGAACTGTTATGTTTTTTTTTCTGTTCTCTCTTTAGCTAATGAACAAGCTAGCTGATAAAAGGGGGAACAGTTTTTTTTTCTTTTTCCAGTCTGCCCGCATTCTCCAACAGGGTAGTCTCACAGTTTTTTTTTACTCACCAAGAATCTATATATATATAATTCACAAAGTCGCCGCCAAAGGGGAAGACACCCATGAAAGCACGCACACCTAAACAAGACACCCATGAAAGCACGCAGGAAGAGGCGTGGATTCACTAAGCCTCCGACAAGTAGGAAAGAGCCTCGCCCACCAACTCTATGACCATTGGATACGACGACAACTCACAGAGCCACGCCCACTAACTGGGACGAGACGCCTCTGAAAAAACGGCGTCATTTATGTTCATCTGTTGTAAGCTACACATGGACCTCTGAGCCACCTTGAGTTGGGGGCAGCAAGTCTTTGCTAGGCTGCAACAAAATGATTAAAGTACGGGCGCATTTTTTCCACACAAGCTGTGTGCGTGTGTTAGTTAATTTGTTACTCGAAGGATTTCAAGATTTAATATGCACAGGCGGTAACACTGCAAATGCAGCCCAAACGAATCAAAAATCTTCCACAGTCTCCTTACTGTAAAGCAGCAACACTACCACTGTGCTACAAGACAGAGAATGCAGTTAAAGAATACACCAGGCTCGATTTTACTTTCACTTCTGTTTGGACAACTGTGTCGTTCAGAAAGTGTTCACCCATCAATACATAATTATGCGACATATGATACGCCGTGAGTTGGCAAGAGCCACGAGTGTTCAGCGGTGTTTCCCAAACTCGGTCCTGCTGAACCCCTGTGGCTGCAGTGTTTTGTTCCAACCAGATTCCTAATCATTAATGCCGGTGAAACTCATCAGGGATAAATCGGTTTTTCAAACGCAGTCGCGTAGCAGATTAGCTGGATATAATAATCCGAGATGAATGCGCACCTCCGCGCTGAGTGAAAACACAATGTATATTGCTGCAACAAAATGATGAAAGAACGAGCGCATTTTTTTCACACAAGCTGAGTGGGTGGGTGTTAGTTAATTAATTAGTTACTCAACAATAATTCAAGATTTAATATGCACAAGCGGTAACACTGCAAAAACAGCCCAAACCAGGAAAGACAGCTGGCAAAAAGTCACCAACAAACTAAACGCGTGTGCATTGTACTTACTGAAAGCAGCGTTACGGATTTTGCAAATGTTCATTTTTTTTCCCTCTGCTTAAAAAACATTGAAAAAGCGGCGTATACTACGCCTCGGGTTGGTTTGCAGCGTGTAAAGCAGTTTGTTTGTCGCGGATAATTTGCTATCCACACAAGGAGGAACCAGGAAGCGAACCCACAATCTTCTACTGTCTCCTTACTGCAAAGCAGCCGTACTACTACAGCGCCACAAGGCAGTTAAAGAAGTTATATTTATATTTTTTACACATCACACACTAGAAGCTGCTGACGAACCCTTCTCTTCGTTGTCAGTCTGTAGCTGCGAAAAAATAAAATCAATACGAGTTTTAACAGACGTCATTGAAGTGTATCATAAGTTTCTGTAACGTTAATAAAAATGGCCAGGAGGTGTCACTACAGAGGTGAGTGTTAAATGCTTCGAAGCTTCGATACGATTTCTGACACAATTGCTTGTAGTACTAGGGTGTTGTACCGTGTTAGCCTGGTTTACATCTTGCCTGAAGAAGGGGCCTGAGTTGCCTCGAAAGCTTGCATATTGTAATCTTTCTAGTTAGCCAATAAAAGGTGTCATTTTGCTTGGCTTTTCTCTGACACAATTGCTTCAAACGTATTGATGCTTCGTGAGGCTTACGGCAAATGTTAATTTTTTCCCTGTGCTTAAAAATCATTAAAAACCCAGCCTGATTATGCGGCGTACCATGGCTAGTAAATAATAAAAGAATAAAGAAATTGTTTTTTTATTAAAAATTGGTTTTAGACTCCCGTTGTTGATTTCGACTTCAGCGCTCACAGTTTTAGTGTCCCGTGTGAGGACAGAGACGGCCAAGCGACTCCTTGAGTGGATCGTCCAGAGGACCGGTAAAAGGACCGACACCGGCCGGGTCGGGAAGACCAGCTCCGGAAAAAGTTAGGACTGGCCTGCCTCGGCGAATCCTGTGTAGGGAGCTCTTGACCTCCTCTGATTCTTCCTGAAAGTCGAGTGAACTGGGATCTTCCAGACGGGAGGAAAATTCTTGGTGAGTACCTGTGGTTTCTTGACTGGGAAAGATAGTCTTAGCCGATTAAGGCACTTCCGGACGGAAAAATAAAGGTGCCAGAATAGTTAGTGAGTACGCCCCTAGGAATTGAAAGAAATAATAAAGAAAGAAGGGGTTGGAAGAACAGAAAGTAGAAAAGGAGCACTTTTGATCTGGGCGCCGAATAAGTGAGGTGTTGTGAATGCGTAGTTAGTACGCTCCCTGGAATGGGACGGAGTCTTTTTCCGGCTCCGAAAAATAAATAAAATAAAATAAGGCGGGGAGTGGGAAAAATAGATAAGTGGGGAAATCAAAGCACTGTTGCGGGAGGGCGAGACTCTTTGCTCTAATGGTCTGGTTATATCCTGAACTCAACGGGTCACTCAGGGAATCGATCACCTAAACAGCGGTAACCGCCGGCCTTCGGGTGAAACTGTCAGTCCGCTAATCAGGTTGATTGTCCCGGGGGACAGGAGGGACCGGGAGTGAAGCGACAATTGAGGCTGGTTTGGCAAAAAGTGCGGAAAACTCACTGGCCATGGGGAAAACTAATAGTAACCAGTTAAAACTGCTTTGGGAAAACAAAAGCATGAATCCACTTACTCATCTGTGACTGAATAAAGACAAATTGAACTATTCCTGTCTTCCTCGGGTGTTACTTCCACAGTTTTTATTTGGCACCCGAGCAGTTCCCCTTGGTGCGAATTGCAGACAGGAATAAGATCGGTGACCGGTGAGCACAACTGCTTTACAGTCCGGGATAAGTATTGGGTTTCGTAACAATAAGAGCGCCTCTTGGAATGAGACGGAGTCCTAAGTAGACTCGGAATTAGAAGAGAGAGGTGGAAGTTTAGTAAAAAGGGAAAGTACCTCCCGGTCAGGGATTCGCTAAAGAAAGAAATTGATAAAACAGGGTGTGAATGAGGAGCCTCTGTGCGGAGGATTGTTTTCGGAAAACGTGCCAAGGGGGAAAAAAAAAACGTCTCTCCAAGACGCTACATAGAACAGAAAACAGGCTTAGATTTAAAAAAATATTGTAAACGGTGGAATAAACAATACAGGAAGTTAGGAAGATTGTACATAGAAATGCACGAGGGTGCTGTAGTCGAGAAAATGGAAATGTTTGAAAGATGGGAATTGATAATTAAAGATAGAGCCCTGAAAGCGATGCAGAAGTGCAATGAGGGACTGCAAAGCCAAATGAAACTTATAGCAGAAAAAGAAAAGTTGTTATTGATAATACAAGAACCGTCCCAAAAGTCCGGACAAAGAAAGGAAGAATAACTCAAAAAAATAAATAAAATAAATAAAAAGGAGAAGAACAGATTATGCCTTGATTTAGCATCAGCATGCGTTTCCCCTCCCTTTGAGGACAATAGTCCGTCACCAGCCCTTGGGACAGCTGGAGGAATTAATGAGGGAGAGGAAGAAGATGGTCCCGATGATTTTTAAAATGAACAGTTTCAGCCAGAGAGGGATGAAGAAGGGGGAAAGGGATGCCTAATAAGCCCCGATTCTGACCCCTCAGGGTCAAACATGAATATGAAAGGATGGAATTTTAAGCACCATTAATACAAGTGACCATTTCGCAGTATAAATGTACAACAGCCTGACTCAGATTAAAACCGTCCCATCTTGATTGTGCAAAGAAACTGGGACCTGCAAGAATTAAAAGCGGTGGTGCAGAAATTACTGAACCAGTTCATGACGGCGGAGAAACAATTACAATAGATGACATGAATAAGCCAAATGCTGCAGAATAGATTCAGGTTCTTAGAAGGAAGGTCCAGGCTGAAATGATGTGAGAGGGCAATGGACTGAGTTTCTGGGATGACAGGGGGTTGATAGTGGCAGTTCAATATTCGGTGGACAGTTACAAGCACAAATAAACGCAAAATATATCAGCCCTCTAATGTGAACTTTATTAGACAAGACTTGATGGCCTGCTTGTGCCTTTGCATCTCAGTTACTGAAAAGGGAGTGAAGGTCACAACAGAGCAACACACCGCCCTTGGACTGACCACCACCATTACATGATCTTATGCTGCCTTGATTGTTCATGTTTTTCTCAAAACAGCAAAAATCTCTGCTGTCCTGGGTTCCTCTTGGATTACAGTATTTAAAATCCTTTTACTGTATTGCATGATTTTTGGACTGTATTATGGTGAAGTCTGGCTCTTGGACTTTTTAGCTGCTGCTGTCAGAAAAAGAGACTATTTGCATAACGAACTGTTATATCCCAGCAGAACTGGCTGGAGCAGTATCTCTCTTTTGTCACAACAACTGCTTTTCTTCTGGAGTGGTTCTATCCCACATATCCCCATTGCTAAATCCGCTCGCTTTCAGTGGCATAATGTGAGACAATGGGTATTAGCATGTCAGGAAGGAGAGGACTGGGGTATGTGGGACCTAATATTTGGTCCATCCAGATAGATCTATTATGAAAATTGCAGTAGGACGAGTTGTACCTGTAACCTGATCGCTCTGTCATTTATCTTCCACCTCTCCACCTACACCCATGCTGTTTACCCTTCAAATCTTTTAGTTAGATTCGCTCCACTCATCTCTCGGGGTACAAGGGAAATAATATTTTGTCTGAATAGCTCATGTTGAACCCTTGGTCATTTTCCCAAAGTCATCCTTCCGTTTACCTTGTGCACAATATTTTTTCTCGCTTGAGGCTGAGGCCGGTATTACAATTGTTTATGTTGACTTAGTTAAGCAGGGTGCTATTATTCGGATCCAATACTCTCATATTCTTCTAGTTAGAAAAGCAGATGACTCATGATGCTGCTATACACCCTATGACTCCTATAGTCCTGAATCCTTCCACTATTCTCTGTATAGTCCCGTCCACTGCTATGTGGTTTTCTGTTACTGATCTCGCGAATGCTTTCTTTTCAATTCCTGTTCACTCTGACTCCCAGTTCTGGTTCACATTCACTTTTAAAGGGAAGCATTGGACCTGAACTGTGATGCTACAGGGATATACAGAGCAGTGATGGGTCGTTCTTGAACTGAACGAATCTTTAATGTGACTCGGGAAGAACGAGTCGTCTCGTGAGAGTGATTCGTTCAGTCGCGCATGCGTATTTGCGCAACTTCCTATAGTTTCTGTATTGGAATTATTGATTCACCTGTTTCGAGTCTTCGGGTTTTTCGAGTCGTTCGTTCATCACATGACAGCCCCATAAGCTTAACCAACTCAGTCTGAGCCGGAAACAGAATTGATTAGTTCATCTCTCGAGTCTTCCGGTTCGAGTCGTTCGTTCATCACGTGACAGCCCCATAAGCTTAACCTATGCAGTCTGAGCCGGAAACAGAATTGATTAGTTCATCTCTCGAGTCTTCCGGTTCGAGTCGTTCATTCATCACGTGACAGCCCCATAAGCTTAACCAACTCAGTCTGAGCCGGAAACAGAATTGATTAGTTCATCTCTCAAGTCTTCCGGTTCGAGTCGTTCATTCATCACGTGACAGCCCCATAAGCTTAACCAACTCAGTCTGAGCCGGAAACAGAATTGATTAGTTCATCTCTCAAGTCTTTCGAGTCGTTCGTTCTTTTGTCACGTGACCACTTACCGGCTCAGTACCTCAGTCAAATACTAACGTAAAATTCCATTTCAGATAAGAGGCGAGGTGAGCGAATTTCCATCCAAGGAGTTTTTGCGGAAAAATATTTAACGCTTCAAATTTTTTTACTGATATAGCTGATGGAAATGCTAATTAATCGATAAAATGTTGTACATGTCGACATAATATTTTTCCGTTTAAGTTTAGCGCATAAATTCCATATCGATACTTCAGATGTCGCAAAAACTACATTGGAAACACTTTTTGTCAGAAAAAAGGGCTTTAACGCAAATAAATGTGTCACATTTTTATCACGTGCAATCAAAACGAGAATGGCGGAGCAGTTCGCATGGTCTGATGAAGAGAGTTTTTTTTTGATTAAACGTCGTTATTTTGTATTAATTCAAATTTCAGTTTTAATTAAAAACCTTAAGGGAAGCAGGTTACAGTACTAATTCAGTTGTTATCGCACTGAGAAGGGATGTTGAAAGGTAGGCTCACCTGTACAGATCTGATGCTGCAAACACAGCTGCATCATGGGCACTTCCAGGAGTGCCAACGCAAATGTCTCGTATCATGCACCTGTCATCAACAAGGGCCTGGAGAACAATAGATGGCCACCCTTTGCGATTAATGTCATCGCGGTAGCCTTCCGTCGGGGGAAGAATAGGAACATGCGTGCCATCCAGCGCACCGTAAATCTGTGGCACAAGATGCACCAAGGAATTGCGGTATGCAATTTCATTGGCCTCCGCTACAGTCGGAAGTCTGATATAACGCCGCATTAATTTTTCTTTAATAGCGGTGCACACAGCATATACACATCGATGGACGGTAGTTTTACTAACCCCGAAAGTTTCTCCAACTACTCTATACTCGGCGCAGGTTGCCAGCTTGTAAAGGGCGATGGCAATCCGCTTTTGGGTTGGAACCGGTGGTCGGTGACAACCTGTGATGGGCGCAACATCAGGACTGATGAATCCACACAACATCTCAAACGTCGGCCGTGTCATTATAAAATGTTGCAGCCAGAGATTTTCTGTTAAGTGTCTCTCCACCACCTCCTCCCAGAAGGTCTTATTCCGTCGTCTCTCCCATACCTGTGGGTTTTGTCGCACTGGGGTACTTTCTTCGAGCTCTAGGGCTATCAGACAAGCAACTGCTTCATTCTGCTGTCGTCTTCGGATATTATGTACAATTCCAATTATTTGTGAAACTGAAATAACAGTAAGCTGGCAAATTTCAAAAAACTGTCTGAATAATCTCTCCATTTCTTTGTTTCTTTGTTTAGTGGAGTGGGTGTAACGTGGAAAACAAAAGGTAGATAATTTGCGACATACACAAAATTATGTATGGAAACGGCTCAAGGGCAGATTTTTTTCACGATACAACAAAACTTATGCGACAGTTCGTTTTTTTTTTTTTTGGGGGGGGGGGGGGGGTGACGTCATCACGCATACCATTTTATCGATAAAAAGCCAGTTGGATGGAAACAGGCTGGAGACAGCAAATTTCGCACATTTTTTTTACGTATATTCTGTTTGTCGATAACAAAACGTCGCAAAAAACTGGATGGAAACTTAGACTAAAGACCCAGGTAAACAATGAATTAATATTTTCTGTTTCTTATAGCATTATAGTTTTGTCTTGTTTGTAGTGTGATCAACATTTGTGTAAGCAGTAGATGTGTTAGGGAGGTAACAGGTAACATTTTAATTATATTTTGCTAAAATGAATGAAATGACTCGAAAAAGGATTCGTTCATTTTGCTGAACGAGACTCAAAGATCTGAGTCGGTAAAATGATCCAAACTTCCCATCTCTGTATTACAGAGGCTCTGCGTGCGTGCGCACGTGCGTGAGTGTGTGTGCGTGTGTACGTGTGTGTATGGACAAGAATTAGAAAGAAAAAAAAAATTGAAAGGTTATTGGCCAAAGGTGGTGGTGTCCTGTTGTAATATGTAGCTGAGTTGCTTTTATAATTTGACACTCGGGAATAATGCGAAGAAGACACAAAGGCTTTGTTGGTCTTCCTAGCGGAAATCGGACACAAAGTGTTCCGGAAAAAAAAGTTGCAACTGAATAAAGAAAAATGAAATACCTGAGTCATGACTTGACTGCAGGAATGAGTGTGCACAATCTGCAAGGCGGCAAATTATGTCCGTTCTTGGAATGTTAGGATATTGCCGGCAATGGGTTAGAAAAAAAAACAAACATTTTTTTTTGCTAAAAAAGCACAACCACTCCAAGATTTAGCGACCTCTTCTAATTTAGCATTGAATGATCAAATTTCATGGACGGAGCCGGCTGAGAAGGCTTTAACTGACATAAAATAAATTTGGATGTCTGCGCCTGCGTTAAGACTTCCGGACTAGTCTCGTCCTTTCAGTCTGTTCGTGGTTGAGACAGGGGGGTGTATGACTGCAGTATTAACTCAACAACAAGGAGATAGATAAAGACCGGTCGCATACTATTTTAAAATAAATAAAATAAAAACTGGATTCAGTGGCCGCTACAATCCCGGCCTGTTTGAAAGCAGCTGCTGCAATAATAAAGGCCATATTAGCCTGCTCAAATATTGTGCTCATGAGTCTATTAACTGTTAAGGTACCACAAGCTGTACATTCCATATTAGTACAGACAAGAACATCTCATTTGACAGGTGCGCTTGCGGTAGTGAAGTGTCAAACTCACAAGGGGGAAACAAATCCAGTGAGTGAAGGAAATGCACAAGCAGACATGTGGGCAAAGAAAGCCGCCCGGGATTCTACTTCACCACTAACCTCTTTATTTCTATAACAGAAGGAGGAACACGAGTCACCCGAGGATGCAGTTTTATTTCTACAAACTGTAGCAACAGGAAAGGAGATAAAGACGTGGCAGAAAGAGAGATCAGAAAAAAAAGATCCGAAAGAAATGCGGATCCATCCATTAACTAAACATCCTTTTTTCCCAAAGGTTTTCTTTCTAGGTATTGCAAAGGCTGCTCATGGTTTGGCCCACCCTTCAGAAGACGCAATGATGGCACAGGTGCAACAATCCTGTCACGCCCGAGGTTTTTCTAACTTTGCTGATCAGTTCTGTAAGAGGTGTACACTGTGCCAAAGATTTAATGTAGGAAAAGGCTTGCAGGTAAGTCCGGCTGTAACACCAAATGCAGGAGGGCCCTTTGAACATCTGCAGATAGATTTTTTAACTAACTCAGTCTCATGGGTAGGAAACTCCACTAGGAACAGGAGAAGTACTTTATGTGGATGGCTGTTCTTTGCAATTGGATGACAGGACACTCTCCACTAGTTATGCAGTGGTCAAAGGAGACCACTTACTTGAAGCAAATCGAATCTCTTCTAGTTTAAGCACACAAGCAGCTGAGCTAAAAGCTCTCACCCGAGCTTGCCAGTTGTCTGAAGGGAAGGTCATAACCATTTACACAGATTCCAGATACGCCTTTGGAGTCTGCCATGATCATGGGGCATTATGGAAATTAAGGGGATTCAAAACCAGTACTGGTAAGCCCATACAACATCAGAAATTAGTGGAATCCCTTCTCAAAGCTATAACAAACCCATCACACCTGGCAATAGTTAAATGCCAAGCCCATACTGGGAAACAAGACCCAGTCAGCTAAGGAAACGGAAAAGAAAACTGGCTGATCACTTTGCTAAACAGCCTGCCTATAATAACACACCAGTCTCTTTATTCCAACAGACAGATGACAAAGACCCTGATAATCAAATTATTTCTTTACAGAGCACTGCCATTGACCAAGAAAGTATAAAGTGGTCCCGAGAAGGATCCCTCTCTGATGGGGTCTGGACCCATAAGCAAACTAACAAATCTTTCCTTCCAAAGGTTTCTTTTCCAGGAATGGCAAAAATCGCACATGGCCTGGATCACGCAGGAAAAGACGCTATGACTCAGGATGTCGAGCGACATTGGGAAACCACAGGGTTCTCTGCATATGCTGAACAATTCTGCCGACAGGGTGCCCTATGGCAAAGGTACAATATAGGCAAAGGAACTCAGGTAAGTCCCGCTGTTACCCCGAAACCAGTGGGTCCATTTGAGCATCTTCAAATGGACTTCATTGAACTAATGCCGTCCAAAGGATATCGATATTGCCTTGTGATTGTCGATGTGTTCTCCCAGTGGGTAGAGGCTTTCCCCTCTAAACATGCTGATGGAAAAACTGTGGCTAAAGCTTTAATAAAAGAAATTATTCCAAGATGGGGCATACCACAGAAACTGCAGACCGATAATGGTACCCACTCTGTGAATTCTGTAATAAATGAGTTGACTACTTGGCTCCAGATAAATGTACATCATTACTGCAAATACCACCCCAAAGTGGAGGTATTGTAGAAAGGTGCAATGGCACCCTAAAATCAACATTGGCAAAAATTTGTAAGCAGACAAACTAAACCCGGCCAGATGCTCTACGCCTGGCCTTCATTGGGTTGAGAGGAAAGACACATTGGTAGTTGGGACTGTCGCCATTTGAAATTTTAACTGGACGTCCCATGCCCGTTGGCATGATTATCGGAAATGTCACTTTGCATACTGTGGACAATGATCTCCTCTCCAGTCTTACAGGTCTCCGAGCCTCCCTGAAAGAAGTCCACAAACAGGTTAACAAGGCTTGGTGGACCGGTCCCCCATCAACGGAGTTCCAGATCCCCCTTGGAACCTGGATACTGGTCAGAGACACCCGAAGGAAACATTGGCATCAACCTCACTGGAGGGGACCATTCCAGGTGCTGTTATCAACACCTCATGCCGTTAAAGTTGAAGGACTTCCTGCCTGGATCCACGTCTCACATTGCAAAAATTGGCATTCTTAGTCCTGCTGTTGTTAACTTTTTTCTGTCCCCTCGAACACGGGACAACAAACTCATGGGGGCCTTCCTACACTAACTTTCCAAGTAGGGAAAACCACCTCATTCCAGATTGACTTTTGTGCCGTCGCTCCTTGTGGAACCGGCAGACATGAACAATGGACTAAGCCTGAAAAATATGTGTGTGTGACTGCTGCCTCATCCCCTGTATTTGCGGCCTCCTTCAGAGGCTCATTGACACCTCTCTCATAAAAGCCTATTTTCTCCATGCCCACAATTCCCAGGACCCCGATCACAACCCTTTGCTTCCGGAACCTTCACCTTCTTCTGAACATGATGATGCTGCACCCGATGACTGGGTCTGATTATTTTAATGTGCACATTTTATGTGCAAAGGGGGGAACTGAGAAAGCAGAAAAAACATTATTAAACTTTAATGATTATAAGTATCCATCTATCCATCCATTATCCAACCTGCTATATCCTAACTGCAGGGTTGCGGGGGTCTGCTGGAGCCAATCCTAGCCAACACAGGGCGCAAGGCAGGAAGCAGACCCCAGGCAGGGGCTAGCCCACCACAGATGGTTAGAAGTATTTAACTCAAAAAATACCAAGGACTGTATTTTTTATTAATCAGGCTGCACAGAACTATATGATTTCATACTTCTATATGATTTGATCTGCATTTAGGTAGGAAAGGAATTATGTTTATGCAAAGAATATGAGACTGATTTAATTCTTCTATGTGAAAGTGCTAACCTCTTGATATTAACAGAACACCCTGTGATATTATGAATCAATGTGGTCATTTTCTTCACTCTTTCTTAAAATTATATGACAAAAATTGTCATTTATGAATTAATAAATAAGGATTATTAATCTAATCAAACATTTAATCTAACGAAGATATTAAAGTTATAAGAATGTAATCTCTTTATAACTAATGCAATGAACTTAAACAAAAAACTGCTTAAAATGGGTTTGTACTGAGACGTGCACATAGATAATGTAGGCGCCTAGTACTGCTGTTGTTTTTCTGTACTCCTGTATGTCATAAATTTAAGATGTCCCCTAATCTATGTATGACCTCAAACTGAACTGTTATGTTTTTTTTCTGTTCTCTCTTTAGCTATTGAACAAGCTAGCTGATAAAAGGGGGAACAGTTGTTTTTCTTTTTCCAGTCTGCCCGCATTCTCCAACAGGGCAGTCTCACAGTTTTTTTTTTTACTCACCAAGAATAAAGAATAAAAGAATAAAGAAATTGTTTTTTATTAAAAATTGGTTTTAGACTCCCGTTGTTGATTTCGACTTCAGCGCTCACAATCTATCTACATACAGTGGATACGGAAAGTATTCAGACCCCCTTCAATTTTTCACTCTTTGTCATATTGCAGCCATTTGCTAAAATCATTTAAATTAATTTTTTCCTTCATTAATGTACACACAGCACCCCATATTGACAGACAAAAAAAAGAATTTTTGAACTTATTGCAGATTTATTAAAAAAGAAAAACTGAAATATCACATGGTCCTAAGTATTCAGACCCTTTGCTCAGTATTTAGTAGAAGCGCCCTTTTGAGCTAATACAGCCATGAGTCTTCTTGGGAAAGATGCAACAAGTTTTTCACACCTGGATTTGGGGATCCTCTGCCATTCCTCCTTGCAGATCCTCTCCAGTTCTGTCAGGTTAGATGGTAAACGTTGTTGGACAGCCATTTTTAGGTCTCTCCAGAGATGATCAATTGGGTTTAAGTCAGGGCTCTGGCTGGGCCATTCAAGAATAGTCACAGAATTGTTGTGAAGACACTCCTTCGTTATTTTAGCTGTGTGCTTAGGGTCATTGTCTTGTTGGAAGGTAAACCTTCGGCCCAGTCTGAGGTCCTTAGCACTCTAGAGAAGGTTTTTGTCCAGGATATCCCTGTACTTGGCCGCATTCATCTTTCCCTCGATTGCAACCAGTCGTCCTGTCCCTGCAGCTGAAAAACACCCCCACAGCATGATGCTGCCACCGCCATGCTTCACTGTGGGGATTGTATTGGACAATTGATGAGCAGTGCCTGGTTGTCTCCATATATACCGCTTAGAATTAAGGCCAAAAAGTTCTATCTTGGTCTCATCAGACCAGAGAATCTTATTTCTCACCATCTCAGAGTCCTTCAGGTGTCTTTTAGCAAACTCCATGCGGGCTGTCATGTGTCTTGAACAGAACTGGAGAGGATCTGCAAGGAGGAATGGCAGAGGATCCCCAAATCCAGGTTTGAAAAACTTGTTGCATCTTTCCCAAGAAGACTCATGGCTGTATTAGCTCAAAAGGGTGCTTCTACTAAATACTGAGCAAAGGGTCTGAATACTTAGGACCATGTGATATTTCAGTTTTTCTTTTTTAATAAATCTGCAACAAGTTAAAAAATTAATTTTTTTTTGTCTTTCAATATGGGGTGCTGTGTGTACATTAATGAGGGAAAAAATTAATTTAAATGATTTTAGCAAATGGCTACAATATGACAAAGAGTGAAAAATTGAAGGGGGTCTGAATACTTTCCGTACCCACTGTATATAATTCACTAAGCCGGAAGACAAGTAGCCACCCATGGAAAGCACACCGGAAGGGGCGTGGATTCACTAAGCCGCCGACAAGTAGGACGCCCAAGACCATTGGATACGACGACAACTCGGACGCGACAACTCTGAAAAAACTTCATCATTTACGTTCGGCTGGGCTACACTACACATGCACCTCTCAGCCACGTTGACTTTTCGGTTACGAGGCACGACCGCTTGCACCATAGCAAACTGTTTTACACGCTACATACAGCAATTCGCATCTGCGACAAACATGCGTCTTCTTACATGGTCCTGCAGGAACACGGAAGACGTTTCTCCGCCCACCAACACTCCTTTTTTTCCCGGCCCGCGTCTACCCTCGCTCTCTAGGCATTCACACTGCCTGCTCATGTGCCCGGACGCAAAAACTCACCAACCACCCAGTTAGCTGAGCCGGAAGACAAGTAGCCACCCATGGAAACTGGACGCAAAAACTCACCGACCACCCAGTTAGTCCCTTTCGTCTGTGCTAGGAGTCCACATGCACCTCTGAGCCACATTGACTTTTCATTATTCTTTTCGGTTTCGACACCCGACCGCGTCATCATGCTTCTCAGAAACCTCCTGCCTGCAAAAGGTCTTTGTAATGGCACTAGACTGTCTGTTAGCTCCATTCACCGCAATGTACTGGAGTGTAAAACTATCACATCTGTAACCTCACAAACTGTCCTTATTCCCCAGATATGCCTGACCCCGTCAGATTCAAATTTGCCTTTTACTTTTACCCGAAGACAATTTCATGTTCGATTGGCATTTGCGATGACAATTAATAAGGCACAGGGACAAACTTTCAAAAAGATATGCCTGTATCTGCTAAAACCAGTCTTCACTCACGGACAATTATATGTTGTTCTCTCCAGAGCTCCATCTTTTCATTCACTTTCTGTTGTATCCTCAAACCCTCCCTTTTTAGACAACTGTGTCTTTCCAGAAGTGTTCAAGCATCAATAAATAATTATGCGGCGTTTGTTATGCCGCGGGTTCACTATTGTGTTGTATTTTGCTCTCTCCAGAGTTCCATCTTTTCATTCACTTACTGTTGTATTCTCAGACCAACCTGTTTTAGACAACTGTGTCTTTCCAGAAGTGTTTAGCATTCAATAAGTAATTATGCATGAGATTGAGCATTGATGGGTCTGTGATGCCCTTGGATATCCCGTACTACACACGCACTACACTGAATGGATCAACCGGGGCTAGCATGTGTTCCCCACGAATGAAGAATTCCCAGGAAGTGCGTTTCATACGCTCGCACTGATTACGTCCCTACTCTTTGTACACCCGCCTTACTAGCATGGTCGGGTGACACAAAACATGGCATCAATCCAGCTGTAAGCTGCGTTGACTGTTCATTTGCCTTCCATGGCCACCGCTTCAAATGTATTTCATGGAAACAACACTTCTTTCAATGTTATACAGATTCCTGCATCAAGTAACTGCAATCGCGCTACACTGAATGGATCAACGTCTGTCTACCAGGCGCAGAAAGGCGTGTGTAAGCCGTTGAACCCCATTCGTGCTGAAAACTGGGGAAATACCAGTAAGTGCGACTCATACACTCGCAATGATTCAGGCTTGGTCTTAGGTATTATGGGGCCCTAGGCGAACGGGGGGTCCAGGGACCCCCTGAGGGGGGCAGAGCCCCCCGGAAGCTCTGTGAAATGCGTGAAAATTAGACCAAGGAGTCGATCCGGGGCCCCCCGGACGCCGGGGCCCTAGGCGGTCGCCTACTTTGCCTATGCCTAAGGCCGGGCCTGATTGGGACAAATAATGCTGTAGTATATTTAAGTATATATAACAATTGCTCACTCGGACAATTTGTTTTGGGGGGCCCTAAGCTATAGCTTGTGTAGCTTATACGTAAATCCTGCACTGATTACGTCCCTGCCCTTTGTACACACCCCCCTCCCACCCCCAACCCCCCGCTACTACCGTTTTATTACATTACACATTTTTCAAATGTTAATTTTCTCCCTGTGCTTAAAAATCATTAAAAAAAACGGCCTGATTATGCGGCGTATGGTACGCCGCGGGTTGGCTAGTACCAACTAATAAGTCTGCCATAAGGATACATCTGCAATTTAGGACGATAACTTTCTTATGCACTCTATTCATATATAACAAGGTATCTTTGCTAACAAAAAAGGATGGAGGCAGATTTCTGTTTCAAAAGAGCTCTATTTATTCTCTGCAGCTGCTCGCATGTGGCAGGGCCAAATCAAAACAACCCCAATCTTGGTTCTTCTCACCTGTCCTCCCAGATTGTTACAAATTAATGGGGCAATTAATATTGCAAGTCTAATCACTTAGTCTAAGTGTAAAATAATGAACTTTTACTCCTTTAACACTTAAGTGACAACAAAACTTTACACGTATAAAATTTCCCTAAATTCATATTTTGAATGCTATCGTCGTTTTATACTTTAATTCTAATTGTTTCTCCTCGAATCTCTGCTTTAATCTGTTGTTTTCAGCAAAACCTTAGACGACCATGCCACTTAACAGGGAGACGTTCACCAACAAGCACAGCCAACCTTTTAAGGAACCCTGCTGCAGTCACAGGTTCCCAGCGGAGCAGCTCGCCGAGCCTCGCACCTTTAGGAGGGGCCAAACAGGCCATAAATCATACAGCCCTCCTGAACAATGGGTCACTAAAGCTACCTCAAGATGCTCTGCTGGAGCCCCCCTTTTTCAGCTCCTTTCGAGCGTCGGCCTTTCGCACTTCCATGGTGCTCTCTACCCAACTGCCTGCCTCCCCTCTACCGCACGCTCGGAGGTGTGAACGATGCACTTGAATGACCCGCTGGTATTTGAATGTGTGCGCTCAATCAGCCAAGCAACCCAACAACCTCGGAGCACTGCGGGCACGCGGACACGTGCACCCGCACCCACTCGGAGCCTGCGCACTCGGGGGAATGCGACTATTTGTTAAAATCACACATCACCACGGAGGTTCAAATTTAAAACATCCGAGCTCACTTTAAAAATTATATAGAGCTTAGTGCAAAATAAAACAAATAAATTACATTGTGCTTAGAAAAAAAAGAAATCCACAAAAATGCACAATAAATGTACAAGTTCATAAAAAGGATATACATATTACTTTAAAACACACGTTCCTCTGGCATACACCTTTCCTAATCTCCTTATAATAAAAACTATAATAATAATACAATCAGACAAAAACAGTCTGTTCATACTAACGGGCTACCATAAATAATGCTCAATCCAGAAACCTTTAATTCAACATCAACTCCAACCTACATCCATATACTTAAAAGGGAGTGTAGAGTGTACCTCAAAGAGAACATTTTTAGCCTTTCCTTGGCTACCTGAGGAAGATGTAAGATATCTTTATTATTATTGTACAACACAATGCAATATCGTTTGGAGCAAACCTATAGATGCTTTAGGTAACGGTATATAAGAGCAGACATTAAAACTACAAGAAGCACAGCTTTAAAAGTAAACACTATAGGCTATGAGAAACACAGTTACTATTATCAATTCCAAATATGCACAGAGTAAAAGTAAAGGTACAGTAAATACATAAGCATGAATAGATAAAGAATAAATGAAGTCACAGTGAGAATTGCAATCAATGTAATGGTCATGAGTTCCACATGGGTCATGTCTAAGTGTGTGACTAAGTTCAGTTCAATCAGTCAGTGGTGGTTCTGTTATAGGAGGAGGTATTGTACTTCACTGTGCGGGTATGCAGGGCTCTGAAGCCCCTGCTAGAGAACAGAGATGAAATGGCAAATTATATATATATATTATATATATACTGCGGTGGGTTGGCATCCTGCCCGGGATTGGTTCCTGCCTTGTGCCCTGTGTTGGCTGGGATTGGCTCCAGCAGACCCCCGTGACCCTGTGTTCGGATTCAGCGGGTTGGAAAATGGATGGATGGATATACATATAGTGTGTGTGTGTGTGTAAATTACAATGTTTTCGGAAAATATAAAGTCATTCCTGAATATATAAAGTCAGTGTCGGAATAAATTAAGTAATTCTCGAATATATAACGTCAAAACTTGAATATATAAAGTTAGCGTTGGAATATATAACCTCATTCCTGAATATATACATTTAAAGTCAGATTATATTGATATTGATTGAAACAACTCAGGCACATTTTTTTAAACTCAATGAGTTCCTAATACAACGTAATGAACTAAATTAACAAAAACATCTTCAGAAAAATGTTAAAAACACTGTTCAGTTAATTCATTCAAAATAATGTATGCGCCCGGCATTTTGAACACTATTTATTTATTCTTTTTGTATGGGTGCATTTTTGGACGAACCTCAGAAGCCCGATCGACTTTTAGTGGGTTCTGTCGAAGTTTACCTTACACTAGTACGAGTAACATGACCAGCACGGAAATTTTATATATCCGGGAATGATTTTATATATTCCAACGCTGATTTTATATAATCAGGTTTTGACGTTATATATAATCTGGAATGATTTTATATATTTCAACGCTGACTTTATATATTCAAGAATGACTTCATATATTCCGACGCTGACTTTATATAATCAGGCTTTGACTTTATATATTCAGTGATGACTTTATACAGTATATTCTGAAGGTGACTTTATATATTCAAGTTTTGACTTTATATATTCCGACACTGACTTTATATATTCCGACGCTGACTGTATATATTCCGTTTGGCACCCCATACATAATATATTTGTATATACACCTTTTTGTGCTTTTCTGCTTTCTCTAGTCACCTGTGTCCTGCTCACGCGCGGTCTCTAAGTAGCAGCGCTGACTCGCGAGCGCGTGCACGCCTCACCCTGACAGTCTCTTCTGTGTCACAACGACAATTGCACACTCGCGGAAAGAGCATCTCCCGCAAAGCGGCATCGGAAATAATCGAAACAGTGCAAACGGCAGTTAGGTCTCCCAAGCTGAATGTCTGCACGATTGCCGACCCACCTCACGAATGACACCAGCCGCGTTACCAGTGGACAGAAGGTGCTATCAGCGCCTCAGTAAGTAAGCGCCCGCTTGTCTCAACTACTTCTCACACTTAAAGCTCACTTGTTGCTTCAGTAAATAAACGAAACCCCGCTATATGTAAGTAGACAGAATGACACCCTTTAAGTGATAAGGCGCTGCTGAAGGACTACGTGCCGTTCACACGCCGCTACTCCACGCGCTTTAACAGACGACTCGAGCCCCTTCAGACACCCATAACTTTGAGACCCTCGGAGTCAATCAACAACAGGTTATTTTAAAGGAAAGAGTTACATTCTTAAGCACTCAAAAATGCATTACAATGTAATTTTTATGCTGCCACCATGTTTAACAGCTCATACACTACATGCACTAGTTTTCAATTTCAATATGAACTTTCATTTAGCCTAGAAAATATTTACATCAGAAAATTATATCTTCAAAAATAACACACAGATCACAAGTGACCATTCACTTCAATCCGTCATCTTTGTAACGGTGAAACAGACTACAGAAGATAAAAAAAAATCAAAAATGTTCCTCTTACTTGTCAATTGCGTTTCCCATTCTTATTTTCAGGTGTTCAGTATTTGTTTTGCGATGTGCTTCATATTTATAGACTGGGGAGGTGGGCG
Source organism: Erpetoichthys calabaricus (assembly GCF_900747795.2). Classification (NCBI taxonomy): domain Eukaryota; kingdom Metazoa; phylum Chordata; class Cladistia; order Polypteriformes; family Polypteridae; genus Erpetoichthys; species Erpetoichthys calabaricus. The sequence goes on from NC_041397.2 coordinate 312,377,573, forward strand.
ATCTGCCAGTCCCCCTCAGCGGATATGTCAAAACAGGTGGTCTCTGTTAAAGGGGATTGTACAAAGAAAAGGTAAAATAATAAATAGTGACAAAGGAACGACTTTTTTGACATTTTTTTTCAATTCACTCATGAATTCCTAAGTCCTAATAGCACAGCACACCCTCAGAATGGTATGTTACACAACACCTTTAAATTTACTGCATCCCAAATCCACGTTTTAAGGCTTTACATAACCTTTTAGAACACTATAAAACATGTTGGAGTGACATCACATAGGTACATTTGTTACACATAATAAAATTGTTTAATCAAAAATGATTTAATTATACTCGGTATACTTCATGAATGCTGACTGAAACAAGCCTAGTTGCTAACAAGTTGCTCACAATATAGGAGGTTTAATTTATTGATATTGGGTGGATGCACGTTCTGTTTAATGTTAATATTAATAATTTTGATATATAGCAGGCAAATTAAAAGGTGCTTTTCTGATTTAGGGTGGAAAAAAAATCAGACATCTATCATAAATCATCTTATATAACTGTACAAAACCCACAATATTCAGAAAAAATGAATAACATAAAAGTCTTTCAGTACACAAAGGTGTGAAGATCTCTTGGACTACAATGCAACAAAAGGGCAGATGCTTATGGATTGTCATGTACATGAACTTGTTTATCTATCCATCCATCCATTATCCAACCCGCTATATCCTAACTACAGGGTCATGGGGGTCTGCTGGAGCCAATCCCAGCCAACACGGGGTGCAAGGCAGAATATAAACCCTGGGCCCACCGCAGGGCGCACACACACACACACACACACACCAAGCACACACTATGAACAATTTAGAATCACCAATGCACCTAGCCTGCAGGTCTTTGGACTGAGAGAGGAAACCCACACAGACATGGGCAGAACATGCAAACTCCACGCAGGGAGAACCCGGGAAGTGAACCCTGGTCTCCTAAATGTGAGGTAGCAGCGCTACCCACTGCACCACCGTGCCGCCCTGAACTTGTTTATTTTAAGATAAATCAACTTAAATCAACAGTTTGTTCAACTTGATACAACTCTGTTAATGTGACATCTAAGGGAATTATGTCAAGGTAAATAGAAAGAGCAAAGTAATATTAACAAACATCCATCCATCCATTATCCAACCCGCTTTATTCAAACTACAGGGTCACGGGGGTCTGCTGGAGCCAATCCCAGCCAGCACAGGGTGCAAGGCAGGAAACAAACCCCGGGCAGGGTGACAGCCCACCACAGATTGACAAACATGATGATTTTAAGTTATATTAACAAAGTGAACAGACCATTTTGTTCATTTATCAGTGAACTGAATGACATTTCTTGGCTGTCACATTTGTCACAGTGTGACATAGGAATGCTTTGAAAAAAATGGTTTTGCTTATTGCAGGTATGTTTGAGTGCTGAATTTAAAAAGTAAAAACCCTTTTTTCTCCATCACATAAATTTTGTTCAGAAAAGACTTTAAGTTGTCAATTGTTTAATTGTTTTTCACACGACAGCTTTACAAATAAAGGTTCTAAAATGGCACTTTAGTGAGTTGTGTGGGTCTAGACTCAGTGTTTGATAAAGAACCCATTTCATTTTATGAAGGATTTTTGTATTTGAAGTTTGTTCTTTGGGCTTTGTAAAGGTTCCTAATTTGTGGAAAACTCTTCTTCTTCTTCTTCTTCTTTCGGCTGGTCCCGTTAGGGGTCGCCACAGCGGATCATCTTCTTCCATATCTTTCTGTCCTTGTCATCTTGTTCTGTCACAGCCATCACCTGCATGTCCTCTCTCAGCACATCCATAAACCTTCTCTGAATTCTTCATCTTCTCCTCTTACCTGACAGCTCTATCCTTAGCACCCTTCTCTCAGTATACCCCTCATCTCTCCTCTGCACATGTCCAAACCAACGCAATCTCGCCTCTCTGACTTTGTCACCCTGAGCTGACCCTCTAATGTCCTCATTTCTAATCCTGTCCATCCTCATCACACCCAATGCAGATCTTAGCATCTTTGACTCTGCCACCTCCAGCTCTGTCACCTGTGCCACTATCTCCAACCCATAAAACATAGCTGGTCTCACTACTGTCCTGTAGACCTTCCCTTTTACTCTTGCTGAAATAGAAATAGACTCTTACATATAGAAATATGTAACTGCACATACAGTATATCAACACTGGTGACAGCACAATGTGCAAGACTGATGAGACAAACATCTAACAGAGAAAAGGCTGGCTGTGTAGAGTTGTTACTTATCTTGGTACAGATAAACAGTTTTACAATACCAAGTCATTAAAGATGACATCCAATGTTGTGTGGAATTGTTGCTGTTGCTACTCTGGGTTCAAGTGTAGGAGTTTTCTTGTGTTGGAGTGCGCTCTTTGTTGTTGTTACCTGGTCTTATGTCTCTGGTATGACATGATGCTGCCTTCTTGATTATGCTATCAGGCTCTTTTAACTTCATAGGAAGAAGCGTTACTCTTTCTGGCACAAGAGTGTAGGTGCTGAAGTTCCCTTCTTGAAGTAATGGCTGCTTCTCAGTGTTCTCAGACTGGGCTCAATGACTGGCACAGAGCTCGGCTTGGCAGAGTGGATATCAGAGCTTGTTCAAGCCATCCAGCTCCAAGAGAGATTGTGTTATCGGCTTTTAGTTCTCCAAACAGGGAGCGGTCCATCCACGTTTAGGTTTCAGATAGGAGTTGGGTGCTTCTCAATGTCATGAACTAGGAGTTCCAAAGAGAATAAAACCTGACAGTGCCATAAATGCTCACCCTTGGGGAGGTACACCATCAAAAAACCTCTGGCTAAATCCAAAAATCTTTAAAAATGTAAGGATTTACTTTTAATTAAAAATACTCTGAAACAATAACAAGTTTTGTACAGCACAAAAGTTAAAAGAATTGTCTGAAGCAACAAGGCAATCCAAAGCAAACAAAGTCCTAAAACAGCATATCCAAAGCAAAGTCACAAAACAGAGCACAGGTTTAAAAATGCAGCCATTACATTAAGCACAGAAGAATCAGAGAACACCCCCAGGTGCATTCAAAATGAAGCTCCAGAAACTGTGGGAGACCCTATGAATTTATTGGGTAGTGATTGACCTGTGACCCCATTCCATGGGGATCCACTCAAAAAAAACACATGAAACATAACACGGGCATTGAGAAAGAATAAAGTACATAACAGATGAAATTAATATTAATATAAAGCAATGACCCAAAAGTGAACATAAGATACAGAAAACAAACAAACTATAACATCCATAAAGAGAGTGAGTTTTCAGAGAGAATAAAGAGATGAGTGTAGCAAGTTTTGAAGGAAATTGTAGCCTCAGGTGACTGGATCAAGGCCATTTCCAGTGCTATAGCTTGGTCCAGATCTAACTGTGCAGTTATTGCATTGCATTGCATTAAAAGTTGCACAGTTCAATCTGGACCATCCTGTAGAACCAGTGCCTGCTCATTTGAACTTTATTTTGTCCATCACATCCAGGCAAGTACAGTTCTCGGCCACAAGGAGCCTTGTAGAGATATCTGCTGAACTCTGATCTACACCTTTGTTATCAGATGCAGCACACGATTGAACCGGTGTTGCTACAAACTGAGGTTAAGTAATTTTCTCAGGAATGCCGGTTGAGGTTGAAGCTGAATGTTTGCATTCCTGTTACATCTTCTGTATGACACTAAAGTCCCAGCGGGCTTTGCCCTAAACAGTGCAAGACCTTTACTGTACATCTCGGAAGATTTCTTAGTGGCATAAGGATGTTAAAAAGGGAAAGCTGCATCTGCATGGGAGAGAATTTCCTCTTGCTGAGGTTAATTCATTCCATAGGCTTTGTGACAGCAGCATTCAGGCTCCTACCAGGTCTGCACCACCACCACCAGCAGCTGCCATGCAGTCAATACGGGGAAAGATAAAACAGACCACTAATGATGGACACACTCCAACACCTACGTGGCCTCCATATGTGACTACCAGTATGGTTGTCCTGGCTTTGTAGCCACACTGTGCAGTCATCTCGGCAGAACATCAAGAGCTCTGCCAACTACTAGAGGTACACTTGAGACTTCATGGCCTTGATGCTCATGGCTCTCTGATCAAATGTCAGTCAGTCAGTCAGTCAGTCATTTTCCAACCCACTATATCTCAACACAGGGTCACGAGAGTTTGCTAAAGCCAGTCCCAGCCAGCACACGGAGCAAGGCAGGAACAAATCCCCGGGCAGGGCACCAGCCCACCACATCTGATCAAATGTCTTAGCAGTATTTACGAATGGATGAGTAGAACCTTTCTAAACTTATTACTGAAAAACCAGAAATTTTAGTAGATGTAAAAAATGGAAATAGCGAGGGTATTATAATGAAACTTGAAAAAGGCATTTGTGCACATGACTAGTCCAGTGTGCCGGCGTTTCAACAGTAACTGTTGATGCCCCTGCGTATGTGACAACTGTTGAAAGGAATTCTTCTTCTTTATATTGATCTTGAATGTGTGTTTATGCAGTAACATTGCTTGTCAAATGTTGTGTCTTTATTTACTGGATCTCTGGAACAACGTCTTCTGTTTTTGTACTTTACTGCTGCGGACAAATTTCCCTCTGGGAAAATAAAATCTCTCCACCTACAGCAAGCCTTTAATCTGCTCCATCCTATATTTTTGAGTGCCTGTCCCCCTACACTCCAAGTCATAACCTTGGATCTTCTAATGGTGGTCTGTTTATTATTCCAAGAGCCAAACTTAAAAGAAGTGGTGAGGTGGCCTTTTGCTGTTATGCGCCCACTGTAAAATCTGTGATACTTTGCCGAAAGAAACTGGCCACTTAGGATTCCTATGAGGCAGACAAACTCAAATTACTTCAAAGATTATCTTCTCCAAAATGTGACCTGGGTTGATGTACTAAATATGTAATTTGCAGCATTCTCCGCAGTTGGTCACGTAAATATCCTCCAACAATCGTAAGCCATACTTTCTTTAACTATCTGGCCAGTCAGGGTATCGTCACTATCTTACCTGGAAATTTGGATGTATGGAAAGCAACATGTACCATTTTCACAGATACTGAGATAATAACAGAGGACAACCAACAGCTCATTACCCAGATGGTCATACCCAATGACGACGCAAAACTTAAGTGTCTAGCCCATCGCTAGACAGTCTCACAGGGTCGTCCTTTTCTTTACCTGCTAAGCAACATGATGCTTGTCTCCGGGATGAGCCTTGGTTGCTCATCTTCGAAGTCCGTCTTTATTAATACAATACAGGCAGGATTTTGGAGGAGCAATACCCACAGGTACTCTACTCCTGATGAGTTTTCCAGCAGTTTTTTTCCCTGGCCATGGGTGTAACAGTCACAACACAACAATTGTTGTCAAGTTGAGCTTGTGTATGGGTCATGGTTGCTACAACATTTTCGATGTGCACGTCCCTTCCAAGCAGAATGGCCTGGAGATCCTGCCGACTACACCAACTGTTGCAACATGGGGGTATTACAGAAATCAAAACCCCAGGCCCAATTACTCAATCTTCAGTCTGAGTTCAAAAACAAATATGTTTTTATTTAAAATACCTCTAACAGGTTTGTTTTGCTCAAAATCCATACAATAGCAAAACAAATGTACATATATGAAGGTAAATTCAAGCAGATGCACACATGCACACACACAAACACTAAGAAATTTATACGTGCAGATAGCGGACAACTTGTTTTCCCTGCCAGACCATCATAGAAGGAAAAATTTTTTTTACATTAGGCATAAATAGCATATTAGCATAAATAGACATAAAAGTAATTAAAAGCTTCTGAAACATTAGATTAAGCATAAATTAGAATGTTAAGCAAATAAGATAGGTCAAGCAAAAAATCAGTCATATTGCATTTTCTAGTAAAAAATGATAATTACCAGTATTAAGAGAAGAAGAATAGAACAGGACAAAAATGATGCACAGAAACTACCCGAGGACAGAAGAACACCTGTTCCTTGAAGGCCAGAAAACAAGGAACGATACTAGTAACAAAGTGCAGGGAAAATGGTCAGGGTAGGCACGTAAGAAGCCAGCTGGAACAGAGAGTCAGCAGAAACAGCAAAAGGGAGATGATGTAATGTATGGAAAGTAAAATTAGTGTATTCGTGTATTAGCATAAATAAATATAGACAAATAAATAAGCATTAACCTTAGTGTAGATATTAACTCATGTCAGGCCTACCATGCAAATGATTAAATGAAAGCACATGTCATATTTCTTTTTAATTAAAGCTTACCATTGAGCCACCAAGTATAAACTAGCATGCCAGCCAAGGAAGGGGAAGTGATAAGACCAAGCCCAAATAAGGAAAAAGGAACATCTGCCCAGCCAAAGACCAATCAAAAATAAGCAAAACAGAAACTAGAAATGAACAATAGACACGTAGAAATACCGAGGGGCCAGCTGCAGGGTGAAGTCAGGAGATAATAATGGTTCCCATGAGAACTCAAGGTATTGGCTGGACAGGAGTAGAGGGGAGTCGGAGAACAGGAGCAAATGAGCTAATTTGAACGAGGTCAGAGTGATCAGAAATTATATATATGTTTTGAGTTCTGAACTGTTCGGGGCTCAGCTCAAATTGGCCGTATTGGGTTGAGTCCGTGTTATTATAATGGTTATTTTATTGCAATAAAACTATAGACTCTGTTTGCCTATCCCGAGTCTCCTAATAGCCTTAATTTCAGGTAAAAAGCCTTCTGGTGATAATTTTTTGCCATGACACCATGTGCTGGATGATGAAGAGAAATAAATGAACACACACACACCACACAAGACCCGTAAAAGGTCGATGTGCATAGAGGCATTAAGCCACTGCTGCACCAGTCAGTCCGTCTGTGCTGCTTCATTTGACCCAATGTGTTTAGCTTCAGATTAAATATTACAGTAATCCCTTGCTGTATCGCGCTTCGACTTTCGCGGCTTCACTCTATCGCGGATTTTACTTGTAAGCATATCTAAATATATAACGTAGATTTTTCGCTGCTTCGCGGGTTTCTGTGGACAATGGGTCTTTTTACTTTTGGTACATGCTTCCTCAGTTGGTTTGTCCAGTTGATTTCATACAAGGGACGCTATTGGGGGATGGCTAAGAAGCTACCCAATCAGAGCACGCAGTTAAGTTCCTGTGTGCCGATTGGCTCAGCGACGGAGCACCGAATTCGATTCCGTTGCGTTAACCAGGAAGTCTCATCTCGCTCATTCAGCATCAACATGTTGTTTCGCTGTGTAAAGAGTTAACTTTTGTGCTCTTTTTTGTTTATCTTTGTGCATAGTCAAGCCCTTCGTTATGGTTCCAAAACGATCTGCTCCTTCTACTGCTTCAGGGGCCGTGCCCAAGTGCAAATGGAAGATGCTAACAATTACCGAAAAGGTAAAAGTTTTGGATATGTTGAAGGCAGGGAACAGCTACACCGCTGTAGGACGCCATTACGGCATCAATGAGTCCACGATTCTTTTTATTTAAAAAGGAGGAAAAGCATATAAGACCTACGGCCGCAGTGTCCTTTAACCATGGAGCAAAACGAGTTGTAAGTGGATGTAATAAGGCGGTAGTCCGGATGGAATCTGCTATAGGGATTTGGATTGAAGACTGCAGGAAGAACAACGGCGGTGCTACACAATCGCCTGAAGAGGCTCCTTTAGAAGAGCTGTAACGCTATCCTTTGTTGTGCAGTAAAATTAAATTCAGCGTTATCGGACAAGTCGTCGTGTCATTGTTGGTGAGTAACCATAATTAATTTTCTATGTACAGTACTTATTACATGTACATAGTTTAGTGTCACTGTACACACATTTTACTGTATACAATTTTTCTTGCATTGTATGTATTTGTTGCTGGTGGCCTGTCTGTCGTAATGGCTGTAACATATGTGATATCGGAGACGCTCGATATCTTTAAAATAATATTTAGGTTTTACTGTATATAAACAGTGTGTTTACATACGTACATAATTTCAACGAATCTTACCTAATATCTAAGAGAAAACAAAGGGTTTATGCTGTATAATTGTGTGGGAAATGTTTATAATAGTGTGGGAGAGTTTATAAGGGCTTCAAATATATAAAAATAACTATATGATCACATGGTTTTTACTTTGCAGATTTTCACCTTTCGCGGGGTGTTCTGGAATGCAACCCCCACGATGAAGGACGGATTACTGTATTGACATTTCTCAATTGATATAGCTTCCTTATTACTTTACATTATATTCGTGTTCTGTAAGAGACATAATGGATGGTCTGGTGTTCTACCTGGGCTGAACAGAGGTTTCTTAGCTGATCAGGAGGCCATTATAGAAGGACAGTTTGGTTGGAGGCACACTGGAGCTGGGATGGTTCCTCTTCCTGCTCCCAGTCAGAGATAAGTAATGGGTGGACTGGAAGAGGCTGCCAGCCAATAACAGTTCATCCCTCAGCATGACAGTTAGTAGCACTCCTCTGGTATGGCTGTAGTTTGGACACCCAGAGGGCAGCATGAGACTTGTTGGAGAACACTGTTGGAGTCACAAAATGGTAGTTAATAAAACAAAACAATATTAAAAATGCATCAAAAATAATCACAGTAAAAACCAAGAACAATCAGAATCTTTCCTAAGTTACTTATTTTGCTTAGGATAAAATAGAATTTAAAAAAGTCCTGTCCAGTTTTCTGTTTTGTAGTTTCTTTTTTTCTAAATTGTTCTTTTCCAACTCATTCTCTGGCTAAATGTTTTTAAATATGTCAGTTATGTTTTCTTGTTTGTTTGTTTTGGTTTATTTAATTCTTGCTTAACTGTACTGCTGTCTAACTGAGCTTCCACTACTCTTTCCCATAACTTCATGCTGTGGCTCATCAACTTAATCCCCCTGTAGTCACTACAGTCCTGCACATCCCCCTTATTCTTAAATATCGGCACCAGTACACTTCTTCTCCACTCCTCAGGCATCCTCTCACTTTCCAAAATTCCATTAAACAATCTGGTTAAAAACTCCACTGCCATTTCTCCCTAACACCTCCATCTGGACCAACGGCCTTTCCATTCTTCATTCTCTTCATAGCTGTTCTTACTTCCTCCTTGCTAATCCCTTGCATTTCTCCCTCTTTCATTCTATTCTTTCATCAACCTCTCAAAGTACTCTTTCTATTTGCTCAACACACTCTCCTCACTTGTGAGTACATTTCCATCTTTATCCTTTATCACACTAACGTGCTGCACATCTTTCCCAGCTCGGCCCCTCTCTGTCGAGTCCACCGGTCCTTATCTCCCTCCTTATTGTCCAACCTCTCATACAACTCATTATACACCTTTTCTTCAGCCTCCACCACCTCTCTCTTCACCTTGTGCATTATTTCATTGTACTCTTGTCTACTTTCTGTATCTGACTATCCCACTTCTTTTTCACCATCCTCTTCCTCTTTATACTCTCCTTGACGTCTTCTTTCCAGCACCAGGTTTCCTTTTCCTCTGTCCAGATGTCACGTCAAGTGGCCTTCTTGCTGTCACCATAGCAAATTTCACCAAAAGGATGGAAATGGCTATCATCTGACCTTCCTCATTCCTCTCCTGGACATCATACCTACCCATCACATCATCTCCTCTGTTCCCTTTACCAACATGTCCATTGAAATCCACTCCAATCACCACTTTCTGTCCCTTTTGTACACTGTCCATCACTTCATCCAACTCACTCCAGAAATCTTCTTTCTCATCCATTGAACACCCAACTTGCAGTGCATATGCACTAACAACATTCATCATCATAATTCCAATTTTCAGCTTCATAATCATCACTCTGTCTGACACTCTTTTCACCTCCAAAACACTCCTGACATGCTGTTCCTTCAGAATAACTCCTACCCCATTTCTCCTCCCATCCATACCATGATAGAACAATTTGAATCCACCTCTGATCCACCTGAACTTACTCCTCTTCCATTTAGTCTCTTGCATGCACAATATATCAACCTTCTTTCATATCTGCTGAATCTCTCCCCTTACCACTCATACTGCCAACATTCAAAGTTCCTACCCTCAGTTCTGCTCTCTTTACCTTCCTCCTCTCTTTCTGCATCCGGACACATCTCACCCTTCTTCTCCTTTTTCGGCCAACAGTAGCCCAATTTCTTGGGCATCCTCTGTGGCTGGGTTTGTATTTTGTACCTACCCCTTTAGAAACAATTCAGTAATTTTATTTGAATATGAAGTGAGCACCCCCTATTTACCAGCCACCTTCTACCAGCTTCACCATCAGACAACTGTATTCCAAAGTGGTGCTCATCTTCTATGTAAATTTGAATGTACTCCTGAGGTGGTTTGTCATGTGGTGGGTGCAGCAACATGTTGTATCCGCTCATGCTCCTCACCTCTTCCTCCTCCTCCTCCTTCTGTAAAGCCCTACTAGACACTTCCATATTGGGAGTGGTGCTGCTTCTGGGGTTAGAGAGCAGAGTACTAAGAGGCTTGGGGCAGCGCTGAAGATACTCACAGGAATATGAGGGAAATGATGTCTGCACATCGCTAATTAAACAGACCTGGTTGAACATCAGTTCTGGGTTGCCCCTCTTGTAGGAAAAGAAGAGAATTTCAACTTGGTTAATTATTTATCATTTTTTCCGTTGGCTATGCCAGTAATTAAATAATCTGGTAAGGCTCTTACTTTATTTTCCTACATTTCTCTGAAGGAAGAAGGTCTCCGGCCATTAGGCTCATGCCAAGGTAACTGAAACCCACTTGTTTTAAGAAACAGAATAATACAGTTTATTGATAAAGGCAAGGCTTATAGAAATATGTAACTGCACATACAGTATATCAACACTGATGACAGCACAATGTGCAAGACTGATGAGACAAACATCTAACAGAGATAAGGCTGGCTGTGTAGAGTTGTTACTTATCTTGGTACAGATAAACAGTTTTACAATACCAAGTCGTTAAAGATGACATCCAATGCTGTGTGGAATTGTTGCTGTTACTACTCTGGGTTCAAGTGTAGGAGTTTTCTTGTGTTGGAGTGCGCTCTTTGTTTTTGTTACCTGGTCTTATGTCTGTGGTACGACATGATGCTGCTTTCTTGATTATGCTATCAGGCTCTTTTAACTTCATAGGAAGAAGCGTTACTCTTTCTGGCACAAGAGTGTAGGTGCTGAAGTTCCCTTCTTGAAGTAATGGCTGCTTCTCAGTGTTCTCAGACTGGGCTCAATGACTGGCACAGAGCTCGGCTTGGCAGAGTGGATATCAGAGCTTGTTCAAGCCATCCAGCTCCAAGAGAGATTGTGTTATCTGCTTTTAGTTCTCCAAACAGGGAGCGGCTCATCCACGTTTAGGTTTCAGATAGGACTTGGGTGCTTCTCAATGTCATGAACTAGGAGTTCCAAAGAGCATAAATCCTGACAGTGCCATAAATGCCCACCCTTGGGGAGGTACACCATCAAAAAACCTCTGGCTAGACCCAAAAATCTTTTAAAAATTTAAGGATTTACTTTTAATTAAAAATACTCTGAAAAGTTTTGTACAGCAGGAAAGTTAAAAGAATTACCTGAAGCAACAAGGCAATCCAAAGCAAACAAAGTCCTTAAACAGCATATCCAAAGCAAAGTCACAAAATAGAGCACAGGTTTAAAAATCCAGCCATTACAATAAGTGCAGAAGAATCAGAGAACACCCCCAGGTGCATTCAAAATGAAGCTCCAGAAACTGTGGGAGACCCTATGAATTTATTGGGTAGTGATTGACCTGTGACCCCATTCCATGGGGGTCCACTCAAGAAAAACACATGAAACATAACACGGGCATTGAGAAAGAATAAAGTACATAACAGATGAAAATAATATTAATATAAAGCAATGACCCAAAAGCGAACATAAGATACAGAAAACAAACAAACTATAACATCCATAAAGAGAGTGAGTTTTCAGAGAGAATAAAGAGATGAGTGCAGCAAGTTTTGAAGGAAAGTGTAGCCTCAGGTGACTGGATCAAGGCCATTTCCAGTTCTATAGCTTGGTCCAGATCTAACTGTGCAGTTATTGCATTACATTACATGAAAAGTTGCATAGTTCAATCTGGACCACACTGTAGAACCAGTGCCTGCTCATTTGAACTTTATTTTGTCCATCACATCCAGGCAAGTACAGTTCTCGGCCTCAAGGAGCCTTCTAGAGATATCTGCTGAACTCTGATCTACACCTTTGTTATCAGATGCAGCACACGACTTAACCGGTGTTGCTACAAAGTGAGGTTAAGTAATTTTCTCAGGAATGCCGGTTGAGGTTGAAGCTGAATGTTTGCATTCCTGTTACATCTTCTGTATGACACTAAAGTCCCAGCGGGCTTTGCCCTAAACAGTGCAAGACCTTTACTTTACATCTTGGAAGAATTTAGTGGCATTTGGATGTTGAAAGGGGGAAGCTGCACCTGCATGGGAGAGAACTTCCTCTTGCTGAGGTTAAGTCATTCCATAGGCTTTGTGATAGCAGCATTCAGGTCCTACCACTACCAGCAGCTGCCATCCAGTCAATACGGGGAAAGATAAAACAGAGCACTAATGATGGACGCACTCCAACACCTACATGGCCTCCATATGTGACTACCAGTATGGCTGTCCTGGCTTTGTAGCCACACTGTGCAGTCATCTCGGCAGAACATCAGAGCCAAGAGCTCTGCCAACTACTAGAAGTACACTTGAGACTTCATGGCCTTGATGCTCATGGCTCTCTGATCAAATGTCAGTCAGTCATTTTCCAACCCACTATATCCCAACACAGGGTCACGAGGGTCTGCTGAAGCCAATCCCAGCCAGCACAGGGCGCAAGGCACTGCATCTGATCAAATGTGATCTTAGCAGTATTTATGAATGGATGAGTTGAATTTTTCTAAACTTATTAAGGACAAACCCGAAATGTTAGTGGATGTAAAACATGGAAATAGTGAGGGTATTATAATGAAACTTGATCCCTTAGGTTTGTAATTCAAGATGGAGGAAAAGAATTTAGGGGTAATCACTGACTCTGACCTAAACTTTAAATCATACATTGATCAGATTACTAGAACTACATTTTTTCACTTAAGGAATATAGCAACAGTTAGATCCCTTATAATTTTGCAAGATGCTGAAAAATGAGTTCATGCCTTCACCAGGTCTTCCACCAACCCCACAACCCCCCTGAGACCCCCAGCTAACCGCAGGTTACAGGCATTAAGGATGTGGCGTACCACCTCTTCTTCAGACATCACCACCCGCCACTTCAAACACAAAGCCCGATATTCATAGGCAAAGTCCCGAATGGATTGCGAAGGTAGTTGCACCATGGATCGAAGCTTGTCCTCCACTTCGGATTCATAGTCTTCTGGAAGAAAAGCTGTGAGTAAAGATCGACGAAAGGATCCCCAGTCTGGAATGTTCTTCTTCGCCGTCAGCCACCATCTCCGCACAGGCCCCGAGAGGTAGGCCCCTATCACCCCCATAAGCTCTTCTGGGGTTAAAGGGTTAACAGATATGCCTCCCCTTCTTCCACAAAGTTGAGGACATCATCGATGTTATATTGAGCCCCCAACTTGGGAAAGGAGAGGCGCACCCCAGGAATGGAGGGCCGGTTGATGTACGAGGGTTGTCTGGGTTCCGCGCGGAATTTTATCGTTTGTCGAGTGTCAGCCTGTCGAAACCTGTTCTGCCGTGTAGAGGGATTATTCAAGTGGTTGCATGTTTTTGTTCAGATGTTTTGCTCCCTCTCTTCCTTCAGAATGAACACGAGAAGCAAACGAACTGAGAGTGTGCAGCTGGCGCTAGCGGCGAAGCTCCCGACTCCGTGCGTGCGTGACTTTGGAGTGATGATTTTTTATGACTTTTCTGATGGTTTAATCCGCTCGGTGGAACGCACCATGTTTGCCATCTTTTTCAACATCAATGGCATTGTCGCGTCAATTCCGCTGATGGAGGGGACAACTGTCACCTCTGAGTGGTACACCACTCAGTGCCTGCCTGACTTGTTTTTTGCGATGGCTAGAGGCTGGTCCAAGAAATTGCGAAGGCACGTTTTGCATCATGACAATGCACCAGCCCACACGGCTAATGCGATGAAGCATTTCATTGAAGACAGTGGTGTCAACGTTTTGAACCTGCCACCCTACTCGCCTGATCTTGCACCATGTGACTTTTGGCTCTTCCCGAAGGTGACAGAACCCCTGCGAGGCCACAACTTCGAAACTCGAGAGGAACCGATTGCAGCTGTCAAAGAACAGCTGGACAACCTCCCAAAGACAGCCTTTCGCGAGTGTTTTGCGGCGTGGGTCAGAAGAGCTCAAAAGTGCATTGATTTTGGCGGTGAATACTTGGAAAAAGTTTAAAAAGGATCGAAGTACATGAGAAAAATAGAAAAAATAAATCCTTGGCTACTTATTTCGAGTGATTACGCGCGGAACCCAGACAAGCCTCGTATTCACCCCCAAAGAGACCCGTACAGCGCAGAATGACAGGGTTACGGACGTAAATTCTGGAGACTCCTTCGGACCTCCCCCTGAAGAGTTTCTTGTCAGCGTTGATCTCGCCTCTGGAGGCACAACACAATTTCCCGCCCCAGGAGTTGAACTTGCTCATTGAGGTATTCTTTTATTTCCTCCTGGGAGCTGCTGATCCGAGCCCGCAAGGCATCTTAACGCCCGAGCACACGTTTAGCAACCTCACAGACTTTCTCATCCAGCCAGGTGAGTTGTTGTGCCAGATCATCCCACAGAAGTGAGACATCCTCGCCGCATTCCTCCTCAGGTCCATGGTGATCTTCGAGGTACAGCGACTGCAATGAATCCACCACCTCCTGCACCGCTGAACACGCTCTGACCGTGACGTGCCGCGCCCCAGCTACTCCTTCCTCACATCTCGGCGAAGCAATGGTGTCGTCCTGCTCGACACGCACTACAGACATGATGGTAATCGGGAAAAAAATATTTTTTAAAGGCAGACAGCGATAGAATTTTTTTAAGATTCCTCAGAGAGGGCACCACTTATGTAACGGCCGACCCCTTACCCAGCTGGCAGCTACACCTCCAAGACCTGTGGCCTGGATAAATTACTGAGGTGAATCTAAATATCAAGCCGTATCTCTAACACATACAATTTTTCCCACAATCGACGGATTAAACATAGGCACAGAAAAGCAGATATGTAAAATTAAATTATTAATTATATTAAATGAAATAACAAAAATACAAATTCCATACTATCAATACAAATATATATACACCTATGTATGCCCACCACCAAACTAATAAAGTGACAACACCATATACTGTATATAATAGCAAAACCCTTCCTTGTCCCAGTAACATATAACAACACAAAACACGAATACAAATAAATGGATACGGAAATCCCGATAATTGTGAATTAGAGTCCGGGTATAAAAACCGTCCTGAATACGGATGACTGTATGAGAGATACTGTAAGTGATTTGTTTGAATTTCCCGGCAAAATATGAAGCAACCTCACCGTGAATCCTTGGCGCGTGTTGGATAATGTAATCCGACCCCGGGGTCTCTGGCGATGACTGAATCAATATAAGTCTGGCAGAATGAAAAACAAACAGGATCCCAAAGCGCGAAAAATAACAGGTACTGGTTGTTGTTCGTCATAATGAATTCTGATCTCCATCTCTCTTTTCTGTTCCCTCCTGATTGCTTAAATAGTCCTGTGCCGGATGTAATTGATTGATAGTTAACAGGTGTTTTCCAATTTGGGGCTGTGGTCTCTTTCCATCATCCGTCCCCTTTTACGGGGACAACATTTACTGACGCACACAAACAGCAAACGGGACGATGGAAACAAAACGCACTTAGTACTAACATTGAACAACACTATTACTATGTATCCCCACTACAGAAATATTTAGTTGTTTTTAAAAGGTTTTAATTCTGATACTTTAATCAATTTTAATACAGACTGTTCAACAAAAATAAAAGAATATTTTATTTAAGGTCAAAATTTAGTTATTAAATAATGGATTGTTTTTTTCTTGGCCTGATCCCATTTTTTATAAAATTGAAAACCGTTTTTGGTCTTACCTTTATTTGTAAATGAAGTCCATGCGCCTATCCTTCTCAACGAAAATCTCCATCACTTTCTTATAAAAGTCCTCCTTATTTTCCTTTACTTTTAAAAAATCTTAATCTTCCATTTAGGCACTCAGTCGGAACAAAAAATAAAACTAAAGCCCCGCTGCAGCGCACTTGACTTTCTGATATCGCTAACGTATCGGCTCCTCAGCGTAGAACAGCAGCAGCAACGAGCACCTGTTGGGCTCACATGCGCCCCCTTCAGGGCGGCACGGTACTGTCTGTCTGCCTCACCTTGTGCCTTTTCACTGCACTTTTATGTCCGATCAGCGAGACTAAATATGTCACGCACATTCACTAGAGATATTAGCCACACTGTGGAAAGTCAGGGTGTATAATAAACGTGTCTGCAGACATTATATTGGAGACATACAGAGAGACAGCGACAGGCACGCGCCAATTAACCCCGTCAGTGTGTGAGAAGAGCACAGTCTGAGGCTCGGCTTGTCTTGTCGCTGCCGCACCTCGCGTTTCTCCCCTGAATTTGAACAGAAAATGTGCCAATCAGGAGCGGACTGGGTCTCAAAACCGCCCCGGGCATCCTTCAACAAGTGAAGTGACGAGGTCAACCTACTCGGCCCATTTATATGGTGAGTATGTGGCTCACTACTTGCTATGAGCCTATGATATGAACTCTATCTAAACTGCTGCCAAACTTAATCTGCACACTACTGTTCAGACACAATTTAAAATTTGATGACATGCTTAGAAATAAAATTTAATGAAAAATAAAAATTTAGTAACACAGCTTACACGTTATTAGAGTATGTGTCAAATGTGAATGTCATGTCCAAGTGCCAGTACCCTAGTACCCTAGTAGCTGACACAGTGTCAGGTTTGGCTCAGATACTTTTCTCCACCGACATCAACATGAACGCCTCAAGATGTTAGAACATTAGAACACTCTAGACGAGAACAGGCCATTCAGCCCAACAAAGCTCGCCAGTACTATCCACTTATTTTTTCCAAGAAAACATCAAGTCGAGGTTTGAAAGACCCTAACTGTCTACCACACTACTTGGTAGCTTATTCCAAGTTTCTATCGTTCTTTGTGTAAAGAAAAACTTCCTAATGTTTGTGCGAAATTTACCCTTAACAAGTTTCCAACTGTGTCCCCGTGTTCTTGATGAACTCATTTTAAAATAACAGTCTCGATCCACTGCACTAATTCCCTTCATAATTTTAAACACTTCAATCATGTCACCTCTTAATCTTCTTTTGCTTAAACTGCAAAGGCTCAGATCTTTTAATCTTTCCTCATAACTCATCCCCTGTAGCCCCTGAATCATCCTAGTCGCTCTTCTCTGGACCTTTTCTAGCGCTGCTATGTCCTTTTTGTAGCCTGGAGACCAAAACTGCACACAGTACTCAAGATGAGGCCTCACCAGTGCATTATAAAACTTGAGCAGAACCTCCCTGGACTTGTACTTCCACACATTGTGCTATATAACCTAACATTCTGTTAGCCTTCTTAATGACTTCTGAACACTGTCGGGAAGTCGATAGCTTAGAGTCCACTACGACTCCTAAATCCTTCTCATAAGGTGTACTCTCGATTTTCTGACCGCCCATTGTGTACTCAAACCTAACATTTTTACTTCCAACGTGCAATGCTTTACATTTACTGACATTAAATTTCATCTGCCACAAATCTGCCCAAGCCTGTATGCTATACAGGTCCTTCTGTAATGATATAACGGATTCCAAATTATCTGCTAATCCACCTATCTTGGTATCATCTGCAAACTTAACCAGCTTGTTACTTATATTACTATCTAAATCATTTATATATATTAAAAATAGCAGCGGCCCTAGCACTGACCCCTGTGGAACACCACTCTTAACATCGGCCAGTTCTGATGAGGTTCCTCGCACCATCACTTCCTGTGTCTGAGCCAATTCTGCACCCATCTACAAACATCACCCTGAACTCCCACCTCTTTTAATTTGATGCCCAACCTCTCATGTGGCACCTTATCAAATGCTTTCTGAAAGTCCAGATAAATAATTTCATCTGCTCCACTTTGATCGTATCCTTTTGTTGCCTCCTCATAGAATTCCAGCATGTTAGTAAAACATGACCTCCCTCTTCTGAGCCCAAACTGACTGTTCCTAATAGCTCCTGTCCTTGCCAGGTGTTGCTCAATCTTATCCTTAATAATTCCTTCCATTAATTTTCCTGTGATGCATGTTAAGCTTACTGGCCTATAGTTGCTTGGATCTGCCCTTTCACCCTTTTTATATAATGGGATGATATTTGCCATTTTCCAGTCCTTCGGAATCTCTCCAGTGCGCAGTGACTTCCTAAAAATATGCGTCAAGGGTTTATATATGTACTCACTAGCCTCCTTAAGAACATGAGGATAAATATTATCTGGTCCTGGTGATTTGTTCGATTTCAGCTTATTTAATCTGAGCAGTACTTCTCCCTCTACAATTTCCAAATCCCTCAGTACCTCCTTAGTAGTCCCTGTTACCTCTGGGAGGTTATCCACTTGCTCCCTTGTAAACACCTCAGAAAAATGTAAGTTTAATTCATCCGCTATTTCACTGTCTGTATCTTTTAATCCCCCTTTACTATTCCTGATGCACTTGACCTCCTCCTTGACTCTTCTTTTACTACTAAAATACTGAAAGAATCTCTTAGGGTCGTCTTTCACCTTATCTGCTCTATTCATCTCCAACTGTCTTTTAGTCTTCCTGATATCCTTCTTAATGGTTGCCCTCATGTTCTCATACGCTCTACAATTCACTTTGCAGTCATTAGTCTTATATGCCTTAAAGCAGTTTTTTCCTTTGCAACTTCTTTTTTAAATCTTTATTAATCCACCGTGGAGTTTTTTTTCGCTTCCTATTAATTCCAGATTTAGGTCTGTATCTGTCCTGCATTACATGTAAAACATTTTTAAACCTGTTCCACTGCTCCTCAACTGTCTCCACACTTAAAAGCTTATCCCAGTGTATCCTACTTAGACTTTGTTGCATCTGCTCAAAATTAGCCCTACCAAAGTTCAACTTAACAATTTTAGTCTTTGCATCTGCACTCTTACAAAATACTGAAAATTGTATTACATTATGGTCACGTGACCCTAGTGGTCCAATCACCTCTACACCCTCAATTCTATCCTGATTATTACAAAATACTAAATCCAGACAGGCTTCACCCCGTGTTGGTGCTTTAACATGCTGTGTTAAAAAACAGTCATTGATTACTTCTAAAAACTCCTGCTCTTGTACTCCGCCATCTGTAAGGTTATCCCACTTAATATTTGGATAATTAAAGTCCCCCATGACTATAATATCTCCCTGTAAACTTGCCTTTTTGATATTACTAAAAAGGTGTGTGTTGAAATTACGGTCTGAATTGGGTGGTCTATAACACACTCCTAAAATAAGACCCCTTTCCCTAATATTTTCCAGGCGAAGCCAGATGTCCTCACTAAGATGGGGCTCATCATCCAACTGAAGAAGACTTACATTTAAATCCTGCTTGGCATAAACAGCAACCCCACCTCCTTTTCTGTTCTGTCTATCCTTCCTAAAAAATGTGTATCCCTCCATGTTACACTCATCCCCATCTTTGTTATTTAGCCAGGTTTCCGTTATTGCTATAATATCATAATTATGCTCTGCTACATATAACTCCAACTCATTTACCTTATTTTTGATACTTCTAGCATTAAGGCAAGCTATTTTTAATGTATTACTCCTTCTACATTTAAATGTTAGCTTAGAATTTACATTACTATGCATTCTTGTTTCTACACCATTGTTTGTTCTTCCATGTATAGATCTAAACCTGGCCTGTCCTAAACTCCCTGCCCCCCCATTCCCTAGTTTAAACAATCCTCGACTAGCCTACACATACGCCTCCCCAATACATTGGTGCCCCTCCAGTTTAGATGTAACCCGTCACGGCGGAACAGGTCCCATCTGTTCCAAAAGGAGTCCCAATGCCCCATAAACCTATACCCTTCTACCCTGCACCAAGATTTGAGCCACGCGTTAAGCCTTCTAATCTCCTCAATCTTACCTGGACTGGCACGTGGCAAAGGCAGAACTTCGGAGAAGACTACCTTGTCAGTTCTGCTCCTCAGCTTAGCACCTAACTCTTTGAATTTGGATCGCACAACTGACAGACTACCCTTATGTATGTCATTTGTTCCAACATGGACAATGACAACTGGATCCACCCCCCGCTCTGGCCAAGAGCCTATCCACCCTTCCAGGGAGGTCCCCCACCTGTGCTCCCGGAAGGCAACACACCGTGCGAGACTCTCTCTCTCTGGAGCACACCTGCGCTTCAATCCCCCTAATGATTGAGTCCCCAACTATCACTACCTCTCTCTTTTTGGGAACTGGTTTTGAGGTGGCCTGTTGGGGCTCCTCATCCCTGCCTACCACCTCAGAATTATCAGAGACACCGTCCAGCTCCGCAAGGCCATGATAATGGTTTGCCACTTCTAATTCTGGGGTTGATGCCCCCGGACAGTGTGCACCCTTTGCCTTACGCCTTGTGACCGTGACCCACCTGTTTCTACGTGTCTGGTCTGGAATCTCCTCCCGCGCCACCTTGGGGTTGCACACTATCTCTCTAAAGGACACCTTGGCCAAGTCCGCCAATTCTCTATTACAACGCAGGTCAGCCAACTCCTCCTCCAGTTCAGCGACCCTGAACTCGAGGTGCTGGATCAGCTGACATCTCTTGCAGATGTAGCCATCATAGACAACTGGCTCTTCCAAACCATCATCTAAAAAGTCCAACATCCAACAGGACTTGCATTGCACGGGCCTCATTATTAAAATTTGATTTGGGATTAGTAAACTGCCTTAAGTTTATTATTATTTTTTTTTAATTAAATTTCTCCTTCTTTCGGCTGCTCCTTAACTTAAATGGTATAACTACGATCTGCTACAGATATTTGACACCTTTTCACCTTAAGCTCCTGTACTGTTCTGCCTCTCAGCTGCCTGCTATTTGTCTTTCTATGAGGTTAACTTAACTTTTCTCTGTCTCTTCTCCTAACGTTGCACTCCTCTTTCTTATAAGCTCTCCACTCGCACTGTTTGTATTAATTAACCCTTACGCTGTCGACCACTTACTGTTCTACCTCTGGACCGCTAAGGACTGTTTAATCTAAAATAAACAAAATAAATAAAACTTTACTGCCTTGTTTGCTCCTACAGCCGCTTGTGCAAACTCGGCGCCTTAACTCTGGCCGCTGACCTGCGCACTGCCGAGCCTTTTACTGCTTTGAAGTCAGCCGCGACCTTTTTTTCTTTTCCTTTAAACTAAGGAGTCGCTGTTACGACGACGCGGTTATTTGCTTACAAATGCCGATATCAGTTACTGCTGCTTTCTACCCTACCTCCTCGATGCTAATTCCAATACAGATAAAATCCGTAAAATCTGACATCCGTAGCAGAGCAACGGGCACTCAGCAGGCTCCTATCAATTATGGAGAATCCACTACATCCATTAAACAGTGTCATCTCCAGACAGAGGAGCAGTTTCAGTGACAGACTGCTGTCACCGTCCTGCTCCACTGACAGACTGAGAAGATCATTCCTCCCCCAAACTATGCGACTCTTCAATTCCACCAGAGGGGGTAAACGTTGAACATTATTCAAGTTATTGTCTGTTTTTTTTTATCTGCATTTTTTATTAATCTTTAATTTAATATTTTTGCTGCTGGAATATGTGAATTTCCCCCTGGGATTAATAAAGTATCTATCTATCTATCTATCTATCTATCTATCTATCTATCTATCTATCTATCTATCTATCTATCTATCTATCTATCTATCTATCTATCTATCTATCTATCTATCTATCTATCTATCTAAAAAAAAACAAAAACAGGTACAAGTAACTTTTCAAGCGCACCTCCAAACACCCAGCTACTTTTGCTCTTGTGCGGGCGAAAAAAAAAGCAAAAAAAAAAAAAAACCCTTCTAAAGGGAAAAAAGCTTTAAAAATTCCCACACGGTTCCTTAGCGGCAACCAAAACCCAAGTTTTAAAAGCAAAATGTATTTTTTTATTTAAATCTCACACCACAGAACAGACCAAAAACTTTCAACAGCCTCCAGCGTTTGCAAAGCACACGTCAGCACAAAGCACACGTCAGCCACCTTGCATCATTCTGCTTCTCAGGCGGCTTTTAATTCTCTTCAACGCAGATAATGATCTTTCACACTGTAGGCAGTAGCAGGAGCTTGTAGGCGAACCCAATCCTCTTGTAAGCATCAGTTAGGAAGTTCAACCGGAGTAACACCTTGTAATGCATATGCTAACTGAAATGCAGTGGTATCGAAACAATCAGTCACAGGGTCACTGGAGCCAATCCCAGCCAACACAGGGCGCAAGGCAGGAACAAACCCCTGACAGGACGCCAGCCCAACACAGGGCACACACACACACACAAAGCACACACTAGGGACAATTTAGGACCACCAATGCACCTAACCTGCATGTCTTTGGACTGTGGGAGGAAACGCAGACACGGGGAGAACATGCAGACTCCACAAAGGGAGGACCCGGGAACCGAACCTGAGTGTCCTAACTGCAAGGCAGCAGCACTACCACTGTGCCACCGTGCTGCCCGTTATTGAAACAGAAATCAGCAAAAGGCAGTTTTGACCAAATTTTTCACTACAACGTTGTGTACTGACAACTAAAACAACTTGATGACGTAATACGGTATATTATATAGGACTACATAGATTGCAGTACCAGACAGGTAATGTTCAGTAGTTTAGAAAATAAATTTTAACGTCAAATAGTAACCAGTACATAAAATTAATTTCATGAAAATGGCCGGCCCATGACCAGACCAGAGTCTGCAGCCCACTGGGCATTGCCTAAATGCCTTAATGGCCAGTCTGCCCCTGGCACCAATTCAATGATTTTGACTATAAAAATGATCAAAATTATTGGAATCGTACAGAAAACAAATTTACGCATTTATTTTATGTTATCATTATTATTTTTTTTTACTTTTAATGATGACGCCTCCCCTGACCGCGCGTCCCTGCCACACATACGTTCTTCTCATTGTCAATCAAGCTGATGTACTGGATGATGTGCAGTGTCACCTTCTGCTCTATCCTTGTGAAAGCCAGCCCGCTGATCTTGGTGCTGGGAGTCGATGGCCTCCTTCATCCTGTACAGCAGGTATTACAGACTTTGCCTTGGATAGACAATGTTATTATCCCTCCGTCGTTTGAGCAGGAGCTGAGGAAGTTCTTGAAAAGGTATGGAGTACCGGCAACTCTTCTGAATCTTCAAGGGGGACCCCACCCCTTCAGTCAACGTTCACTGCCTCGTGATGATCGATTGATGACTCATCACACCAGCACCTGTTTGTAGAGTACCGTTGAGTACCAGAACCTCTTCAGGAATCATCAGGTCCATACCCTAATTCCCTGTGACCCTTTCGAATGAGTGTTGATGTATCCCAGTGCTCGAATGTCACTGTATCACAATTGAAAGACTGCTTCCATTTCAAGCACTGAACTGAGGTTCTCGTTTCTTTGGGTTCTTGATGAAGTAATCCTTCTTCCACTTTAACAAGATCTTCCCAGATCTTCTTGAAGAGGGGGTACGGCATCTCCACTACGATCTCTACATCAGCCTTAAACACCTCTGGTGGGATGCCAACAGGTCCTGGCTAACAAATACAGAGGGCATGTTTATGGTACTGCTGGCTATGGTCTTCCTGACACACTTTGAGTTTGATAGGACAATATATTGACCCCCCCAAAAAGCTCTGACTTCTCTATTCCCAAAACACCCTATCCATCATCCCAAATTCCACCAATTCATTTTATTCTTCCCCAGTTCACATTTACAGGCAGATGAAGCCTATTCCTCATAGCCTTTAGGGCAAGGTAAGTACCAGTCCTAGTTTGGATGCCAGTTATGACATGCCAGGGCCTCTTCACATTCACAACGACTCCAGCTACCAATCCCCACCTTTAAAAGGCAGGAGGAGAGCAGAGAAAACCCAATCAGGAACTGAGAGAACTTATGCCAGCTACATTTAAATACTGAGTGGCACTGGTCTCCTGGAGGTTTGAGTCAGCAGCACTAATCAGCCACAGGGTGCATCAACTTCTAATCAGGTGTAATAAAAAAGGGGCAGCGGACAGGAAAAGGTTTGGGGATGGCCACCCCATATACTGAAAAAATCAGCAAAATAAATAAAAGACGTATTTACAGATGTGGAGTTCAAAACCGAAATGACTAACAGGTTGTAGGCTGGTCGATCAATATGGCTGAACGGAGGAAGAGGGGGGACTCAGGGAGGCCAGAACTGGAACAGAGGTGGCAGGAAGATGGATTCAGTGCAGGGTTGTCTTAATGCTGGGCAGTTGCCCCCCACGAGCCCCCATGCTAATCTATGTATGTTGTGACTTACTGAGGGGTTGTGTAGGTAGGGGTCCCAGTGCACTGCTTTGCAATGGGGGGCCAATAATGCTGTTTGAGATGGTCCTGATTCAGGGTGCCAGAAATGACGTCATCAGAGGGTGCTGGAAGTGACGTCAACTGTGGGTGGACCGGTGATGATGTCATTGAGAGGCAGGGAGTCTTCGGCTGGTCTGCAGAGGTTCAGGCAGAGGAGGCCTTACGAGTGTGCGGGATGGGGGGGCGGGAATTTAGGGCTGAATACCCCACACGGGGCCAGTTACATCAAGTGGTTACTGGTATGTGTGGACTGTATAAAGTTGCGGACAAATTTAATACAAATAATGTTAACATACACTGGATTTTCTCATTACAAGTATTCAGCTAAATTTTTGCAAGATAACACGAGGACTTTATCAAAATATAACTGGAGAATACAACTTTGAATGGGACACGCGGACCTCAAAAGCGGGGCCCCCTTAATTGCAGGGCCTGGGGCAGTTGCCCCACTTGCCACCCCTAAACGCCACCCTTGGGATCAGGCGACAGCGCCAACCCCTGGTCCAACTGCGAACTAACACCCTTTGAGTCTATAAACCGTCTCCCGCGCGCCTGTGTGTGACACATGTCCTTGAAGTAAAGGGGGAGAAGTGCAAAACCTCAGGCAGGAGGCCCCAAATCAGCAGGCAGAGTTATCAGGTCAGGTCAGGTTGGGGAGCCAGAGTTGGTACATGGCGTTGTCACATCACACAGCCCGGGATCCCACCTGGCAACCACTCAGGCAGACACACGGCTCAGTCCCACCCTCTGTCTGTCACAGCCAGGTGTTACAGTGGCCTGGTCCAGCCACTCGGGTCCTCAACAATGATGATTCTGCAATCTGGACCACCCTCAAGGACATCACTCGAAATGGGATTAGGAAACAAGAAAAACAACATAAAAAGGTGGGCCAATGGGGAGAGGTCACTCAGGCCATTATGCTCATTTGGTTAATTCCCTCAATAGCCCATCCAGACAGCTTTTTATAGCAGTCCAGGTATTTACAAATAATACAAATGAAAAAAAATAAGTACATTCTAAAATATTGGGGATTTTTTTTTTCTCTAGGCATGTGGAACTGCTCCAAAGTGTCCCACGTGCTTCTCTGTCTTTTCTTTGAGACAGGACTGTGGCCCGTGCTGTCCTAGGATTCCCTTCAAGTCCTCACGTCGTCTTCTCTTTCATAAGCGGCTCTCATTTAATTATAAAAGTGTCTCACAGCTCCATCTGGTGGACAAAGATGTCCTGGCTGGCAAGTGTCAAACAGTTTACAGAATGTCAGGTTCATTTTCTAAACAAAGGTGGCAGCATTTCTACCTTATGGTCTCTCTCTGGAGTTTTTTTTTTTTCTTTTCGTGGAATTGAAATTTTAATAATAGGCCAGAAATGAGGGAGTGAAATCTCCTAGGGACCACTTGTAAATGTTACCAGGTGGATCCATGGCAGACATGGTCAAAGATTTTAAAAGTCATTTTATTAATCAGAACAAATGGGAAAGCATGTTGAACAGGTGCATTCCGGCCATGTCAGGTTGGGGGGCATGCACTGGTGCAGCATGTTGTCACACTGCACCCACCACACAACAAAACAGCCCAGGATCCCAGCTGGCAACCCCTCAGGAAGACACGCAGCTCAGTTCCACCCTTTATCTGCCACAGCCAGGTGTTACAGGGGCCTGGTCCAGCCACTCAGGTCCACAACAATGATGATCCTGCGATCTGGACCACCTTTGAGGACGTCACTAGGAATGGGATTAGGAAACAAGAAAAACAACATAAGAAGGTGGACCAATGGGGAGAGGTCACTCAGGCCTTTACGCTCATTTGGTTATTTCCCTTAATAGCCCGTGCAGACAGCTTTTTAAAGCAGTCCAGGTAATTACAAATAACACAAAATAAAAAACATAAATACGTTCTAAAATATTGGAGATTTTTTTTTCCTGTAGGCATGTGGAGCTGCTCCAAATTGTCCCACGTGCTTCTCTGTCTTTTCTTTGAGACAGGACTGTGGTTTGTGCCGTCCTAGGATTCCCATCAAGTCCTCAAGTCATCTTCTCTTTCATAAGCGGCTCTCATTTAATTATAAAAGTGTCTCACAGCTCCATCTGGTGGACAAAGGTGTCATCACAGGCAAGTGTCATATACATTTCACAAAGTGTCAGTTCCATTTTCCACACAAAGGTGGCAGCATTTCCACCTTATGGTCTCTCTCTGGGTTTTTTGTTTTTGTTTTTCTTTTCGTGAAATTGAAATTTTAATAACAGGGCAGGAATGAGGGGGTGAAATCTCCTAAGGACCGCATGTAAATGTTACGAGGTGGGTGAATCCAGGTGGGTCCAAGTCATTTTATTAATCAGAACAAATCGGAAAGCATGTTGAACAGGTGCATTCAGATCAGGTCAGGTTGGGGGGCATGCACTGGTACTGCATGTTGCCGCACCCACCACACGAGAAAACAGTTTGGGGTCCTGGTTGGCAACCCACCAGGAAGATATGTGGTCCAGTTGCACCCTCTGGAAATGACCCTCTGTCTGTTGTATCCAGGTGTCACGTGGGCGTCTCCTTGGCCTGGTCCTCAACAATGAGCTGGATCACCATCGGGTAATCGTGCCACATGGCTGTAGTGCCATAGATGACGCTCCCTCACAATGCAGGTCATGTGCCTCATTAAGGACTTCATGAGCAACACAAAGTCAAACCACCCAAGGATTCGACGAAGAGACACACATGAAGAAGTCCAGACATCATCTCAGGTCACTGGATAGCGTCCACGTCTCACAAACAGGAAGCTCCAGGACTCCGAAGATTTGGACCCTCGTTCTTTTGCATTGATATCATGGGTACCACAACACCCTTTTCAGCAACCTCATGACCCCCATGCTCTCCCTATTCGTCTACTGACCTCATAAGAAGAGTCACCAGAGACATGAATTTCACCACTAAGGTAAGTAAACCTCTCAATGAAGTCGACGCAGGTGCATTGCATTCATTAAAAGAAAATGTCCATCAAATGAAAAAATAATCAAGAAACGCACTCATAATGTCCAAAAGTGAGACATGAAGTCAAATAAATAATGTAGAGTGCAATAACTTTTTTTTGGGGGGGGGGGGGGGGGGGGGTAATAAGGTTAACAGACCCTCAGGAAAACACATTTATACAGGAATGAACCCAACTATAAGAACTGGCCAACTTTTCCAAGAAAGTCCAGAGATAGCACCATGCTTCTTCCAAAACAGGATCTTCTCATGAATCTCTGCAAACCTTCATACATCAGCCAGCTGACGGTAAAGAGAAGAAACGGGAAAAGTCTAAGAGGTGTTTAAGTGTTAGTGCCACAAAGGGTGGATGTGCATCCCAACCAGGATGGAGGATGATTTCTTGTCCAAGCAGAAGACCATAATGGAAGGACTGCACCACTGGAGACACAACCTGGTCAGGACACCTTGCAACCCTCGTCCCAGTTGGGATAACAGAGCGATGGATGGACTGGAGGAAGCTAAAAACTGGGAGAAGTTAACTCCCCCTGTATGACAAATGGCAGTGGTCCTCCCAATTCATCCAAGACTCCTTGGGTGCTGCCAGAGGGTGTTGTCGGTGGGGGAGGGGGGGGTGGGGGGGGATTAGTGGAAGGGGTTTAGGGAAGGGGACCTCACAAGTCACCATACGACCTGGAGATGCTCCTCAATAGGCAGCGACATGTTACTAGAAGAACTCCACTTCCTCACCTTGGGGTGTGAGAGTCAGGAGGCAACAAGAGGAGTAAAAGGAGAGGACCACCGTTTATTGGTGTATAATTGTGGTGTTTGTGGCTGTGCACACTTGGAAATGGGTGAAAATAAAAACCCAAAGTTGTGTTGGGTAGATGTTGTGTCTGAGTTTTGGGGGCTCAGTGGCGCCCCTTGTGGTTACAACAGCAGTGACACAGGGAACTGGCACTATCTTACTGGTGTCATCCAC
Source organism: Erpetoichthys calabaricus (assembly GCF_900747795.2). Taxonomy (NCBI): domain Eukaryota; kingdom Metazoa; phylum Chordata; class Cladistia; order Polypteriformes; family Polypteridae; genus Erpetoichthys; species Erpetoichthys calabaricus. Next base: position 312,406,105 of record NC_041397.2, read on the forward strand.
AGAGCAGATCACTTCAGGTGAATTCGGCACTTGAGGCTTCTTCTTCTTCTTCTTGTCCTCTTTGCCGCCTTCTTCCCAATCTCTGGGAATTAAAGATGTGATGATCACGGTGGAAAAAAATGATATGCAGGATTTAACCAGAAGCAAGGAAACTGTGAAGGACTTGAAAACCTTTTTTCAGAAAATGGTGGCTGTCATCGGCAGTTGATTGTCATCACCACCTATGGCCAGCCTGCCCACTCCTCAACACACCACCACCTCCTCCTCTTTCTCCACCACTGACATTTCCAACCTCCTCTTTAGCTGCCCCAATACCCATCCACTAGACCCCCACCCCTCACACCACCCTTCCTTCACTCCTTACATGAGCCGTCAACACCTCACATCACACAGGCCCCTTTCCCCACATTGCTCAAACAGGCCCTAATAAGTCTTCTTCTCAAGAATCCCACTTTTGACCCCACTCAGACCTGGGTCTCTCCTCTCCTTTCTCTGTAAAACACTGGACTGTGCCATCTCTAACCAAGTCTCTAACTTTCTTCAACAGAACAGACTGCTTGATCCTAATCAGTCGGGCTTCCAGAGAGGCCATTACATCGAGAGGACTCTGTTTACCGTTGTCAACACGTTACAGTTGGCTAGAACTACCAACATGCCTTCTATCCTCATCCTGCTAGATCTTTCCTCTGCCTTCAACTCAGTCAACCTCCAGATCCTCCTTGCTGCCCTCAATGACCCTGGCATCACTGGGACTGCCCTCAGGTGATCTGAATCCTACCTCTTGGGCAGGTCCTTCTGTGTGTCCTAACTTGGAGAGATGTCAAAGGTGTACCAGCATGAGTGTGTTCCAAGGATTGGTGCTGGACCCTCTCCTTGTCTCTGTATATAGAAAAGCACTATATAAATGTAAAGAATTATTATTATTATTATATACCTCTTCACTGGACCCTACCATCCAGTCCCATTGTTTCTTCTATGCAGATAACAAGCAGCTGAACCCCATTTGTACCATCCAGAGAACCACAAGATATCCATTAGAATCTCAACATGTCTCACTGATATTGCAAACTGGATGAAGGGACACCATCTCTAACTCAGCCTTGTCAAGATGAACCTTCTTGTTATCCCACCTCGTCTCTGTGCAGCTCGGCTCACAGTCACTAACTGGACCACTGCAGCTCTCTGCTGTCAGGACCACTGGCTTGTGTCACCAACTGGCTTCAGATGATTCTAAATGCAGAGGCACATGTGGTGTTCAACCTGCTGAGGTGGACACAAGTCACTCCTCTCTTCAGTTCACCGCATTGTTAAGAGTCATGATCCAGTTTGAAGTGTCCTCATCTGGTTTGTTTAATTGGTGGACTTTTTCTTGTCCTTTTGTTAGCCTGAGAAGACTCCGTGATGACACAATTAGAGATTTAACCCTACAATAATGAGCAAACTGTTAATGTGAACACATACTACACCACGCTTCTATCTCTACGTCAGGGGTGTCGAACTCTGGGCCTGGAGGGCCGCAGTGGCTACAGATTTTCATTCTAACCCTTTTCCTAATTTTCACTGCTAATTAACTCATTTTCCCTTCATTTTAATAGCCCTGTTTTTAAAGATTCAGTCCTCTGAATTGATTTGTTTCTTCATTAGATGGCAGCCAAACAGAAATGAGACGTGAAACGAGTCAACAGATGACCAGTTAAACTGGGATTTCAAACTCCAACCAATTTCACCCCAACCAGTATCTTAATGAGAAGCTGATTCTTGTTGTTAATTAAGCCTGTTTTTTAATTCAATGGCATGTTGCTGCTCTCATTCTGCCACAACAGATATTTCCAAATTTGTCGATTTCTGTTTTTTCTAAGAACATCATCAAAATGTTTTGCTGACCTAAGAGACCAACCTTACTGAGACCTTCACCTTTCTTTATTTTCAGATATTGTGTGATGGGCACAGGTGAGCTGGTCATATGGTGGCTTGTTTGTCTCATTATTGTTTGGCTACTAATTAAGGAAAAAGAGACAACTAAGGGGCCTGAGTCAAGTTAATTAAAACTAAAGCAAAAGAAGTTAATTAGCAGTAAAAACAGCTCACTTATGAAGAAGATGGTTAGAATGAAAACATGCAGCCACTGCGGCCCCCGAGGACCGGAGTTCGACACCTGTGCTCTACATCAGGGTTGGGCAGATTCAGTCCTGGAGGGCCGCAGTGGTTGCAGGTTTTTGTTCCAACCCAGTTGCTTAATTAAAAACCAATCCTTGTCAATTATTTAATTGCATGGCTTGCTAGTGCTTTAACTCTGCCATGTCAGGTCATTCCCATATCCTAGATTTTTTTTTCCTTTCTAAGGATATCATCCAAATGATTTGAAGTCTAAAACAGATGAGTAATTCTCAGTGCTTCACTTTTTTCTCTTCACTTTCCTTCCAAGTATTTAATTAAACCAAATAGTGCGTGATAAATACACACAGGTGTAAATGAAAACAAGCTAAATGGATAACTGCTGGTTTCTTTTGCCATTTGCATTACATTGCTAATTAGGAGCAATTAAAAACCAAGAATACAGCTGTTTAAGACTAAAATAAACAATAAGGGTTCAAAATCTTAACGAGCGAGACAACTAAAGTGAAGCTGAAGTGTTACTTGAGCAAAGGGTTTCTTATTAAGCAATTGGGTTTGAGCAAAAACCTGCAGCCACTGCGGCCCTCCAGGACTGAATCTGCCCACCCCTGCTCTACATAGAACATTTCATAACGCCTCTCTCTATCCCCACCTAGTGGCGGAAGTACACAACACAACATAATTGTTAGTTGTTTACGCGAGCGCTACAGTGTCATTGTTAAACTGCTGCTGCCAGACGTTTACATTGCAGGTCAGTCCATGCATATGTGAAACCAATTGGATGTTTTAAGAGAACTGTTATTATAAAAAAAAAACAAAAAAGCAAAAAAAAAAAAACAACGGAATCCAAACTCTTTTACAAGGTGTTTATGCCGCTCTCGTAACAATTCTTCTCATCCAACCCTGCCAGATGGCGCTCCCTCCAGTCTGGTTTCCTTTTTTATGCGCCGCTTCTTTCTATGAAGTCCGACAGTGGTAACTGCGCTCAAACTAACAGCTCCTTTGTGTCTTGTTTTTCTTCATAGCTGTTACAAGCTGACGAAATCACAGATATCCTGAACTGAAACAGCAATAAAGGAGTGCAGCGACCACCATCTGTCAATGAGGTGTCTGTTTGAATACCCTGAAGCAGAGAACATTCACGACAGATGCGTGTACTCATATCAGATTGGGACAGACGGACAGACAGACAGAGACAGATGTGAAAGGCACTATATGATAGATATGAAAGGAACTATATAGAAGCAAAAATTAATGAATAAGCTAAACAGACAGAACAGATGGCCCTCGACCAATAAAGACATCAACCACAGCTCAGCTTGTGTCAGTAAATCACTCCTTTTATTAATAATTGTACTTTGACATGTGTACTTTTTGTAATTCAATCAATACAAATATAGAATTGCAGATATATCATTTTGTATAAGTAGAGTTTTCCTCATTTTTCTTTCATTTGTGTCACTTCATTGTTGCACCAACTTGCTTAAAAACAAACTCGTTAAACAACAAACCTAAATGGTGGAGCTTAGGCCTTAGGAGAGTTCTGTTATTTTTACATATTTCTCTATTATAAAAGAAAATCTTGAGACGAGACTATTGCCAAGAGATTTTTTCAAGTGGGTCCCACCCTCCTCTCAACCATTTCAGTATTTTGGGACTCAAAAGAAAAAAAGCGTTTAAAGAAATATCCTAAAGTTTTCGTTAATTCAACAGATATGACTAAGGCTGGCATTCCTGATTATCGCCGCAGAGATAATCGTCATAAACAACACACTTAACATGGAAAGAAATATGGTAAAATTGTGATGATTGATAAATCAGATTATTGTACTGTATAACCCGTATTTGCTGAAACAATTTGATTGTCATATTAATAGGGATGGGAATTGATAAGATTTTCACGATTCCGATTCCATTTTCGATTCTGTTTAACAATTCGATTCTTTATCGATTCTCCTATCGATTCTTATTTTTAAAAAAGGAGAACACATGGGTCGATTAACTTAGAACTTTGTTTTATATCTTATCTTTGAACAAGATAGAAATTTAGGAGTAGCATGACCTTACAAACCCAACAGTGAGATCTTAAGAGATCCACAGCCTACGGCTCCTCGATGGGGTGCCACGGGGTCCCCAGAAAAAAATGTGTAAATGTAAAATAATAATAAAATAAATATTCTTCTGTAGCAATAACAAAGTATAACATAAATTATTCTGTGGCAATTACACATGAATGTCCAGTAACATTTACACTCTCCTTTTTAAAAGTATATATGAGCTGAGCACTCAAAAATAAAACGACATCAGCCAGCAACAAATACAATCAACTCAAGTCCAATGGAACTGTGCACTGTGCAATACTGCAACCATCAACTATTTTGACAGCTACATCCATGTTGGCCACATTATCAACAGTGGCTGCCACAACCTTGTCTTTGATACCATACTCCTCCAAGATCTCGTCAGTCTCCTCTGCTACAGCTGTCCCTGTCTGTGCCTGGTACACTGGTTTGGTTTTGAGGACTTTTTCTTGAGCCTGGCCATTCCTGACATAATGCAGCGTTACTGTGAGGTAATGATCTTGACTAAAACTTGCCCATCCATCTGCAGTGACGGCTGCCTTCAACACATGTTTCAGCTCAGAAATGGAAACGGATGAAACATCTGGTAAGAGGAGAACACGCAAATTTGACATTCCCTGACTTAGCCTACAATTAAACACATTCACTTACCGAAAATCGGGGGCATCTACTGTGGCAAATGGGTGCAAGCCTTTTACCACAAACTTAGTCACTGCTCGGTGACATTCGTCTATCCTGGCCTGTGTCATTTTACTTTTCCCCACCTCTGTGAAAGGAGAAGCTACCGGTAGACTGCAGCGAGAACTGCCAGCATCTGAGACAGCCAGACTCTGTCTGTCTCTCTCGTCATGGTCATCTAAATGCAATGCACAATAATAGCAGGTTTTGCAATAAGGCAAATCGCGCTAACATAATATGCAATGTTAGTTGATTAGTTACCTGCCGTATTAACGGGAGAGGACCTGCAAACGTTACCGCTGCTGCTGGGTTGAGATTCACTAGTCCGGAGCGGATCAAAAACACAACATTCATTTAAGGTTATCGCGTGTTTTGTGTGCAAATGCTTTTGCATATTCGTAGTGTTTCCTCTCTTTGATGAAATATCTACTTTGCAAGTATTGCAAGTTGCCCTGTTGTCATCCTTTCTCGTAAAGTATAACCAAACTTTTGAGCATTTGTGCCGCTTAGGCGCCATGTTTCCTGCTGGGTAAATGACGCTACGCAACGCGGTGACGTCATTCGAGGCGACTGGAATCGATAGGGGAATCGTTTGCAAAAATGGCAAGCAATTCCAAGGAATTGAAACAGTGGGAACCGGTTCTCAACAAGAACCGGTTTTCGATTCCCATCCCTACATATTAATGTGGAGTATTGTGCATTGGTTATGAGTATTAAGTACATCTACAAGTACATTCATAAAGGTCACGATTGAGTACGTGTAACTTTATCCAAAGAACAGTCTCAGGACAAAGTTCAAGCATATTTAGAAACTCGGTATGTCAGTACAATAGAAAGTGGGTGACATTTAATGGAATTGCCAATGCATGGATGAAGTCATTCTGTTGAATTATTACTATTTAATTTACCAGGTCAGAATATAATTCAATTTAAAGCTGAAGCTTTACAGGTAGAGAAAACTAAAAATACAAAATTATTGGCTTATTTTGATCTTAATAAAAATGACATCAATGCAAAAGCATATATATATGCAAACATTCCTCAACATTATACATGGCAGAAACAAAAAAAGGAGTGTGGCATCCAAGAAAAAATTGCAAAAATGTTGCTCGATTAAATATCATATCACCAAAATATATTAAACAGTTTCATTTAAAATTGTTATGTGAATGGAAAGGAGCAACTTTGTATAAAGATGTTCTAACTATAGATGGGACTACGTACGGTACTTTTCAAGAAGCGGCACGAGCAGCTGGATTATGTAAATCGGATGACTATATCTTCAAAATGATGTCTGATGCCGCTTTTGTAATGATGCCTAACAAATCAAGACACTTCTTCATGTACTTAATTATGACCGGTGAAGTTGATGCTTTAAAAGTATGGAAAACATTCAAAGGACCATTATCTGAAAAGTCGAATGAACAAACGGCTCTTTCAATCGTCAAAGAAGCAGAACATTTAACGATGCAGCAATTTGATCTTCCAGACAAATCTGAGGTAAAGAAAGAGATAACAGCAGATGAAGATTTAACTGTGGAAGGCCATGGAAAATTATACTGGGATATGTACTCACAATTAAATGATCAAAGAGCAGTTTTCAACACAATTCAAAAATGAATTCTCTGTGAAATTTCTCAGCGGTTATTCTTCATAGATGGACCTGGCAGCACATCCGTTTACTTATACGTGAGCAGCAGAGCCACAAGGTGAGGGGGGCATAGCACCTACCTGCGGGTTAGCAAGCGAATCGAGCAGGGGGCAGAGACCCCTAGTTTTAATCAGGTAAATGTGTTTATTATAAATTGTGCTGATTGTAAAACATCATCAATATTGTAAGACAACATCCAATCATTGTACATCTTAATTTAACAAACCAGAAAATAATTTTTTACCTCCCTCATATTTTGTATTAATCCAACCTAAAACCCTTCCCCTGTTTTTCTTCCTTTCTTCTTGATCGTCATGCTTCTTCTGCTCACTTGGTAGGAGTTTTTCTTTTCTGCTGAGTTTTTCTATTATCACCGCCTTTTCCTTCACTTCCTGCAGTGACTTTACTCGCTCCATCCATCCTGGCTTTGCTTCTTGTTCTTCAGCCTGAATGAGGAGCTCAATGTACTCAGGAGTGGACAGCGGGTTTGGTCTCAGTGCGATTTCTTCAAGTTGTTTTATACAATAATGAGACACTTCAATGAGTTTATGAACCTCCTCTTGCACAACATCCAGCTCATGCTGAAGCCGCTCAAACACTTGTTCAGTTGTCATCTTTTCTCCTTTTGCTTTTTCATATTTCTTCTTAAGCTCATCGTACGTCTTTTTGACCTTTTTAGTTTTGTATTTGAATCTGTGCTGTTGGTTAGAGTGAATATTCCACACACACTTACCAGGACAAACAGTGCAGACCCCACCCTTCATAACAGCACATCCGATCTTATCTTTATCATCTGAGCGCGAGCATGGATAATGACAGGTGAAGTTGCATTTCTGGCAGTTAGTGATGAACTTGCCGGTGCCTGCAATGCTCTCTCTTATTGTCACAATTTCCTCCACTTCATACTCAAAGTCCTTGTTGCTCTCTATGTCAGTAATGTGCTTATTTAAAATGTCACGGGTTTGTCTCATTTCTTCAAGTTTAATCAATCCAGCTTTAATCTGAGGCTGCAATCCTTCCACTGCCGTCTCCAAGTGCCTGCGCTCCTTAAGCACTTCTTTAGTTAATGCTAAACTTTTATCATCCATCTTCTCTAAGGAATTAAAAAACCCCTCCATGCTCTTTGCACCCATGTCCCAAAACATTTTGTCAAACATCAGACTATCACTGCTATTAGTCTCATCATTATTAGCAAAGAGGGCCGAATTATTAAATTTGAAAAATAAAGGGCTCCCTTTCTCATCTTTGGAGAACGGTATGTTAGACTCCGTGATGGCATCCAGAACTGGTGGACGCTGTCCATCTGCAAATGTGATCAGGACTAGGATGTTATTAGCTATGTCTTTACCAAAAATGGATAAAATGGAGTCAAAGATGTACTTCTGTGTGTGCGTCAGTCGAGCCTGAGAGGCCTGAACCACAAAGCACACTGCGTTAATGTGCTGGACACCCTGTGGGGATGAAAAACATTCTTGTATCTGCTCAGTGATTTGTTTGTCCCGATCAATTCCTCTGGTGTCTCCAAAACCTGGTGTGTCGACTATAGTGAAAGAGTATGGGACCTTGAAACAATCCTGGTAGTTCATTTCATAGGCAGTAACAGCAGACGTCTGGCTTGAAGCTTGACTTCTAAATGTTTCTTCATGGATTAACTTGAACCTGAAGTCATCCGTCCACTGGACACCTAAGATGTAGTTTACCATTCCGTTGATCAGGGTGGATTTGCCAGAACCTGTTGCTCCGAGGACCATAAGAGTTTTTCCAGGTTTTTTGGATGTCCTGTTTCCAAAGGTGCGTTTTGCAATATTGTTCACAGTGATTACGAACTCTGACTTCAAAGGCAAAAGGTAAAGTCCAGGTTTTCCATCATTAATCTCCTTACTTTGATGTTTTATATCAAATTTACCTTTAAGATTTTTAACAGGTAGTGTCTTCTCTTCAATCGTATCGCTGGCCTGACTCACACCAACTTCACAAATGGCTCTGTATCTGAATTGATATGTTGAATTAGGACGTAACTTTGTAATCATAACCTGTTCAACGGTGTCTCCTGTGTCCACAGTCTCCCACTCTTCATCTTCAGGTAGCTTATACTCCACTCTGTACCCTTCTGAATCAGACTTCTGGACTTGTAACTTCAGGGTTTCACTGTTGTCTGTTCGAGAATCAGCCACAAGAGACTCAGGTTTAGATGGAAGCTGAAAGTTACGGCTGATGAGATTTCCAGATTTATAAAGATAGATTGTCACACCAGGATATTCCTCATCAGGGATGGAGTGAACGAGAAATCTCATTGTCGTGCTATTTTGGTTAATTTCAGCAAACTCAATGAATTGTTGGGAATACTTTCTGAAATTCTGGATGATTAACTCTTCACTTGGCTCTGACAGATGATCTGAGGACTGACAAGGGGCCTGAAGGTAGCGTTTCATTACTGATATGTATGACTGACACACATGGAGTGAGGTGAAAGTCAAGCAGACAATATTTCTAATACTATTGTTGTAAATTAATTTATCCAGGTCATTTATAACAATATCAAGTTTCATTTCTTTAATTTGATTTAAGACCTTTGTGAGCATGCTGATTTCCTTTTCTCTTTTATTCAGCCATGTTGTTATAGCACACTTGTTAAATGGCGACTCTTCCTTCTTCTTCAGGATGTCTGCCAGCTGTTCCTCATTTGCACCCCCACCCCTTATATTTGGTAAGACCCTTGCAAGGTCTTGTTGGAAAATACATTTATATTGATTAAGCACTGATTTGAATTGTTCTGCATTTTCCTTAATTATTGGAAAGTGATTGACAACATTGTCCTTCATGATGTCATTACATCTCATGATGTGCTCGTCTATCTCCTCCAGGACCTCCTGAGATTTGGACACGAGTGCCACACTGATCTCTTGTACCAGCTGAGCAGCCTGTGAATTTAGATGTTTCAGTGGGTATAACCAGACCTGGATGGGCACTGCTAGCTCGTCATCTTTCCCAAGTTTATTTGGTAAGTTTGTATAAATCTCCATGGCATCCTGAAAGCTTGTAGGATTGTGATGAAGGACAAAATCACCATAGAACGTGCAGTTAAAATGGTCAGCAATTTTCTTGTCAGCATCTGTCATTTTTAAATCTCCTTTTCCATCTACAGAAATACATTTTTTAATTAATATTTCTAATTTCCCTGTAATATCTTGGTTCTCTTCCTCTTTAGAGCTGGTTTGATCAAAAACAAAAAAGGCCTGAGCTCCATACAACACGGCCGTGACAACATGGGTGGCCGATTTCTGCTTAAACACTTCTGGATACTCGACTTTCCGCTTCCCCAAGTGGCTCATGGTGAGCTGCTCCATTCTGGTGGTCGTGCTGTAGTGCAGGGTGACCCTGGACTGATGTTTGGATGATTTGGTGTCATTGAGGTACTTGGCAGCTCCATCAACCTCAATCAAGCCACACAAGAAGCTCGCTTTAAGGGAGGCTGTCACATTTAAGATGAAGGTTTTCTCATCCAAAGAGTCTGATGTGATGATCTTGAGTTTTGTGTTCTTCTGGGGTTTAATGTTGAGGTCTTTCTTGAGTTTTTCAAAGTCCCATAGAGTGACACCTGGTGAAAAAAATAAAATTAAAGAAACCAAAAAAAATTTATAATTTGGATCAAACAAACATCGACCCTACATACCATTGCAGGCTTTGTTTTTTTGAGAGAGAACAAACATAAAAAGTTGAATTTTAACTCACCTGGAATGAACGAGTCAATGCGACAGTCATAGAGCATCCCCACCTGGAAAGGTCGGCCCAGGGCAGCCATCTCCAAAGGGGAGCCATCTTGAGATGACAATCTCAGCCTGAGGAATTAACCATGTAAATGATATTAACATCAGTATTTTGTTAACATTCATATCACATCTATCCATTTTCTTGGCATTTTTAATTTTATGCAAGGTTGCTGGGGGGAAGAAGAGTGTATCTTGGCAATGCTGGGCATAAACCAGGAACCACTGCTAGAGGAGCTGCCAGTCCATTAGACTACACCCAAATTCACTCACTCTTGGGCCTATTGAAGTGGCAAATGAAGTGGCATTGTGGTACATTGGATAGCCCCAGAGCTCTGGGTTCAAACCTGTTTTGGTCACTAGCTGTGTAGAATTTGCACGTTCTGCGTTCTTTTGGTGCTCTGCTCATTCTCATTCTGACCTTGGCCTACTGTTCCCAGGATAGGCCCTGGCTTTCATGATCATAATACCTGTATTGTATTAAGTAAATTCAATAAATGAATGGAAAAAAGTATTTTATAAAGATACAAAAGCATTGTTAATTCAGAAATATATCTAGGGCTTTTGCCAAACTGATCAGGAGGGTCCCACAAATGCATATATGGTGAAGCCCAGGATTCTGAATATAAATATTGTATGAATCAAATCAGAACATTTACCCAAATATTCTATTTTTAATGCAGCATTGGTGTCATGCATTGTGACCAAATGAACAACGAAATTATTTTTGTAAAGTTTTTTTTTCCCAAAATGTCTTATTTAATCCTGTGTGGTCTGTTGAAGTACAGCGTAAATTGACTGTCATGAGATTATGCCAAAGTTCACAGTCAGATGAGGTAAAAAGACGACATCATCTGCATAAAGCAACGATTTTACCCCAAGCTCCCTTCCAACTGCACACCTGCCTTAATTTTGTTGTCTATGAAAGCCACAAAGAGGAACGACGAGAAGACACGGCCTCAATGGAGTCCAACACCCTCAATGAATAAGTCGTCGTTTTATATTTGTGTATTGTTGTTACAGACAGACAGACACTTTATTAAATTCACATTCTCCAGTAGCAGCATACGGATACAAAAAATAATATTAAATTAAAGAGAGTAATAAAAAATGCAGGTAAAAACAGACAATAACTTTGTATAATGTTAACGTTTACCCCCCCCGGTGGTACTGAAGAGTCTCATAGTGTGATGGAGGAACGATCTCCTCAGTCTGTCAGTGGAGCAGGATGGTGACAGCAGTCTGTCGCTGAAGCTGCTTCTCTGTCTGGAGATGATCCTGTTCAGTGGATGCAGTGGATTCTCCATAACTGACAGGAGCCTGCTCAGCGCCCGTCGCTCTGCCACGGATGTCAAACTGTCCAGCTCCATGCCAACAATAGTATCATTATACATCAGTGATACGCCTGGTTACACTGTGGCTAAGATTAGGGTTGGGGTGAATTATCTGACTCAAGTCAAGTAAACCAGGTGACAAAATCCTGCAATCCACTTCGAGGTCCTGCGGAGCTGTGGAGGTCTGCAGCAGGACTTGTCCCCTGCAATCAATTCTTTGTCCTGCTGCGTCTTCCTTTTGATCCTGCTATGGGGAGTTCACTACAATATTATGAGGTTCACTAGGAATACGTCCATCATCAGTAAGCCACTCAGTTACCAGAGCTTGCAATGTCCCGAGAAGCCAACACACCATACTGTTGAATGATATTAGTAGTTATATGCATGCGGCTTCTGTCAAAATGTCAAAAAATGATTGATGAGTTAAGCCCCGCCCCTTTTGGATTGACATCATGAAGTCCCGCCCACTTCCTGTTTTCCCAGCCAGAAGTCTGACCTTCCTTGACCCCACCCATCCTGTTTTTACCCCAGAAAATGGCCAAGATCTGTTTGGCGGATGTCAGTCCCTTCCTTGAACCCTCCCATCCTGTTTTTACCCCTGGAAAACTGTCAAGAGCAGACTTGATGGATGGGTGACTCCTCTTTCACCTGAGGACTAGTCCAGGATTGCTAAGGAAGAATCCTCGACATGTAGGGACCAGTCTCTAGCAGACCCTGCTGTCCACACCTCTTGGTGGTCACAGGCCTTCTGACTCAGCTTCTAGTCCACAGTCAGTTAATCTTGATGACGGTGTTGTGTCTACAAAGCACACCGCTTCTCACTTGCTAGAATGCTCTTTATTTAAGTCTCGAAAAACACAACAACCGAAGATGCACGCTATTCTCACACATGCGCAAAAAACATATGCGCTCACTTGCCATGCGCGCATGCAGTTACCATTACAAACATCATGTTATCCAACAGACGGCCCTTCCGCTTCTCCCCGAGGAGAGACCGCCCACACACACACACACCGGATGGTGGCCCCAAGCATTCTGACTCTGAGTCCAGACCCCGGGGCAGTCCTTGATCACTTCTCCCGAGGTGAGACACCCACATGCATGTTTCAGACTGTCCGATCTGTCTGATAGCCATTCCTGTCTCTATTGCTTTGGGTAAGAAACCTCTGGATCTATTATTTAAACATCTATCTAACCTTTTATCTAAGTCAAAATGATTTCTCCAGCTCACAGACAGTCTCTACGCTGAAAAAAAGCATTTACTTCACACCGCCGGGTGCACAAAGCCCACAGAAATACATGCTGTCTGGCTCTGTGTCTCGGAGCAGACAGACGGCTGCGCGTGCACGCAGAGACCAGACAATCTGTATGAGCGCACAGTTTGATTTAGCCACAGGAAACTGACAGACCTCAAGGCTGTGAGTCACAGGGTCTGCGTTCTCAGCGCATGCGTTGTCGGGAGCTAAACCCCCCACGAGATGTAAAAAGTTTTTTTTTAAAAAGCCCTGCCAAGTTAGAGAGCCTTAAACACTCCTCAGCAAGGCCTTTGGAAGCTCACGAGTGCCTGATCTTTAAGCCCGTATCAGATTGTTCAGGGCAGTGTGATATTAAAAGATTTAAAATGCTTACAAAGATGACTTTTAAAATACGGATGTAAACCCGAACAATACACAGATGTCCAGGGCCAACAGCTCTGACATCCTGAAGCTAAGGGTGGTGGGGGTTCAGCTCTTAGGCCTCCTCAATCCTTATGCTGACACAAAAGATGTTCACACATAATTACTTTAACATAAGGTTCAGTTTGAAATGAACTTAAAGTGAGGCCAGACATTTGCTAAAATAAATCTACGAATAACAAAAAATATAGGACTTTTCAGTGTCCGGCCAAAGGTTTAAATGTAATTATTTGTTACAGACTATTCTGCACAGAGCACTGACAGTCAATATAACGGTAAGACCTACTCATGATTATTATAAGTGTTAAACGAGCATGTTTTAAAACAAAGGGATGAATCCTTAATATTAATATTTCCAAGTTGACTCTCCGGTAATTCCCTTTTAAACATATTTATTTACAGTGTGCAGGAATTATCAGCATGTTAATTACACACAGTGCTTGTGTAGGAGCGTGAGCGCGCTCGTGTGTGTATAAATTGTAGCATTTTATATTTCTATCTCTCTCTCTATGTATACGATGATTAATGTACAATGTTCATAGGACTGAAGCAAACAATATTAGTTTTTTTTCTCTTACCAAAACGGGCTTTACAATCAATTAAGTTTTGTCTCAGCGTCTGAAAATTCAAACAGGTTCTCTCCTCTGAGAATATTCAGGCCTGGTTTAAAAGAGCAGGCCGGGTGTGTAATAGCTCAGTATTCTGAACTATGTACTCGTTCGAATCGGAACCCCGCTTGTGAGATGTGTACTCGTTCGAATTGGAATCCTGCGGTAACCGGTTATTTTTTGTATGGAGCCGCCTGTTTTTAAAAGTCTGAAAACGAAACATTTATGCTTTATAAAAATTCTCATTTGGACAGCCAGCTGGAGACAGATTGACTGAACCCTGAACACGGACCCAAGGAATTTATATCACGGTGAATGCCTAATAGACATAATGCAGTTGTGTTTCCATTCATTTCGATAAATGAAATATAATACAGACGAGTAGACCCAAAGTCCGGATGGTTTTAGACGTATCAAATGTATTGTTGAATCACTGGGTAAATGATTATTATAAGATTATTATAAGATGTACCAGTATTTATGAGATTATAGTGCATCCGGAAAGTATTCACAGCGCATCACTTTTTCCACATTTTGTTATGTTACAGCCTTATTCCAAAATGGATTAAATTCATTTTTTTCCTCAGAATTCTACACACAACACCCCATAATGACAACGTGAAAAAAGTTTACTTGAGGTTTTTGCAAATTTATTAAAAATAAAAAAATTGAGAAAGCACATGTACATAAGTATTCACAGCCTTTTCCATGAAGCTCCAAATTGAGCTCAGGTGCACCATGTTTCCCCTGATCATCCTTGAGATGTTTCTGCAGCTTCATTGAAGTCCACCTGTGGTAAATTCAGTTGACTGGACATGATTTGGAAAGGCACACACCTGTCAATATAAGGTCCCACAGTTGACAGTTCATGTCAGAGCACAAACCAAACATGAAGTCAAAGGAATTGTCTGTAGACCACCGAGACAGGATTGTCTCGAGGCACAAATCTGGGGAAGGTTACAGAAAAATTTCTGCTGCTTTGAAGGTCCCAATGAGCACAGTGGCCTCCATCATCCGTAAGTGGAAGAAGTTCAAAACCATCAGGACTCTTCCTACAGCTGGCCGGCCATCTAAACTGAGTGATCGGGGGAGAAGGGCCTTAGTCAGGGAGGTGACCAAGAACCTGATGGTCACTCTGTCAGAGCTCCAGAGGTTCTCTGTGCAGAGAGGAGAAACTTCCAGAAGGACAACCATCTCTGCAGCAATCCACCAATCAGGCCTGTATGGTAGAGTGGCCAGACGGAAGCCACTCCTTAGTAAAAGGCACATGGCAGACCGCCTGGAGTTTGCCAAAAGGCACCTGAAGGACTCTCAGACCATGAGAAAGAAAATTCTCTGGTCTGATGAGAAAAAAATTGAACTCTTTGGTGTGAATGCCAGGCGTCACGTTTGGAGGAAACCAGGCACCGCTCATCACCAGGCCAATACCATCCCTACAGTGAAGCATGGTGGTGGCAGCATCATGCTGTGGGGAACTGGGAGACTAGTCAGGATAAAGGGAAAGATGACTGCAGCAATGTACAGAGACATCCTGGATGAAAACCTGCTCCAGAGCGCTCTTGACCTCAGACTGTGGCGACGGTTCATCTTTCAGCAGGACAACGACCCTAAGCACACAACCAAGATATCAAAGGAGTGGCTTCAGGACAACTCTGTGAATGTCCTTGAGTGGCCCAGCCAGAGCCCACACTTGAATCTGATTGAACATCTCTGGAGAGATCTTAAAATGGCTGTGCACCGACGCTTCCCATCCAACCTGATGGAGCTTGAGATGTGCTGCAAAGAGGAATGGGCCAAACTGGCCAAGGATAGGTGTGCCAAGCTTGTGGCATCATATTCAAAAAGACTTGAGGCTGTAATTGCTGCCAAAGGTCCATCGACAAAGTATTGAGCAAAGGCTGTGAATACTTATGGACATGGGATTTCTCAGTTTTTTTATTTTTAATAAATTTGCAAAAACCTCAAGTAAACTTTTTTCACGTTGTCATTATGGGGTGTTGTGTGTAGAATTCTGAGGAAAAAAATGAATTTAATCCATTTTGGAATAAGGCTGTAACATAACAAAATGTGGAGAAAGTGATGCGCTGTGAATACTTTCTGGATGCACTGTATATCTTAATACACGGGGGCTCTGAGATCAGGCTGTCTGTTTTTATTTAAATCTTTAGATTTTAAAAAGTTTGCTTGCGAGTGCATTCACATTTATACCCGCAATCCTATTAAACTAGTAATGAAAGGAATGGACGCGTTTAATAGGGGTCTGAGAAAACCCTCCTTTCTGATTTAAAAGGGTTTTTAACGGTAATTTTCTATCGCAGAGTGTTTAAACGGTGCAACGAGCCTTCTTCAGCAGAGGGTTGAGTGCGTGTGTTACTGGTGTCTGTTTTAAGCTACTATTTTTTTTGTCAAACCTGAAAAGCTGACTAAGTACAGAAACATTATTTCACTTAATAAAATATTTTAAGTTGAATGGCAATTATTGCATATTCATCTGTTCAACACATTTTTCTGTTTTAGGACAACATTTTTTAACTCAGTTGTTGCACCAACATTTTTTTCTTCATAAGCACAAATTTTCTTTTCTTGGATTTTTTTACAGTGTAACGTTTTTTTTTTTTTTTGAAAGGAGCCCCTAATACCAATTTGTTCTTTTTAATTAATGATATAACATAGATGCATGTTTTATTATACCTACTTAACTTTTATCGACATTTATCTAACTCTGTATTTATTTTTCTAGTATCAGAATGTAGTTTGAGTTAATTTGTTTTGGTTTCAATAGATGTATTTTCATATTTTCGATTCTTGTTTTCTTTTTGTTACGTTGCGCCTCACCTAGGGGGACAGCCCCACAGTTTGAGAATCACTGTGTAGGGGATGATTTGTAAAACACTCTGCTTCACTTCAAGTTAAAGTAGATTTGCTCGGTTATTCAGCTGTCCATCGGTGTTACATTTTTGTTATAAATTGTATTTAGTCTCTCTTTATTTACTAATCGTTTTATATGTTGAATAGAAAACAGTTATCTTGTTCAGGTTTTAACTTAAAACAGCATTTTCATCATCAGGCTATGAACTCTTTGGTACTCAGAGTGCTTTGTATAATACAAAGTGTTATAAATTCTGTTAATGCTTGGTAATAGCCTTCCATTTTACCGCAGTTATAAGCCCCTGAAAAATAAGAATGGTTACAGTACGTTATATAAGCCTATACACTACAGGGCTGATTAGGCTTACTTTGGACATGTTAGGCAAATCAGGAAGGAAAATGTTTTAGTGAATAGTTACATAATATCTATTACCAGTAACGGCGTACTGCACGATAACGTGCAGTGAATACACTTGACTTGAGCATTCATAGTATTCCTCCTCTTTCTCTGGACGTGTGGCATTCGTTTGCTCAGAGGATGATGGGCTTGCTGCTTCCTGAGCAGCTCTTTTTTTCTCCACCCTAGCGGGCCGCTGCTTCTGTTATCTTTTCACGTTAAAACTGATTAAGTTAGTTTTGTGTTGAAATTACTTAGTATGTTTTCTATAATCTGGCACTTAAATCTTCAATCTGCCTCAAGAATGATTAGCGAAGGTGGTAGGGAATGAGAACGGCGCCCATACGCATGCGCAGCACAGCCGGCCTGCTGCGCGGTGCCGAGAGTTGATTCAACAATAAAATAAAAAGTAATTAAATCATCAACTGAAAGCAGATAGTAGCCGTCACGTAGTATATGTGTAACAAATTTCAAGTCGATAGGTTTGCGTGCTACACGTGATTTAAAATCCTGAACAGACAAACGAACAGCCACGTTAGCTTATTATAGAAGAAGATCTGTGTTAGCACAAGGATTAGAAGTTTACTAAAACTGTGAGGTTTATTCTGTCGTTTTTAGGTAGTCCAAGTTACATAGGACATCTAGCCTTGAAAACGGCTTTTCCCCCTCTGTTTGTGAAAAAACCATCCTTTGTTTGAGGCGCATTCAGGGTGAAGGGGATGTAAGTTTGAACTGTGATTCCAAGAGTCAAGAAGTGGTTGCATTCTTCTTGATTACGAGTCAAGGCCTGGGGTTTGTGCAATGATCATGGTCAAGGGCAGAGTTAAGCTAGACATTATTATTATTCCAAAATGAAACATTCATAATAATAATAATAATACATTTTATTTATATAGCGCCTTTCCCATGCTCAAGGCACTTACAGAATAAATAAAGAACGGCAGAATATACAGTATATAGCATTGTACAAACCAGATAAATGAATAAAGAAGATTAAGACAGTAAATTCTGAGAAAAAAACAGACAACATAATTGATGGTCTCGCACACACACACAGGTTACATGAGCATCTTGACAGAGAAGTAAACTGAGAGAAAGGTAATAAAGTCAAGTAGAGCTAAAAGCCTTCCTGAACAGATGAGTTTTGAGTTGTTTTTTAAAAGAATTCATGGAGTCGGCTGATCTAATTAATTTCAGTAGGTCATTCCGGAGTCTGGGCGCTATACAGCTGAAGGCCCTGCTGTCACCCATGGAGTGTAGATTAGTGAGGGGCACAACAAGATTACCAGAATCAGAGGACCTTAGTGGGCGGGCAGGCACATAGTGATGGAGAAGGTCACTGATGTAGTTTGGTGCGAGGTTATTTAAAGCTTTGTAGGTTATTAGTAGGATTTTATATTCGATTCTGTAGGACACAGGGAGCCAGTGAAGACGGAGCAGGATGGGTGTGATGTGCTCGCTGCTGCTGGCTCGAGTAAGGACTCTTGCAGCTGAGTTTTGAATAAGCTGGAGCTGTGATATAAGATTAGAAGGGGCACCTGCCAGTAGGGAATTACAATAATCGATGCAGGATGTGATAAAAGCATGGACAAGTTTCTCAGCATTAGAGAAGGAGAGGAAGGAGCGAACACGGGATATGTTACGGAGGTGAAAGTAAGAAAGTTTCTTAATGTGATTTATGTGGGCGGAATAAGTGAGTTAGGAATCAAAAATGACACCAAGATTTTTTACAGTAGAGGCAGGTCTGATGAGATCACTGCCAAGATGGACTGGGAAGGAGCTCATTTTATTAAGTTGCATTTTAGTCCCAATTTGCAGGAGTTCAGTTTTATTGCAATTTAATTTTAAAGAGTTCTGCTCCATCCAGGTTTTAATTTCACTAAGGCAGGTTGTGAGCTGAGCTCTGATGAAGTTTCACTTTTAACATTGAAGTAGAGCTGAGTATCATCTGCATAAAAATGATAACCCAATCCATAACTACAGATAATATGGCCAAGGGGAAGCATATAAATACAGAAAAGCAGAGGACCGAGGACAGAGCTCTGAGAGACTCCTTGTGTGACTGGCGCTGAGCTGGATCTGCTCTTGCTAAGACTAACAAACTCTTGCCTATCAGTCAGATAGGACTTGAACCACTGGAGGGCAGTGCCAGAGAAACCCAGCATGTTCTCCATCATTCTGGACAGTAGGATGTCATGTCTGACCTGAGTGTCAAATGCTGCACTGAGGTCTAACAGAATTAATATGCTGGTTTGTCCAGAGTCTGCCGCCATAAGCAAATCATTGGTTACCCGTAGCAGAGCAGTTTCACAGCTGTGCCGTGCCCTGAAACCACACTGAAAGGGTTCCATCAAATTATTAGAGGTTAGGTAATTGGTGAGTTGGGAAGCTACAACACGCTCAAGAACTTTTGACAGGAAAGGTAAGTGGGAAATAGGCCGGAAATTGTTAAGGTTGTCAGCATCAAGGCCAGACTTTTTTAACATTGGGGTTACAGAAGCAATTTTAAAAGTGAGTGGCATGGAGCCAGTGTCAAGGGATGAGTTTATTATTGTTGTAACAGTCGGGATTATGGCATGAAGGCAGGATTTAAGTAGTGTGGTGGGGATGGGGTCCAGTTCACAAGTAGTCGGCCTCATCTTACAAAGCAGGTTATTAACAAACGCAGAAGTGACTGGTGAGAACTTAGAGAAGGAGCTGGATGGAGTGGGAAAACAGGGAGAGATATAAACAGATGATGTATTTATGTTAGTTGAATTATTTAGATCTTTAATTTTGTTACGGAAAAAGTGGAGGAATTCCTCACAGACTTCAGTAGAAGAGGTAGTTGGACCAGATGCGGGTTCGAGTAGTTTATTAACTACAGAGAACAAAACCCTTGGGTTATCATGGCCACTTTCTATTATTCTGCCATAATGGGTGTTCTTGGCAGAAGTTAGTGCTTCTCTGTAAGCTCTTTGGTGGTCAGAGAAAGCCTGGATGTGCACGGTGAGGCCAGTCTTACGTGACATTCTGTCAAGGCGTCAGGCCAGCTGCTTTCATAGATCGCAATTCTGAGTTATACCAAGGAGCTGAACGTTTAAAGGAAACCTCCTTATGTTTTAAAGGTGCTGTTTTATCTAATGCTGAATGAAGGGCTGAGTTATAGTGGTCAACAAAACTATCTAGTGTTGGTGGAATAGGTGCAGACAGTAAAAGATCAGAAATGGATCCAGAAAGGATAGAGGGACAGATATTTTTTTTTGACTCGCCCATATCCACATCAAGCAAGTATCACAAATATAAGACAGTAAAAACCAAATTTACAAACACTAAGTCGCAGATGAAATTAATAAACATATTAAGAAAGGATCAACAACAGAGGCATGCGCAAATTGAGGAGTAAATTCAAACATTCTGGATTTTTCCAAACGACGAACTGTGCAATTTCTTTGCATTAATCTGTCAAAAGCAACATTAAATGAACGGTCATACATTAACAGGTAAGTGAAGTTGTACACTTGTGTAATTTTGTTCAGTAATGCAAATTCCATACTTTGTTCACTTTTACTTTAACAATTAATACTTTGAACATTAACTTGGTCAGCAAGGTAAGTTAGTTTTCAGTTTAGTTTTCTGTAAAGTTAATATTTGCTTACTCTTTTTAACACAGCTCTGCAGGTCAGCAAAAATTCATCACTTTTATGATTACAATACAATTGTCTGCTTTCAGCCACATTTGCCATTTTCGAGTAAGCCGACATTGGCTTTGTGCAAGCCCCTGTCCAAACTTCCGCTTTTTTGAGAAACTATTGTGTAGGTCTTTAATCACTCTCTAGTGTCAGGTACAGGACTTTGATGGATTACTGTAAAGGTGCGCTAGCACAGCAGTGGTTTCCTGTGTTACTTTAGCATCCGCTTGGGGGTCAAAGACTCTTTGAAAAGAGTGTCCCACCCCACCCGCCTGATTGGCCCTTCTTTGTGTCAAGAGCATTTTGAGGGGTGTCGGTCCCACCCCCCTGCTTGGTCCGGTTTTGGGTCAAGAGCGGTTTGATGTATTGTCTCTTTTCCATGTTTGTGAAATGTACTTCTACATAAAAAAAGCCTAAGGTCTCGGGAGTCTGGTCATTGTGAATAGTTAATACAGAAAAGAGAATACAGCACACACGCCACACTTGTCCTATCTCTTCTGAAAAGCACTAGTTGACTTTTGAACATCACGTACTATGATTGGTTAACACTATGGACACATGCCCCTTAAAGATTGTAGAATCTTTTGCATTCTCCATTACAAGATCCATAGCACCCACAGAAAGTCTGACAATTAAGTGGAGACCCCTTAGCTTGACACAATCATCTGGTTAGAGCCCAGGTCCATATTCTAAAATATCTTATCTTATATCTATTTAGTTAGCATGTCGGCACGGTTCATTTTCAGTATATGGGGTATATTTCGCTGACCAGGGGTTTCTTGTCAAAAGGTTAAACTAAAACAGAGATCCAAGATATCCCTAATTGAAACGGCAACATTTGTTAATAAGTGTATAGGTTTGTCTTGCATTCTCATTCTTAAAGCTGTATCAAACTATGGTGAATTTCAAAGCAAAAAGCATCCAATCATTTTGCTTATAATTAAATTAAATAAACCTTAAAAATAGAGCCCAGTGCTTGATAATACTTAACACTAATTGTTATCATTAAATGGAACTTCTGTGTTTTTATTTAGTTTTAATATGCCTTTTGCAAGCTTTATTTAAAAATTAACTCTTTAAGACATCTTCAGACTATTCCAGACTGTACATGTCAAAAAAGCTTATTATTTATTTCAAAAAGGTTTCTATTCATGCTGGTTTTGTCCCCATATCAATGTTTTTTATACATTTTGGCAGTTTTTCAAATTGTAATAACTCCTTTATAACTCCATTTTTTCATGTTCTTCCTGACTCTTGAGGAACACAAACCCAACAACTTTTAGTGCCAGATAAGGTCCTAACAATAACAGTATAATATTAATTATCATACTCTCAGATATTAAATAATGTTTTGCCCAACTCATTGCAACTCCTAGGAACGGGCTAATAATATACTGCAAAACACGTAGGTTCAGTTGCAGTGTGCTGTGAGTTTGGGGTGATCCCTTGTTGATCCTTTCTTAATATGTTTTTTAATTTCCTCTGCGACTTAGTGTTTGTAAATTTAGTTTTTACTGTCTTATATTTGTGATACTTGCTTGATGTGGATATGGGCGAGTCAATGTTTCATTTTGGAATAATAATAATGTCTAGCTTAACTCTGCCCTTGACCATGATCATTGCACAAACCCCAGGCCTTTGACTCATAATCAAGAAGAATGCAATCACTTCTTGACTCTTGGAATCACCGTTCAAACTTACATCCCCTTCACCCTGAATGCGCCTCAAACAAAGGATGTTTTTATCACAAACAGAGGGGGAAAAGCCGTTTTCAAGGCTAGATGTCCTATGTAACTTGGACTACCTAAAAGACAGAATAAACCTCACAGTTTTAGTAAACTTCTAATCCTTGTGCTAACACAGATCTTCTTCTATAATAAGCTAACGTGGCTGTTCGTTTGTCTGTCCAGGATTTTAAATCACCTGTAGCTCGCAAACCTATCGACTTGAAATTTGGTACACATATACTACGTGATGGCTACTATCTGCTTTCGGTTGATGATTTAATTACTTTTTAAAATTTTATTGTTGAATCAACTCTCGGCACCGCGCAGCAGGGCGGCTGTGCTGCGCATGCGTATGGGCGCCGTTCTCATTCCCTATCACCTTCGCTAATCATTCTTGAAGGCAGATTGAAGATTTAAGTGCCAGATTATAGAAAACGTACTAAGTAATTGCAACACATAACTAACTTAATCAGTTTTAACGCAAAAAGATAAAAGAGAAGCAGTGGGACGCTAGGGTGGAGAAAAAAAAAAAGAGCTGCTCAGGAAGCAGCAAGCCCATCATCCTCTGAGCAAACGAATGCCACACGTCCAGAGAAAGAGGAGAAATACTATGAATGCTCAAGTCAAGTGTATTCACTGCACGTTATCGTGCAGTACGCCGTTACTGGTAATAGATATTATGTAACTATTCACTAAAACATTTTCCTTCCTGATTTGCCTAACATGTCCAAAATAAGCCTAATCAGCCCTGTAGTGTATAGGCTTATATAACGTACTACAGCCATTCTTATTTTTCAGGGGCTTATAACTGCGGTAAAATGGAAGGCTATTACCAAGCATTAACAGAATTTATAACACTTTGTATTATACAAAGCACTCTGAGTATCAAAGCGTTCATAGCCTGATGATGAAAATGCTGTTTTAAGTTAAAACCTGAACAAGATAACTGTTTTCTATTCAATATATAAAACGATTAGTAAATAAAGAGAGACTAAATACTATTTATAACAAAAATGGAACACCGATGGACAGCTGAATAACCGAGCAAATCTAATTTAACTTGAAGTGAAGCAGAGTGTTTTACAAATCATCCCCTACACAGTGGTTCTCAAACTATGGGGCTGTCCCCCTGGGGGGGTGCGAAGTAACAAAAAGAAAACAAGAATCGAAAATATGAAAAATACATCAATTGAAACCAAAACAAATTAACTCAAACTACATTCTGATACTAGAAAAATAAATATAGAGTTAGATAAATGTCGATAAAAGTTAAGTAGGTATAATAAAACATGCATCTATGTTATATCATTACTTAAAAAGAACAAATTGGTATTAGGGGCTCCTTTCAAAAAAGAAAAAAAAACGTTACACTGTAAAAAAATCCAAGAAAGAAAAATTTGTGCTTATGAAGAAAAAAATGTTGGTGCAACAACTGAGTTAAAAAATGTTGTCTTAAAACAGAAAAATATGTTGAATAGATGAATATGCAATAATTGCCATTCAACTTAAAATATTTTATTAAGTGAAATAATGTTTCTGTACTTAGTCAGCGTTTCAGGTTTGACAAAAAAATACATGTTGGCTGAGCAAAATCCTGGCACTTTTCATCTACTGAGCATGCGCAAATTGAGGAGTAAATTCAAACATTCTGGATTTTTCCAAACGACGAACTGCGCAATTTCTTTGCATTAATCTGTCAAAAGCAACGTTAAATAAACGGTCATACATTAACAGGTAAGTGAAGTTGTACACTTATGTGTAATTTTGTTCAGTAATGCAAATTCCATACTTTGTTCACTGTTACTTTAACAATCAATACTTTGAACATTAACTTGGTCAGCAAGGTAAGTTAGTTTTCAGTTTAGTTTTCTGTAAAGTTATTATTTGCTTACTCTTTTTAACACAGCTCTGCAGGTCAGCAAAAGTGCATCACTTTTATGATTACAATACAATTGTCTGCTTTCAGCCACATTTGCCATTTTCGAGTAAGCCGACATTGGCTTTTTGCAAGCCCCTGTCCAAACTTCCGCTTTTTTGAGAAACTATTGTGTAGGTCTTTAATCACTCTCTAGTGTCAGGTACAGGACTTTGATGGATTACTGTAAAGGTGCGCTAGCGCAGCAGTGGTTTCCTGTGTTACTTTGGCATCTACGGTAAAATCAGCAGTAAATGCACAACACGCCAGTTCTGTCGTGAGGTTCATTCTGTCACTGTGGAGGATGTGTGTTCAGATGTGAAATGCTGTTTTTCCTGGGAATCTCTACGTGAAACCAGCATTTTATGTATCCTGCTGATTGCACGCGTGCTTTGTTGGCACCTTGGAGGAAAAGTGGTGACCCTACGCCTGCTACTTATACAGATCTATGTCCTCTGATTCCTCAGTTTGAACAAGCGAGGCAGGTAGCGTGCTTTCAAAAACAGCAAAGGAATACGTAGTTAGTGCATATTAAGTACGCACCCAATATTTCATCTGCCCCCGAAGTATCGTCATGAATGTCAAAGTAGTGGCAGAGCTCCTACACCAAAACACACTTCACATGGCTTAACACAACTTCTGCATGAGGCAAATGACCAGCAAAGTCAAAGTGAAGAGCACATGAAAACACATAAGCCCACCAACATCAAAAAGCAAAAAGACACGGAAAACAACATGTATTTTAGATAGCACAACTGCAAATAGATGATACAACAGTAATAAATACATATATATACATATACACACACACACATACACATTATATATATATAACTTGTATAATACACATACACACATGCATTAATGCAATTGCCTATGTATTGATAATACTTATGTTGTGGTAATTACAATTTTAAAACTAGGTGGTTGACTTTACATATTATTTGTGTGGTTATCCTTGCACAGTGTGACAACTGAGGCATGTCTTGGAAGCTTTTCCCATTTCATTTTTTCTCTCCATATAATAAACCAATCAATCAACTAACAAACAGTATAGTTAAGATTATGCATTTTGTTATTCTTTTAGTGAAAGTTTGGGTATTAATAATCATTTGGTACAGAGTTTACCTTACTTTGTTATATAGCTAACAGATCTGACATTACTTTGTATAGAAGTTGATTAATATTTACATTTGCTTTATTAAGAATAACTTTCTAATCAATTAATGTTATTAATAATACGCATGACATTCTCAGCACATTGTAACACATCTATGCAGTACTCCAGTTGGATGCATTATCCAGTTTGAATTTAACACTGGGTATGTCTGCCCAGGGTGAACTTTCACTATAGTTTATAACAACATTCTCTGTCAGTGATCAGATTAATGTAAGCACCATTATGTTTTTAGTTTGAGTCTTTATATGTAAATTTACTGTTTTGAAAATCTCCTAAATACATAACTTTTTGTTTTGGTCGTGTTTTTATTTTAGATGTTTAGTTCTCAACAAAAGTCAATGCTATTGTAAATTTTCCATGCAGCAGGATTAGCCAATATTATACACAATTAAACAACTATGGCCAGGGTGCTTTGTTGAAGAACTGGTAAGTATTAAATTCCACATGTCACTTTAATGTCTTAAACACCCTTGGTTTGTTTCTGCAGTTTATTAACTCAGTCCTCACTCGCTGTCTTGCTTACACATAGGTTTATGCAGAATTTCTATGCATAACCTGCGCTGATCATGAAGTTACTCCTAACATCACTGGACCATTCTACTGTGGGCTTGCTTATGATGTACAGAGCTCAAGAGGTAATGGAGAATCTACTAGAAAAACAGGATATACAGGTAGATAACGTAGTGTGAGCTGCGGAGCTAATCGCACCCCCAGAGAATACAGACGCCCCTGGAAAAACCCCTAAGAAACATGGCCAGACTACCTTCACATTCCTCCTGTCCTTTCTGGCCGGCTCTGTCGCGTAATATCCCTCTCGCGCGGTGCTCCACCTTCTTAAAAAGCCTGCACGGGCTTCTTTCAGTTTGTTAAATTGATTGCTTGCTTCTCCTTCTCTCTCTCTCAGACATTCTCTGCTCCTGGTGGAGCTGTCATCTCTGACTTGTCATGGAGCACGTTTTAAACTTTTGAAAAGAGACAAATGTTTGTTTGCAGTGCTTTGAATAAAGTTCCTTTTTTTTCTACAACCTCCTGTGTCTCAGTGCAAATCTGTGACCCATGTGTGACAGTATCTAAAGTAATTTTACCAATTTATCAACTTCAGAGTAATCTAGATTTTTCTTTTTAGCTTCAGCTTAGTATTATCTGTGTATCATAAGCTAAGCAATCGCCTTTTCCTCCATTCATTGACCTTATCTTGTGTTGTGTTGTTTTTCTTGTCTTTCACAGACCACAGACTTAACAGCGCACAGGAGAGACCCTGTTCTTCTGAGTCTTCCCTTCTACCTACAAGAGCTGGCCTCAATTTCAAAAACATCCTGGTAACTTGCTTTCCACATTTTGTGGTGCATCAGTTTGATGTTTTATGGGGGTTTGACTTGCATTAATATACGCAGACCTTGATATCTTCTTACAGTTTATGTGATACTCATGACAATGGTCATTTTTATGAAGTGTCTAATTTTATTTCATGTCTTTTGTAGAATTCTGCAAGGAACATTACGATGGGAATTTTAGAGTTGGTCAGGAATGGCGTCCCTTCAAGATTGCTGTGCAGTAAATGTTGTAATTGTCCTTGAAGAGAAGGTGGTTATGGAGAACCTGGGAAACTTTACAAATGCCTTTACAGTCCTGTTTGGCCCACTTTATGATTTTAACATGAACTATCGCAAGAACCTTAAATACACATTTGTGGTGGTCCAGAAAGTGTTCGAGTACCTTGGAAATGACTACACTGCTAGAGTGCAATCTCTAAAACACAAACTATCTGCAAATATAATACAAATTTCTGTGCGACACTTCCAGTTAATTTTGTCAGTTTGGGCACCTGCTTTTGAAGAGAAAAGAAAGTCTTTGATCACTGTTTTAGTTAAATGGGATGGACTGTTAAATGGTCTGTTGTCTTATTGGATTTATTTGTTTTTTAAATAAGTCTCTAAATCTCGATTCCATCACCATTCTACTGCTCTTACATGAAGCATCCTTTGTGTAGCTTAAATGCACAGTAATATTGCAGCTGCAAAGTTATAAATGTTAAAAATTTAAAGTGATATGTCAATAAAATATTTAAAGTATTTTGTTTTTGTCCTGTATTAGTCAATAAATTCTGTATTAGTTTTAATTTGTAGAGCATAAAATTTACAGTTTGGTTTCTGATACTGGCTTTGTAGTTAACTAAACTAAACAACAGTATTTAATACAACACAGAATTTGTAATTAGAACAACAAGCTGATCTGAGGAGCACCAAACATTTAACTGAGGAAGCCCCCAATTGCATTAGTGAAATGGATCCAAAGCTGACATATTGGTTGAATTGGTAAATTTAGAGCTTTTAAAAGTGAGTAGTCTGGATTTTTACACCATATGATTGAGTTACTGTCACAGAAACATTTTCAAAGGACTGCTAAAAGTTACAAATTGTAGGTATAACAGTTAAAAACCTAAAGAGAATAATGATTGGGGTGTAAGCAAAATGTTCTGATCCACCAAAATGAGGTTTACTGAACAATGCACAAGATGGAAAAAGGAGGTACCAGATTTAAAGTGAAATCCTGCCTAGCACCGTGTTAATATATTGGATACTCTGTGCCTGGTAAAGTAGCTTAAAACAGGCACCAGTAACACACGCACTCAACCCTCTGCTGAAGAAGGCTCGTTGCACCGTTTAAACACTGCGACAGAAAATTACCGTTAAAAACCCTTTTAAATCAGAAAGGAGGGTTTTCTCGGACCCCTATTAAACGCGTCCATTCCTTTCATTACTAGTTTAATAGGATCATGAGTATAAATATGAATGCACTCGCAAGCAAACTTTTTAAAATCTAAAGACTTAAATAAAAACAGACAGCCTGATCTCAGACCCCCCAGTGTATTAAGATATAATCTCATAAATACCGGTACATCTTATAATAATCTTATAATAATCATTTACCCAGGGATTCAACAATACATTTGATATGTCTAAAACCATCCGGACTTTGGGTCTACTCGTCTGTATTATATTTCATTTATCGAAATGAATGGAAACACAACTGCATTATGTCTATTAGGCATTCACCGCGATATAAATTCCTTGGGTCCGTGTTCAGGGTTCAGTCAATCTGTCTCCAGCTGGCTGTCCAAATGAGAATTTTTATAAAGCATAAATGTTTCGTTATCAGACTTTTAAAAACAGGCGGCTCTGTACAAAAAATAACCGGTTACCGCAGGATTCCAATTCGAACGAGTGCACATTTCACAAGCGGGGTTCCGATTCGAACGAGTACATAGTTCAGAATACTGACGTCTTATGTCTGAGCTATTACACACCCGGCCTGCTCTTTTAAACCAGGCCTGAATATTCTCAGAGGAGAGAACCTGTTTGAATTTTCAGACACCGAGACAAAACTTAATTGATTGTAAAGCCCGTTTCGGTAAGAGAAAAAAAACTAATATTGTTTGCTTCAGTCCTATGAACATTGTACATTAATCATCGTATACATAGAGAGAGAGATAGAAATATAAAATGCTACAATTTATACACACACGAGCGCGCTCACGCTCCTACACAAGCACTGTGTGTAATTAACATGCTGATAATTCCTGCACACTGTAATCAAATATGTTTAAAAGGGAATCACTGGAGAGTCAGCTTGGAAATATTAATATTAAGGATTCATCCCTCCGTTTTAAAACATGCTTGTTTAACACTTAATCATGAGTAGGTCTTACTGTTATATTGACTGTCAGTGCTCTGTGCAGAATAGTCTAACAAATAATTACATTTAAACCTTTGGCCGAACACTGAAAAGTCCTATATTTTTTTTTTTTTGTAGATTTATTTTAGCAAATCTCTGGCCTCACTTTAAGTTCATTTCAAACTGAACCTTATGTTAAAGTAATTATGTGTGAACATCTTTTGTGTCAGCATAAGGATTGAGGAGGCCTAAGAGCTGAACCCCCACCCCCCTTAGCTTCAGGATGTCAGAGCTGTTGGCCCTGGACATCTGTGTATTGTTTGGGTTTACATCCATATTTTAAAAGTCATCTTTGTAAGCATTTTAAATCTTTTAATATCACACTGCCCCGAACGATCTGATATGGGCTTAAAGATCAGGTGCTTGTGAGCTTCCAAATGCCTTGCCGAGGAGTGTTTAAGGCTCTCTAACTTGGCAGGGCTTTTAAAAAAAAACTTTTTACATCTCGTGGGGGGTTTAGCTCCCGACACGCATGCGCTGAGAACGCAGACCCTGTGACTCACAGCCTTGAGGTCTGTCAGTTTCCTGTGGCTAAATCAAACTGTGCGCTCATACAGATTGTCTGGTCTCTGCGTGCACGCGCAGCCGTCTGTCTGCTCCGAGACACAGAGCCAGACAGCATGTATTTCTGTGGGCTTTGTGCACCCGGCGGTGTGAAGTAAATGCTTTTTTCAGTGTAGAGACTGTATGTGAGCTGGAGAAATCATTTTGACTTAGATAAAAGGTTAGATAGATGTTTAAATAATAGATCCATAGGTTTCTTACCCAAAGCAATAGAGACAGGAATGGCTATCAGACAGATCGGACAGTCTGAAACATGCGTGTGTGTGTCTCACCTCGGGAGAAGTGATCAAGGACTGCCCCGGGGTCTGGACTCAGAGTCAGAATGCTTGGGGCCACCATCCGGTGTGTGTGTGTGTGTGTGTGGGCGGTCTCTCCTCGGGGAGAAGCGGAAGGGCCGTCATCAGGGTTAACGGACTGTGGACTAGAAGCTGAGTCAGAAGGCCTGCGACCACCAAGAGGTGTGGACAGCAGGGTCTGCTAGAGACTGGTCCCTACATGTCGAGGATTCTTCCTTAACATGCCTGGACTAGTCCTCAGGTGAAAGAGGGGTCACCCATCCATCAAGTCTGCTCTTGACAGTTTTCCTGGGGTAAAAACAGGATGGGCGGGGTCAAGGAAGGTCAGACTTCCGGCCGGGAAAACAGGAAGGGGTTGGAACTTCATGATGTCAATCCAAAAGGGGTGGGGCTTAACTCAATCATTTTTTTGACATTTTGACAGAAGCCGCATGCATATACAGTAACTACTGATATTTTACAGAAAAAACTGATAAGTCATGTGCTCGCCTACAATATTCTCTGGAAATATATGAAGGCACTGCTGTAGTTGGTCCATTGTCCCTGATACCAACTAATCAGTCCGCCATAAGGATTCATCTGCAGTTTAGGACCACAACTTTCTTATGCACTCTATTCATATATAACAAGGCATCTTTCCTAACAAAAAAGGATGGAGGCAGATTTCTGTTTCAAAAGAGCTGTACAGGTATCCTCTGCAGCTGTTTGCATATGGCAGGGCCAAATCAAAACAATCCCAATCTTGCTTCTTTTCACATAACCTCTCAGATCTTAAATGCTTAATGCAAATCTCTGCTTTAATGTGTTTTCAGCAAAACCTTAGACGACCATGCCACTTAACAGGGAAACGTTCACCAACAGGCACAGCCAGTGGCGTAGCGTGGGTGTCAGCCGCCCGGGGCGGAGGAAAATTCCGCCGCCCCCTTATTTAGGTATTTCAATTTAAAAGACTAAAATATACAGTAATTCTAAAGAATTTTGCTGCCCCCTAAAAGTACCGAACGGGGCGGGCCGCCCCCGCCGCCCCCAATACGCTACGCCCCTGGGCACAACCAACCCTTTAAGGATCCCTGCTGCAGTCATAGGTTCCCAGCGGAGCAGCTCGCCGAGCTTTGCACCTTTAGGAGGGCCAACCAGGCCACAAATCATACAGCCCCCTGAACAATGGGTCACTAAAGCTATCTCAAGATGCTCTACTGGAGCCTCCCTTTTTCAGCTCCTTTCGAGCGTCGGCCATTCGCACTTCCACGGTGCTCTCTACCCAGCTGCCTGTCTTCCCTCTACCGCATGCTCAGAGGTGTGAATGATGCACTTGAATGACCCGCTGGCATTTGGATGTGAGCGTTCAATCAGTCAAGCAACCCAACAACCTCGGAGCAGTGCGGGCATGTGGGCACATGCACCCGTACCCACTCGGAGCCTGCGTACTCTGGGGGAACGCGACTATTTATTAAAATCACACATCACCACGGAGCTCCAATAATAAATAATTTGAAACATCCGAGCACACTTTAAAAATGATCTAGAGCTTAGTGCAAAACAAAACAAATAAAAAAACATTACGCTTAGAAAAAAAGTAAGCCACAAAAATGTACAAGTTCATAAAAAGGATATACATATTACTTTGAAACACACGTTCCTATAATAATAATATAATCAGACAAAAACAGTCTGTTCATACTATAGGGCTACTAAAAATAATGCTCAATTCAGAAACCTTTAATTCAATATCATCTCCATCCCACATCCATATACTTTAAAGGGAGTGTAGAGTGTACCTCAAAGAGGACATTTTTAGCTTTTCCTTGGCTACCTGAGGAAGATGCAACATATCTTTATTATCACTGTACAACACAATGAAATATAGTTTGAAGCAAACCTATAGATGCCTTAGATAAATGTATGGGAGAGCAGACATTAAACTACAAGAAGCACAGCTTTAAAAGATAACACTAAGCTATGAGAAACAGTTACTATTATTAATTCCAAATATGCACAGAGTAAAAGGTAAATATATAAGCATAAACAGATAAATAATAAATTAAGTCAAAGTGAGAATTGCAATCAGTACCGCCGCTCCCTATACGCAGAGTACGCAGTCTGCGTAGGGCACCAACTCCCAGGGGGGCACCATCCCAGCTGCTCAAAAAAAAATCGTTTTCATATATTATAATAATAAATTAATATTAATAATATACATATACAAATAAACAAAAATATAAACGTATATATTGCATTTTACGGTGAACGCAGAGTAGGCTAAGCACACGTGATGACGCGCGCGCCCTCACCTCTGTTACGGCTGCCTAACTAATATTGGGGGGGGGGGGGGGGGGGCACAAAAGTAAATTTCTGCTTAGGGCACCCATTTGGCCAGCAGCAGCCCTGATTGCAATCAATGTAATGGTCATGAGTTCCAATTGGGTCATGTATTAGTACAGTATGGGACTAAGTTCAATCAGTCAGTGGTGGTTCTGTTATAGGAAGAAGTATTGTTCTTCACTGTGCGGGTATGCAGGGCTCTGAAGCCCCTGCTAGAGAACAGAGGAGAGGAAATGGAAAAAAAAAGCACCTTTTGTGCTTGTCTGCTTTCTCTAGTCACCTGTGTCCTGCTCAAGCGCGGTCTCTAAATAGCAGCGCGGACTCGCGAGCGCGTGCACGCCTCACCCTGACAGTCTCTTCTGTCTCACAATTGCACACTCGCGGCAAGAGCATCTCCCGCAAAGCGGCATCGGAAATAATCGAAACAGTGCAAAAGGCCGCTTGGCCTCCCAAGCTCAATATCTGCACGATCGCCGACCCACATCACGAATGACACCAACCGCGTTACCAGTGGACAGAAGGTGCTATCAGCGCCTCGGTAAGTAAGCGCCCGCTTGTCTCAACTACTTCTCACACTTAAAGCTCACTTGTTGCTTCAGTAAATAAACGAAACCCCGCTATCTGTAAGTAGACAGAATGACTCTCTTTAAGTGATAAGGCGCTGCTGAAGGACTACGTGCCGTTCACACGCTGCTACTCCACGCGCTTTAACAGACGACTCGAGCCCCTTCAGGCACCCATAACTGAGGCCCTCGGAGTCAATCAACAACAGGTTATTTAAAATGAAAGAGTTACATTCTTAAGCACTCAAAAATGCATTACAAAGTGTCATTTTTTATGTTTTTAACAGCTCCTACACTACATGCACTAGTTTTCAATTTTAATGCGAACTTTCATTTAGCCTAGAAAATATTTGCATCAGAAAATGATATCTTCAAAAATAACACACAAATCATAAGTGACCTTTCAATTCAATCCGTCATCTTTATAACGGTGAAACAGACTACAGAAGATAAAAAAAAAAATCAAAAATGTTTCTCTTACTTGCCCATTAAATTTTCCATTCTTATTTTCAGATGTTGGCACCCTGCCCGGGATTGGTTCCTGCCTTGTGCCCTGTGTTGGCTGGGATTGGCTCCAGCAGACCCCCGTGACCCTGTGTTCGGATTCAGCGGGTTGGAAAATGGATGGATGGATGGATTTTCAGATGCTGACTGTTTGTTTTGCGATGTGCTTCATATTTATAGACTGCAGAAGTGAGGCGGACTGCCAGTCCCTGTCAGCGGATATGTCAACACACGTGGTTTCAGGTAAACGGGATAATTTGTTCAAAGAAAAATTAAAATAATAAACAGTGACAAAGGAACGACTAACTTTTTTTTTTCCAATTCATTAATGAATTCCGAAGCCCTAATAACACAGCACTCCCTCAAAATGTTATGTTACACAACTCATTTAAAATTTACTGCATCCCAAATCCACGTTTTAAGGCTTTACATAACCTTTTATAGTAGAACACTAAAAAACCATGTTAGATTGACATAAAATATGTATGTTAGTTGCACATAATAAAATTGTTTAATCAATAATTTAATTATGCTCAGTATGAATCCTGACTGAAACAAACCTAGTTGCTACCAAGTTGCTAACAATATAGGAGGCTTAATTTATTTATATTGGGTGGATGCACTTTCTGTGTAATGTTAATATTAATAATTCTGATATATTGTAGGCAAAGAAAAAGATGCTTTTCTGATTTAGGGTGGAAAAAAAAATCTGAATATCAAGAGGCAACTATCATAAATCATTTCCTATAACCATACAAAACCCACAACATTCAGAAAAAAATGAATAACAAAAGTATTTCAGTACACAAAGGTGTGAAGATTTCTTGGAGTACAATGCAACAAAAAGGGCAGATGTTTATGGATCGTCATGTACATGAAATTGTTTAAGTTAAATCAACTTAACTCAGTTTGTTCAACTTGATACAACTCTGTTAATGTGACATCTAAGGGAATTATGTCAAGGTAACTACAAAAAGCAAAGTAATATTAACAGACATGATTATTTTAAGTTATTTTAACAAAGTGAACAGACCCTATTGTTCGTTCATCAGTGAATTGAATGACATTTCTTGGCTGTGAGAACACAGAAAAAACATTATTAACTGTAATGTTTATAAGTATCCATCTATCCATCCATTATCCAACCTGCTATATCCTAACTGCAGGGTTGCGGGGGTCTGCTGGAGCCAATCCCAGCCAACACAGGGCACAAGGCAGGAAGCAGACCCCGGGCAGAGAGCCAACCCACCACAGATGATTGATTATAAGTATTTAACTCGCAAAATACCAAGGACTGAATTTTGTATTAATCATGCTGCAGAGAACTATATGATTTTATAATTCTATATGATTTTATCTGCATTTAGGTAGGACATGAATTATGTTTATACACAGAATATGAGACTGATTTAATTTTTCTATGTGAAAGTGCTAACCTCTTGATATTAACAGAACACCCTGTGATATTATAATTCAATGTGATCTTTCTTTACTCTTGTTTAATATTATAAGAAAACAAGTTACTTATGAATTAATAAATAAGAATTATTAATCTATTCAAACAAATATAATCTAATGAAGATATTAAAATTAAAAGAATGTAATCGCTTTATAACTAATGCAATGAACTTTAAGAAAACTGCTTAGAATTGGTTTGTACTGAGACGGGCACATTCTTTAGATAATGTAGCACCTGGTACTGCTGTTTGTTTTTCTGTACTCCTATGTCATAAATTTAAGATGTCCCCTAATCTATGGATGACCTCAAAATGAACTGTTATGTTTTTTTTTCTGTTCTCTCTTTAGCTAAATGAACAAGCTAAAAGGTGATAAAAGGAGAAACACTTTTTTCTTTTGCAGTCTGCCCACATTCTCCAACAGAGCAGTCTCACAGTTTTTTTTTTACTCACCAAGAATAAAGAACAAAAGAATAAAGAAATAACTTTTTATTAAAAATTGGTTTTAGACTCCCGTTGTTGATTTCGACTTCAACGCTCACAGTTATAGTGCCCCGTGTGAGGACAGAGACGGCCAAGCGACTCCTTGAGTGGGATCGTCCAGAGGACCGGTAAAAGGACCGACACCGGTAGGACCAGCTCCGGAAAAAGTTAGGACTGGCCTGCCTCGGGCGAATCCTGTGCAGGGAGCTCTTGACCTCCTCTGATTCTTCCTGAAAGTCGAGTGAACTGGGAACTTCCAGACGGGAGGAAAATTCTTGGTGAGTACCTGGGGTTTTCTTGACTGGGAAAGATAGTCTTAGCCGATTAAGGCGCCTCCGGACGCAAATAACGGTGCCAGAATAGTTAGTGAGTACGCCCCTACACTGTAAAAAATAAATCTTGCATGTGTGAAAAATATTAATAAAAAATAGCTAACTATACGCAAAATAATCATTACTTTAATTAATACAAATGGGTTTTACCCTTTTTATTGATTATTTAAGTCTAATTCAATAAAAAAATTATGAATAATGTTAACTTATTATTTTTCTTAAAATGTAAACATTTTCTATAACTTATTGTAAGTAAAAAAACTATACTGTGAATTGAACACATTTAAGTTAAGTTAAATGTAATGACACGGCACTTCCTCTCACATCGGTTTCTTGGTCTTTACAACAACGCATTCAGCTGTAACCCTTATCCATAATAAGAGTTATTTTACTACGAATGTGTAAGTATAAAGCATATTAATTCCGTAATGAATAACTAGTATTTCATTTCGTATAGTTACAGATGTAAGCATTTGTTATTTTCACGAAACCTTTCCCTTCATGTGGGAAACATGGCGGGCAAGGTAGCGTCTTTCTAGCAACCTACCTCGTTGGTTTGCTTTGAAAAGCAGGCACATTTCTCGGATAGTTACATATGTTCATATATTTTTTTAATCGTTTAAAATTTTATTTTACACAGAAAAAGAAAATGACACTTTGAGATAAGTTTGAGAACGCTATGGCGTTTGTCCTAATGTACGACCTGTAAACAACATAAAAAGACGTTTGCCTAACCGTCACGGTATTATTTGACTTCTTATTTAATTAGTGTACTACATAGGTAATGTATTTACTGGTTAATTTTTAATACTGTAATTTATTTAGCGATGTTTGATTTCCTACGTCCTATTTTATTTCAGGATTTTCGCTATCGCATACTGAGAAGTAGTGGAAAAGGCGGCCATTGATTTAAGCGAATATGTTGGCGTAAATACAGGACATGTTTGAAGAGCGCCATCTGCCTCAGGATTTCACTCTCTACGTTTCCTTCCCGTTTAGCACTCATTCCTGGGACATTATTTGATTGAGATATACTTTTTGAAGAAAGTTTAAATAAAGAAAAGAAAATTTTCATTGACATTTGAATGTCAGTAATTCAGTAAAAATTATCCTCAGACATTTGATTTAATTTTCCTTTGAAAATACAACTCCGTTGTTGTGACTGTCTGTGTATGTTCAAATAAATAAAGATATATGGAATTTTAGCATGTATTTGTTATACAGTCGTTACTGTCCAGCGTTGCATTATTACTCTTTTTTTTTAGTACTGTAATTCAAATGAAAATCGGAGTAAAATAAACCATTTTTGCCACAACTTATATTTAATCAAACTCATTTCTTTTAGGTAAATTTGAGTAAATTAATAAATTAAGTTTACTCAATAGTGCAGTATATTAAATCTACTCAAAAATATTGCTTGTAATTTGTTGCCTTATTTTTTTTAAGTACTTTTAACGCGTTATTTTTTACAGTGTAGGAATTGAAAGAAATAATAAAGAAAGAAGGGGTTGGAAGAACAGAAAGTAGAAAAGGAGCACTTTTGATCTGGGCGCCGAATAAGTGAGGTGTTGTGAATGCTTAGTTAGTACGCTCCCTGGAATGGGACGGAGTCTTTTACCGGCTCGGAAAAATAAAATAAAATAAGGCGGGGAGTGGGAAGAATAGATAAGCGGGAAAACACCTCACGGGCGGGACATCAAAGCACTGTTGCGGGAGGGCGAGACTCTTTGCTCTAATGGTCTGATTATATCCTGAACTCAACTGGTCACTCAGGGAATCGATCACCTAAACACCGGTAACTAATGGCCTTCGGGTGAAACTGTCAGTCCGCTAATCAGGTTGATCGTCCCGGTGGACCGGGGGACAGGAGGGACCGGGAGTGAAGCGACAATTGAGGCTGGTTTAGCAAAAAGTGTGGAAAACTCACTGGCCATGGGGAAAACTAATAGTGCAGTTAAAACTGCTTTGGGAAAACAAAAGCATGAATCCACGTACTCATCTGTGACTGAATAAAGACAAATTGAACTATTCCCGTCTTCTTCGGCTGTTACTTCCACAGTTTATTAGACATGTGAGCAGTTCCCCTTCTGTCGGAGAACCCGA
This sequence comes from Erpetoichthys calabaricus, assembly GCF_900747795.2. Classification (NCBI taxonomy): domain Eukaryota; kingdom Metazoa; phylum Chordata; class Cladistia; order Polypteriformes; family Polypteridae; genus Erpetoichthys; species Erpetoichthys calabaricus. The sequence continues at coordinate 312,444,132 of NC_041397.2, forward strand.
GTGAAGGTGCGAATTGCAGACAGGAATACGATCGGTGACCGGTGAGCACAACTGCTTTACCGTCCGGGATAAGTACTGGGGACGTAACAATAAGAGCGCCTCTTGGAATGAGACGGAGTCCTAAGTAGACTCGGAATTAGAAGAGAGAGGTGGAAGTTTAGTAAAAAGGGAAAGTACCTCCCGGTCAGGGATTCGCTAAAGAAAGAAATTGAAAAACAGGGTGTGAATGAGGAGCCTCTGTGCGGAGGAATGTTTTCGGAAAACGTGCCAAAGAAAAAAAAAAAAAGCGTCTCTCTGAGAGGACTGAAAACAGGCTTAGATTAAAAAACAAAAAGTGTAAACTGTGGAATAAACAGAGCGGGGGCAGGTGGCCAGAAGGCTCTGGTGATTTGAGTGAAATACTGGAAGTTAGGAAGATTGTACATAGAAATGCACGAGGGTGCTGTAGTCGAGAAAATGAAAATGTTTGAAAGATGGGAATTGATAATTAAAGATAGAGCCCTGAAAGCGATGCAGAAGTGCAATGAGGGACTGCAAAATCAAATGAAACTTATAGCAGAAAAAGAAAAGTTGTTATTGATAATTCAAGAACCGTCCCAAAAGTCCGGACAAAGAAAGGAAGAATAAGTAAATAAAAATAAAATAAATAAAAAGGAGAAGAACAGATTATGCCTTGATTTAGCGACAGCATGCGTTTCCCCTCCCTTTAAGGACAATAGTCCGTCACCACCCCTTGGAACAGCTGGAGGAAATAATGAAGGAGAGGAAGAAGATGGTCCCGATGATTTTTAAAATGAACAGTTTCAGCCAGAGAGGGATGAAGAAGGGGGAAAGGGATGCCTAATAAGCCCCGATTCTGACCCCTCAGGGTCAAACATGAATATGAAAGGATGGAATTTTAAGCACCATTAATACAAGTGACCATTTCGCAATATAATGTACAACATCCTGACTCAGATTAAAACCGTCACATCTTGATTGTGAAAAGAAACTAGGATCTGCAAGAAATAAAAGAGGTGGTGCAGCAATTACTGAACCAGTTCATGACGGCGGAGAAACAGTTGGATGACATGAATAAGCCAAATGCTGCAGAATGGATTCAGGTCCTTAGATGAAAGCTAATTCCAGGCTGGAATGATGTGAGAGTGCAATGGAATGGGACTCTGGGACGACAGGGGGTTGATAGTGGCCAGTTCAATATTCGGTGGACAGTTACAAGCACAAATAAATGCAAAGTATATCAGCCCTCTAATGCCCAGTGAACTTTATTAGACAAGACTTGATGGCCTGCTTGTGCCTTTGCATCTCAGTTACGGAAAAGGGAGTGAAGGTCACCACAGAACAACACACCGCCCTTTGACCGACCACCACCATTACATGATCTTATGCTGCCTTGAATGTTCATGTTTTTCTCAAAACAGCAAAAATCTGTGCTGTCCTGGGTTCCTCTTGGATTACAGTATTTAAAATCTTTTTAAACTGTATTGCATGCTTTTTGGACTGTATTATGAAGTCTGGCTCTTGAACTTTTTAGCTTCTGCTGTCAGAAAGAGAAACTATTTGCATAATGGACTGTTATATCCCAGCAGAACTGGCTGGAGCAGTATCTCTCTTGTCACAACAACTGCTTTCTTCTGGAGTGGTTCTATCCCACATATCCATCCATCCATCCATTTTCCAACCCGCTGAATCCGAACACAGGGTCACGGGGGTCTGCTGGAGCCAATCCCAGCCAACACAGGGCACAAGGCAGGAATCAATCCCGGGCAGGGTGCCAACCCATCGCAGGACACACACAAACACACCCACACACCAAGCACACACTAGGGCCAATTTAGAATCGCCAATCCACCTAACCTGCATGTCTTTGGACTGCGGGAGGAAACCGGAGCGCCCGGAGGAAACCCACGCAGACACGGGGAGAACATGCAAACTCCACGCAGGGAGGACCCGGGAAGCGAACCCGGGTCTCCTAACTGCGAGGCAGCAGCGCTACCACTGCATCCGCTCGCTTTCAGTGGCATAATGTGAGACAATGGGTATTAGCATGTCAGGAAGGAGAGGATTGGGAGTATTTGGGATCTAATATTTGGTCCACCCCAGATAGAGATGTTAAGAAAATTGCAGTAGGACGAGTTGTACCTGTAACCCGATCGCTCTGTCATTTATCTTCCACCTCTCCACCTACACCCATGCTGTTTACCCTTCAAATCTTTTAGTTAGATTTGCTCCACTCATCTCTCTGGATACAAGAAAAATAATATTTTGTCTGACTAGCTCATGTTGAAGCCTTGGTGATTTTCCTAAAGTCATCCTTCCGTTTACCTTGCACACAATATCTTTTTTCGCTTGAGGCTGAGGCCAGTATTACAATTGTTTATGTTGATTTACTTAAGCAGGGTGCTATTATTCCGATCCAATACTCTCCTATTCTTCTAGCAGATGACTCATGACGCTGCTATACACCCTATGACTCCTATAGTCCCAAATCCTTCCACTGTTCTCTCTATAGTCCCGTCCACTTCTATGTGGTTTTCTGTTACTGATTTTGCAAATCACTCTGACTCCCAGTTCTGGTTCGCATTCACTTTTAAAGGGAAGCGTTGGACCTGTACTGTAATGCTGCAGGGACATACAGAGGCTCTGTGTGCGCGTGTGTGCGCGTTCGTGTGCGTGTGTGTATGGACAAGAATTAGAAAAAAAAATAAAAATTGAAAGGTTATTGGCCAAAGGGGGGTGGTGTCCTGGTGTAATATGTAGCTGAGTTGCTTTTATAATTTGACACTCAGGAATAATGCGAAGAAGACACAAAGGTTTTGTTGGTCTTCCTAGTAGAAATCGGGCATAAAGTGTTCCGGAAAAAAAAGTTGCAACTGAATAAAGAAAAATGAAATACCTGAGTCATGATTTGACTGCAGGAATGAGTGTGCACAATCTGCAAGGCGGCAAATTATGTCCGTTCTTGGAATGTTAGGATATTGCCGGCAATGGGTTACAGAAAGAAAACAAATTTTTTTTTTTTGCTAAAAAAGCACAGCCACTCCAAGATTTAGCGACCTCTTCTAATTTGGCTTTGACTGATAAAATTTCATGAACGGAGCGGGCTGAGAAGGTTTTAACTGATATAAAATAAATTTGGATGTCTGCGCCTGCGTTAAAACTTCCGGACTAGTCTCGTCCTTTCAGTCTGCTCGTGGTCGAGACAGGGGGGTGTATGACTGCAGTATTAACTCAACAACAAGGAAATAGACAAAGACCGGTCACATACTATTTTAAAATAAATAAATAAAAACTGGATCCAGTGGCCGCTACAATCCCGGCCTGTTTGAAGGCAGCTGCTGTAACAATAGAAGCCATATTAGCATGCTCAAATATTGTGCTCATGAGTCTATTAACTGTTAAGGTACCACAAGCTGTACATTCCATCTTAGTACAGACAAGAACATCTCATTTGACAGGTGCGCTTGCGATAGTGAAGTGTCAAACTCACAAGAGGAAACAAATCCAGTGAGTGCAGGGAAATGCGCAAGCAGACATGTGGGCAAAGAAAGCCATCCGGGATTCTACTTCACCACTAACCTCTTTATTTTTTATAACAGAAGGAGGAATAAGAGTCACCAGAAGATGCAGTTTTATTTTCACAAACTGTAGCAACGGGAAAGGAAATAAAGACGTGGCAGAAAGAGGGATCAGAAAAAAATCCTAAAGGAATTTGGATCCATCCATTAACTAAACATCCTTTTTTCCCAAAGGTTTTCTTTCTAGGTATTGCAAAGGCTGCTCATGGTCTGGCCCACCCTTCAGAAGACGCAATGATGGCACAGGTGCAACAATCCTGTCACGCCCGAGGTTTTTCTAACTTTGCTGATCAGTTCTGTAAGAGGTGTACACTGTGTCAAAAATTTAATATAGGAAAAGGCTTGCAGGTAAGTCCGGCTGTAACACCAAATGCAGGAGGGCCCTTTGAACATCTGCAGATAGATTTTTTTTTTTTAACTAACTCAGTCTCATGGGTAGGAAACTCCACTAGAAACAGGAGAAGTACTTCATGTGGATGGTTGTTCCTTGCGGTTGGACGACAGGACACTCTCCACTAGTTATGCAGTGGTCAAAGGAGACCACTTACTTGAAGCAAATCGAATCTCCTCTAGTTTAAGCACACAAGCAGCTGAGCTAATAGCTCTCACCCGAGCTTGCCAGTTGTCCGAAGGGAAGGTCATAACCATTTACACATATTCCAGATATGCCTTTGGAGTCTGCCATGACCATGGGGCATTATGGAAATTAAGGGGATTCAAAACCAGTACTGGTAAGCCCATACAACATCAGAAAGTGGAATCCCTTCTCAAAGCTACAACAAACCCATCAAACCTGGCAATAGTTAAATGCCAAGCCCATACTGGGAAACAAGACCCAGTCAGCCAAGGAAACGGAAAAGGAAACTGGCTGATCACTTTGCTAAACAGGCTGCCTATAATAACACACTAGTCTCTTTATTCCAACAGACAGATGACAAAGACCCTGATAATCAAATTATTTCTTTACAGAACAGTTAATTTCTTTACAGAGTGCTGCCACTGACGAGAAAGGATAAAGTGGTCCTGAGAAGGATCCCTCTCTGATGGGGTCTTGACCCATAAGCAAACTAACAAACCTTTCCTTCCAAAGAATTCTTTTCCAGGAATGGCAAAAATCGCACATGGCCTGCATCACGCAGGAAAAGACGCTATGACTCAGGATGTCGAGCGACATTGGGAAACCACAGGGTTCTCTGCATATGCTGAACAATTCTGCTGACAGTGTGCCCTATGGCAAAGGTATAATACAGTAATCCCTCCTCCATCGCGGGGGTTGCGTTCCAGAGCCACCCGCGAAATAAGAAAATCCGCGAAGTAGAAACCATATGTTTATATGGTTATTTGTATATTGTCATGCTTGGGTCACAGATTTGCGCAGAAACACAGGAGGTTGTAGAGAGACAGGAACGTTATTCAAACACTGCAAACAAACATTTGTCTCTTTTACAAAAGTTTAAACTGTGCTCCATGACAAGACAGAGATGACAGTTCAGTCTCACAATTAAAAGAATGCAAACATATCTTCCTCTTCAAAGGAGTGCGCATCAGGAGCACAGGCTGTCAGAAACAGAGAGGAAAGCAAACAAATCAATAGGGCTGTTTGGCTTTTAAGTATGCGAAGCACCGCCGGTACAAAGCTGTTGAAGGTGGCAGCTCACACCCCCTCCGTCAGGAGCAGGGAGAGAGAGAGAGAGAGAGTGAGAGAGAGAGAGAGAGACACAGAGAAAAACAAAACAGTGAAAAATCAATAAGTGCCCTTCGAGCTTTTAAGTATGCAAAGCACTGTGCAGCATGTCGCTTCACGAAGCAGCTGCACACAGAAGGTAGCAACGTGAAGATAACCTTTCAGCATTTTTAGACGAGCGTCCGTATCATCTAGGTGTGCGAACAGCCCCCCTGCTCACACACCCTACGTCAGGATCAGAGAAAGTCAGCGCAAGAGAGACAGAGAAAAGTAAGTTGGGTAGCTTCTCAGCTATCTGCCATTAGCGTCCCTTGTATGAAATCAACTGGCCAAACCAACTGAGGAAGCATGTACCAGAAATTAAAAGACCCATTGTCCTCAGAAATCCGCAAACCAGTAAAAAATCCGCGATATATATTTAAATATGCTTACATATAAAATCCGCGATAGAGTGAAGCCACGAAAGGCGAAGCACGATATAGCGAGGGATCACTGTATAGGCAAAGGAACTCAGGTAAGTCCCGCCGTTACCCCAAAACCAATGGGTCCGTTTGAGCATCTTCAAATGGACTTCATTGAACTAACGCCGTCCAAAGGATATCGATATTGCCTTGTGATTGTCGATGTGTTCTCCTGGTGGGTAGAGGCTTTCCCCTCTAAACATGCTGATGCAAAAACTGTGGCTAAAGCTTTAATAAAAGAAATTATTCCAAGATGGGGAATGCCACAGAAACTGCAGACTGATAACGGTACCCATTTTGTGAATTCCGTAATAAATGAGCTGACTACTTGGCTCCAGATAGATGTACATCATTACTGCAAATACCATCCCCAAAGTGGAGGTATTGTAGAAAGGTGCAATGGCACCCTAAAATCAACATTGGCAAAAATCTGTGAGCAGACAAACTTAACCCGGTCAGATGCTCTACCCCTGGCCTTGATGGGGTTGAGAGGAAGGACACATCGGCAGTTAGGACTGTCGCCATTTGAAATTTTAACTGGACGTCCCATGCCCGTTAGCATGGTTATCGGAAATGTCACTTTGCATACTGTGGACAATGATCTTCTCTCCAGTCTTACAGGTCTCCAAGCATCCCTGAAGGAAGTCCACGGACAGGTTAACAAGGCTTGGCGGACCGGTCCCCCACCGACGGAGTTCCAGATCCCCCTTAGAACCTGGATACTGGTCAGAGACATCCAAAGGAAACACTGGCATCAACCTCGCTGGAGGGGACCATTCCAGGTGCTGTTATCTACACCTCATGCCGTTAAAGTCGAAGGACTTCCTGCTTGAATCCACATCTCACATTGCAAGTCTTAGTCCTGTTATTAATAACTTTTTCTGTCCCCTCGAATACGGGACAACAAACTCATGCGGACCTTCCCACACTAACTTTCCAAGTAGGGAAGACTGCCTCATTCCAGATTGACTTTTGTGCCGTCGCTCCTTGTGGAACCGGCAGACATGAACAATGGACTAAGCCTGAAAAATGTGTGTGTGACTGCTGCCTCATCCCCTGTATTCGCGGCCTCCTTCAGAGGCTCATTGACACCTCTCTCACAAAAGCCTATTTTCTCCATGCCCACAATTCCCAGGACCCCGATCACAACCCTTTGCTTCTGGAACCTTCACCTCCTTTAGAATATGATGATGACTGGGTCTGATTATTTTAATTATTTTAATGTGCACATTTTATGTGCAAAGGGGGGAACTGAGAACACAGAAAAAACATTATTAACTGTAATTTTTATAAGTATCCATCTATCCATCCATTATCCAACCTGCTATATCCTAACTGCAGGGTTGCGGGGGTCTACTGGAGCCAATCCCAGCCAACACAGGGCACAAGGCAGGAAGCAGACCCCAGGCAGAGAGCCAGCCCACCACAGATGATTGATTATAAGTATTTAACTCGCAAAATACCAAGGACTGAATTTTGTATTAATCATGCTGCACAGAACTATATGATTTTATAATTCTATATGATTTTATCTGCATTTAGGTAGGAAATGAATTATGTTTATACACAGAATATGAGACTGATTTAATTTTTCTATGTGTAAGTGCTAACCTTCTGATATTAACAGAACACCCTGTGATATTATAATTCAATGTGATCTTTCTTTACTCTTGTTTAATATTATAAGAAAACAAGTTACTTATGAATTAATAAATAAGAATTATTAATCTAATCAAACAAATATAATCTAATGAAGATATTAAAGTTATAAGAATGTAATCTCTTTATAACTAATGCAATGAACTTTAAGAAAACTGCTTAGAATTGGTTTGTACTGAGACGGGCACATTCTTTAGATAATGTAGGTGCCTGGTACTGCTGTTTGTTTTTCTGTACTCCTATGTCATAAATTTAAGATGTCCCCTAATCTATGGATGACCTCAAAATGAACTCTTATGTTTTTTTCTGTTCTCTCTTTAGCTAAATGAACAAGCTAAAAGGTGATAAAAGGGGAAACACTTTTTTCTTTTGCAGTCTGCCCACATTCTCCAACAGAGCAGTCTCACAGTTTTTTTTTACTCACCAAGAATAAAGGACAAAAGAATAAAGAAATAATTTTTTATTAAAAATTGGTTTTAGACTCCCGTTGTTGATTTCGACTTCAGCGCTCACAGCTGTCACATGTGTGACATAGGAATGGGTTGAAAAAAGTTTGATTTTTCCATGTGATTTTTAGACATGTTTGAGTGCTGAATTTAAAAAGGAAAACCCCTTTTCTCCATCACATAAATTTCGTTTAGCAAATACTTTTTTTAAGTTGTCAGTTGTTTTGTTGTTTTTCGTACTACATGTTTACAAGTAAAGGTTCTAAAATGGCACTTTAGTGAGTTGTGTGGGTCTAGACTCAGTGCTTGATAAAGAACCATTTAATTTTATGAAGGATTTTTGTATTTGAAGTTTGTTCTTTGGGCTTTGTAAAGGTTCCTAATTTGTGGAAAGTTAAGACATTTTTTAATGTCTAGTAGGCTACCTAGCAGAACACTGACTGATCAAGAAAACCCAAACTTAAATGTGTGCCACTTTATGCAGCAAGAGAACTTTTAAAATCATGAAGCCCCTGGCATTTTATAAATCTCCTCTACTCTGTTTGTGTCTCTTTATGGAGACTTTTATGGATCTAAATGAATAAAGGGTCTTTCTGGAACCTTCAAGTGGATGATCCTGTTAAGAGCCAAAAATGGTTCCTTGATGGCATTGCACTGAAGAACCACACTGGCACCTTCAGTTACAGTGACGAGTCGCAGTGGCAGTCAGGGCACACAAAAGTGACAGATGATCTCTGTGAGTGGCACAGCAGAGCCAAGAATTGACTTTGAGTTCAGAAGGAATGGCCAGCTAGAATAAAAGCTGCTCTGAAAAAGAAAGATTTGGGTCCAATTTTGAAGATTTACACATTTCAACTGTATGACAAAATTTTCTAAAACCTAATTTGAGTAATTTTAAATTGTCTGATTTATACAGTCGAAATACTTTAGATAGTAAAGTTGAAGAAAAAAGTCACATAAAGCAGGTGTACTTAATGTGATTGATTTTCATTAACATTAAACGGTTTAAATATGTTTATTTTTGTCATTTCTGTATTTAAAGAAATATTTCGGACCATTTTGTAAAATTTACACATTTCAATTGTAGGACAAATTTACAGTAAAGTGAATATTGTAAACTTTAAAAACAAGTTTTTTTTATTCTCCGATTTATAATATTAGATACATAAATTTAAGAAAAAAGATTAATATAAATCATAATGCCTTAAAATGTATGATTTTAATTAATATAATTTGTTGTCATTAAATTACAAGAGTTCAAATTCTCTTCCATTTTCTTAGCCTGCTTATCCAGAGGAACAATGTGGGGAAGCTGTAGCCTATCTGAGCAGTCACAGGGCACAAGGCAGGAATAACACCTGGGCAGGGTGCCTGTTCATCACAGGGTGAGCACACACACACACACACACACACACACACACACACACACACACACACACACACACATTAGAACAATCTGGATGATAATAGGCCAATGAACCCAAATAAACTTGCCAGTCCTATGCACTTATTTCTTCTAAAATAACTTCAAGTTGAGTTTTGAAAGTCCCTAAAGTCCTCCTGTCCACCATATTACTTGGTCACTTATTCCAAGTGCCTTTGGTGCTCTGTGTAAAGGAAAATTTCGTAATGTTTATGTGAAGTTTCCAACTGTGTCCCCGTGTTCTTGATGAACTCATTTTAAAGTCACCGTCTTGATCCACTGGACTAATTCCCTTCATCATTTTAAACACTTCAATCAGGTCTCCTCTTAATCTTCTTTTGCTTAAACTGTAAAGGCTCAGCTCTTTTAATATTTCCTCATAGCTCATACCCTGAAGTCCTGGAATAGACCTAGTCGCTGTTCTCTGGACTTTTTCTAGAGTCAGTGTTTTTTGTAGCCCAGGAATCAAAACAACAACCTTTATTTCTACAGAAGATTTCCATTGAAAAACTGTAGCTCAAAATACTTTACATTAATGGCAAAGAGAAAGTTACATGAAAAATAAAAACAATTAAGATTAGGCAATACTGTTAAAGAATAAAGTGACAAAAAAGTTAAAGTCAGATGGCCTGGAGAAGAGAAAAAAAAAAAGATACAAAATCAGCAGGCGTTCAAGGTGGACCAAAAGATCGGCCATCCCATACTGGGCATTCTACCTAACATAAATGTTCCTAAATCAGTCCTCTTTGTTTTCAGGCATCATATGATAGAAACTGGTCTTGCGAACAGCTGGAGTGCCCACCTTCATTCCATCATCTCACAGGGTTGCATGGTGCCTGGAGCAGGTGGTGGTGGTGCAGATTGAAGAACCAGAAAAGACATCAGAGAACAGTGGGGATTAGTACATGCTGCGGAGCCATGAAGAATATAATAATTCTATTAGGAATACAATTAAAATGTAGTTACGAAAAAGCCCTTTCAAAATAATGGGTTTTTAGCAGTTTCTTAAAATGTTCCACAGTATTATTCTAGTGAATTTCTATTGGTAAAGTATTCCAGATTTTAGGTGCATAACAGCAAAAGGCTACCTCACCACTTCTTTTAAGCTTGGATCTTCTAATTAAAAGCAGACCACCATTAGAAGATCTAAAGTTACAACTTGGTGTAAGGGACAAGCATTACAAAATACAGGAAGAGATACGGTAGATTATTTAAAGCTTTATAAACCATTACACGAACTAGTAGAATAGTCAATTCTGAACGACACTGTTAACTAATGCAACGGTGCTAAGACTGGTGTGATGTGCTCAGACATTTTCTTTTTCTAGTTAAGATTCTGGCTGCTGTATTCTGCACTAACTGTAACTGATTGATGTCTTTCTTAGGTAGTCCAGAGAGGAGTGTGTTACAGTAATCTAGTCGACTGAAAAGCAAAAGCATTAAATCAGTATCTTGTCAAGTCTGCAGTTTTGCAGGTCTGATATTGTGGTCAGCAACACAGAAGTGCCGCAGGGGACTGTACTTTCTCCGGTCCTGTTCAGCCTATATACATCGGACTTCCAATACAACTCGTAGTCCTGCCACGTGCAAAAGTTCGCTGACGACACTGCTATCATGGGCTGTATCAGGAATGGGCAGGAGGAGGAGTATAGGGACCTAATCAAGGACTTTGTTAAATGGTGCGACTCAAACCACATACAACTGAACACCAGCAAAACCAAGGAGCTGGTGGTGGAGTTTAGGAGGCCCAGGCCCCTCATGGACCCCGTGATCATCAGAGGTGACTGTGTGCAGATGGTACAGACCTATAAATACCTGGGAGTGCAGCTGGATGATGAACTGGACTGGACTGCCAATACTGATGATCTGTGTAAGAAAGGACAGAGTCGACTATACTTCCTTAGAAGGCTGGCGTCCTTCAACATTTGCAATAAGATGCTGCAGATGTTCTATCAGAACGGTTGTGGCGAGCGCCATCTTCTACGCGGTGGTGTGTTGGGGAGGCAGCATTAAGAAGAAAGACACCTCACGCCTGGACATACTGGTGAGGAAGGCAGGCTCTATTGTAGGCATGGAGCTGGACAGTTTGACATCTGTGGCAGAGCGACGGGCGCTGAGCAGACTCCTGTCAATCATGGAGAATCCACTGCACCCACTGAACAGGATCATCTCCAGACAGAGGAGCAGCTTCAGCGACAGACTGCTGTCACCATCCTGCTCCACTGACAGACTGAGGAGATCGTTCCTCCCTCAAACTATGCGACTCTTCAATACCACTGGGGGGGTAAATGTTAACATTATACAAAGTTATTGTCTGTCTGTATACCTGCATTGTTATCACTCTTTAATATTGTTTTTTGTATTAGTATGCTCCTGCTGGAGTATGTGAATTTCCCCTTGGGATTAATAAAATATCTATATCTAAGTCTAACTTTTGCTATATTCCTTAAGTGGAAAAAATGCAATTCTAGTAAACTGATTAATATGTGATTGAATGATTAGGTCAGAGTCAATGATTGCACCAAAATTATTTACCTCCATCTTAACATTTATGCCTAAAGGATCAAGTGTAATTCTAATACCCTCACTATATCCATTTTTGCCAATAACTAAGATTACTTTTTTCTCCTTAGTTTGAGAAAGTTACTACTAATCCATTCGGAAATGCAATCATCACAACAAACAAAGAATTTCCTACCTTTTAAGTAAGACTGAAACCAATTTAAGACGCTGCCAGAGAGGCCCATCGATTGTCTAACACAATTTATAAGAATACTGTGATCAATGATGTCAAATGCTGCACTCAGGTCTAAGAACAAGAGCAGATATATGGCCACTGTCCACATTAACCTGCTGATCATTTACTACTTTAACCAGTGCAGTTTCTGTACTGTGATTTGATCTAAAACCTGACTAAATTGAAACTGGTCAAGAGTACAATGTTGAATCAAGTAGTCATTTAGCTGTTTAATTACTGCCTTTTCTAGAATTTTACTTAAAGGCAGGTTAGACATTGGTCTGAAGTTGTCACAGGCAGAGAAATCGAGATTATTTTTCTTGAGTATGGGATTGACAACTGCAGTCTTTAGACAGTTGGTGAAGACCCCCATATCTAAAGATGAGTTCACTACGTCAAGTACACTATCACTGAACACAGAGACTTTGAAAAGGCCTGTTGGTACTGGTCAAGGATGCAGATGAAGGTCTTCAGCTGAGGAATTATTTTACATAGTTCAAGTAGATCTTTTCAAATGAAAGAGTTTAACTCACTTAAAAAGGAGCATGTTGCTGGGATTCAATCAAGTTAACATTGGGGGGGATATAAAATATTAATTGTAATATCATTTATTTTTTGTTTAAAAAAGTATAGCAAATGGTTCACAAGTTTCACTAGTAGTCTCTAGGAGGCATTCCATCGAGCAAGATGGGTTAGGAAGACAATAGTTGAGAATTTGGATTACCAGCATTATCATTTATAATTTTAGAGAAATAGAACTGCCTCTCAAGGTGGACTACTCTATTATATTCAGTTATTTTAGCCTTCAATATTTCATAGTGAACTATTAATTTAGATTTTCTCCATTTTCACTCTGCTCTCCAACATATTCATTTTAAATCAGACACTCTTTGGGTCTTCCAAGACATAATAGTGCTGGAGGATTTCTTAACTGTCTTTTTAGGGGCCACTATGTCAGCTGCAGCTCTCACCTTAGCATAAAAATTCTTCACCTTACTCTTTACACTGTTAGCTCTATTAAGGTAAGCACTGCAAATAGATTGTTTAGAATATTAGCAAACACTGAAGCTGCAGATGTATCAAAATAAAATTCCTCAAGTCATCTTCTCTTTCATAAGTGGCTCTCATTTAATTATAAAAGTGTCTCACAGCTCCATCTGGTGGACAAAGGTGTCATCACAGGCAAGTGTCATAAACAGTTCACAGAATTTCAGGTCCATTTTCTAAACAAAGGTGGCAGCATTTCTACCTTAAGATCTTTTTTTGTGAAATTGAAATTTTAATAACATGCCAGGAATGAGGGGGCGAAATCTCCTCAGGTCCACTTGTAAATGTTACCAGGTGGGTAAATCCAGGTGGGTCCAAGTCATTTTATTAATCAGAACATATGGAATAGCATGTTGAACAGGTGCATTCAGGTCAGATCTGGTTGGGGGTCATGTACTGGTACAGCGTGTTGCCTCATCCACCACACGACAAAACAGCTTGGGGTCCTGGTTGGCAACCCACCAGGCAGATATGCGGTCCAGTCCCACCATCTGGAAATTACCCTCTATCTGTTGTAGCCAGGTGTCACGTGGGCATCTCCTTGGCCTAGTCCTCAACATTGAGCCTGATCACCCTCGGGTAATCACGCCACATGGCTGTAGTGCCATAGATGATGCTCCCTCACAATGCAGGTCATGTGCCTCATTCAGGACTCCATGAGCAACACAAAGTCAAACCACCCAAGCATTCGATGAAGAGTCACACATGAAGGAGTCCAGTCATCATCTCAGGTTACTGGATAGCGTCCACGTCTCACAAACAGGGGGCTCCAGGACTCTGAAGATTTGGACCCTCGTTTTTTTGCATAGATATCAGAGGCACCATAACCCCCTTTCCAGAGACCTCATGACCACCCCCCCCCCCCCCCCATGCTCTCCCAATTCGTCTACTGACCTCGTAGGAAGAGTCACCAGAGACATTAATGTCACCACTAAGGTAAGTAAACCTCTTGACCAGGTCGACACTCTCTCTGCAGACAGACAGGGAGACAAAAAGATTTCAAAATCCTGAAAGTGAGAATCAAATTCACAACAAAGGATGGCATCCTGAGCTGCATAAGTCCTCACTTCTGCCCTAACTCTGATATTTAAAATCCACCGCATTGCATTCATAAAAAGAAAATGTCCATCAAATGATAAAATAATCAAGAAATGCACTCATGATGTCCAAAAGTGAGACATGAAGTCAAATAAAAAATGTAGAGTGCAATAACTTTGGGGGAAAAATAATAAGGTTAACAGACCCTCAGGAAAACACATTTATACAGGAATGAACCCAACTATAAGAACTGGCCAACTTTACCAAGAAAGTCCACAGATAGCAGCCTGCTTCTTCCAAAAGAGGATCTTCTCATGAATCTCTACAAACCTTTATACATCTGCCAGCTGACAGTAAAGAGTTCCATCATGAGTAGAAAAGGGAAAACTCTAAGAGGTGTTTAAGTGTTAGTGCCACAAAGGACGGATGTGCATCCCAACCAGGATGAAGGATGATTTTTTGTCCAAGCAGAAGACTGTAATGGAAGGACTCCACCACTGGAGACACAACCTGGTAACCCTCGTCCCAGTTGGGATAACAGAGTGATGGATGGACTGAAGGAAGCTGGAAACTGGGAGAAGTTCATTCCCCGTATGACAATTGGCAGTTGTCCTTCCAATTCATCCAAGTGTGGACGCCCACAGGACTACCTGAGAGTTGGAGTATTGAAGTTCAGCCCTGTCGGGGTCCTTAGGTGCTGCCAGAGGGTGTTGTCGGTGGGGGGGACGGGACCTCATAAGTCGCCATACGACCTGGAAATGCTCCTCAATGGACAGCGACATGCTACTAGAAGAATTCCACTTCCTCACCTTGGAGTGTGAGAGTCAGGAGGCAACAAGAGGAGTGGAAGGAGAGGACCACTGTTTATTGGTGTATAATTGTGGTGTTTGTAGCTATGCACACTAAAATAAAAACCCAAAGTTGTGTTGGGTGATGTTGTGTCTGAGTTTTGGTGCTCAATGGCGTCCCCTTGTGGTTACACCAGACTATAACAAAAATAACATCAAAGGTAACAGCAGTGACACAGCGAGCTGGCACTATCTTACTGGTGTCATCCACAGAGCAAATCACTTCAGGTGAAATCGACACTTGAGATTTCTTCTTCTTCTTCTTCTTCTTGTCCTCCTTGCCTTCTTCTTCCCAGTCTCTGGGAATTAAAGATGTGACAATCAAACTCGTGGAAAAAATGATATGCAGGATTTAACCAGAAGCAAGTAAACTGTGAATGACTTGAAAACCTTTGTTCAGAAAATGGTGGCTGTCATTGGCAGTCGATTCTCATCACCACCTATGGCCAGCCTGCCCCCTCCTCAACACACCATAACCTCCTCTTCTTTCTTCACCACTGACGTTTCCAACCTCCTCTTTAGCTGCTCCAATATCCGTCCACTAGACCACGGACCCTAACACCACCCTTCCCTCACTCACTTACATGAGCTGTCAACACCTCACACCGCACAGGCCTCTTTCCCCACATTGCCCAAACAGGCCCTAATAAGTCTTCTTCTCAAGAAGCCCACTCTTGACCCATATCAGGCCTGGGTCTCTCCTCTCCTTTCTCTCTAAAGCACTGGAATGTGCCATCTCTAACCAACTCTATAACTTTCTTTAGCAGAACAGGCTGCTTGATCCAAATCAGTCGGGCTTCAAGAGAGGCCATTCCACTGAGAGGACTCTGTCTACCATCGTCAACAAGTTACAGTTGGCTAGAGCTACAAACATGCCTTCTATCCTCATCCTGCTAGATCTTTCCTCTGCCTTCAACTCAGTCATCCTGCACATCCTCTTTGTTGCCCTCTATGATCCTGGCATCACTGGGACTGCCCTCAGGTGGTCTGAATTCTACCTCTTGGACAGGTCCTTCTGTGTGTCCTAACATGGAGAGATATCAAAGGTGCACCAGCATGGGTTGGTGCTGGACCCTCTCCTCTTCTCTGTATACACCACTTCACTGGACCCTATCATCCAGTCCCATGGTTTCTTCTATGCAGATAATAAGAAGCTGAACCCCATTTGTTCCATCCAGAGAACCACACGATATCCATTAGAATCTCAACATGTCTCACTGATATTGCAAACTGGGTGAAGGGACACCATCTCCAACTCAGCCTGGTCAAGATGAACCTTCTTGTTATCCCACCTTGTCTCTGTGCAGCTCGGCTCACAGTCACTAACTTGACCACTGCAACTCTCTGCTGGCAGGAGCACTGGCTTGTGTCACAGAGTGACTTCAGATGATTCTAAATGCAGAGGCACAAGTGGTGTTCAACTCGCTGAGGTGGGCACAAGTCACTCCTCTCTTCAGATCACTACAGTGTTAAGAGCCATGATCCAGCTTGAAGTGTCTGTTTAATTGGTGGACTTTTTATTGTCCTTTTTGCTAGCCTCAGAAGATTCCGTGATGACACAATTAAAGATTTAAACCAACAATAATGAACAAACTAACTGTTAGTATGAACATGCACCATGGCACTCTTCTATCTCTACGTACCGCTAGAACATTTCATAACGCCTCTCTCTATCTCCACCTAGTGGCGTAAGTACAGAACACAACATAATTGTTAGTTCTTTAAGCGAGTGCTGCTGTGTTAGTCATTGTTAAACTGCTGGTGCCAGACGTTAGAGTGCAATGCGTACAACCTAAAGTGTGATTGTTAAAACCAAAACGGGCGACTTTTACACTGCAGCTCAGTCCGTGCTTTTTTTTGAAATTCATATTTGAATTTATGTGCTTCTTTCTATGAAGACAAGCAGTGGCAACTGAGCTCAAACTAACAGTTCCGATCTTTCGTTTTTCGTGTGTTGTTTCTCTTCTTTGTCGTTACAAGCTGACGAAATCACAGATATCCTGAACTGAAACAGCAATGAAGGCGTGCAGTGACCACCATCTGTCAATGAGGTGTCTGTTTGAATACCCTGAAGCAGAGAACATTCAGGACAGATGCGTCTACTCATATCAGATTGGGACAGACAGACAGACAGACAGACAGACAGACAGACAGACAGACAGACAGACAGACAGACAGACAGACAGACAGACAGACAGACAGATAGATAGATAGATAGATAGATAGATAGATAGATAGATAGATAGATAGATAGATAGATAGATAGATAGATAGATAGATAGATAGATAGATATTGTCACACTTGGGTCACATATTTGCACAGAAACACAGGAGGTTGTAGAGACAGGAACTTTATTCAAACACTGCAAACAAACATGTCTCTTTTTCAAAAGTTTAAACTTGCTCCTTGACAAGACGGAGATGACAGTTCCATCTCACAATTAAGAAAATGCAAACGTATCTTCCTCTTCAAAGGAGTGCATGACAGGAGCAGGGAAGGTCAGAGAGAAAGAGAGAGAAAAGCAAACAATCAAAAATCGACAAGTGCTGTTTGTCATTTTTGCCGGAAGCTGCTAATTTCCATATCTGATCCACGTCCCCGTGATAAATAATAGAAGCGCCACGCGGCTAAGGGGAGGAGAGAAAGAAAAAAAAACGAATGGAGGTTACAGGAGAAGAAGAAGGCAGGAAGCAGGGAGGAGAAAGCCGGTGCGTGAGCGAGTGCATGTGCTCTCTGTAGAGAGAGGAAGGCAGGTGGACAGTGAGCCCTCGTGGGGTGTGTGGCTGGCACCCCAGAGGCAGACGGTAGTGGTCAATCCCGCTGAGCGTTAATTAGGAGCGGGAGTGACTGGAAGGAGGATGACTCGTTGCATAAGGCTGAGAAGGCAGCGGGAGTCGGGACCTTGGAAAATTAACCCCCCACAGCATGAGCACCCTGGATGCTGGGGAGCCCAAGTCACGGTCTTGTGAAGCCTACCTGAGCTAGGGATCGAAAAGTTGAACAGACCAGCAGTAGAAGGCAGAAAGAAGGTCAGCTGCAGGTAGGGTGGTTCCCCTGGTGCATAGCCTGATGGGAGAAGCAGGGGAGTCACCAGTAGAAAGGCACCAGAATCTGTTTTTAAAAGGACGGCTTCCAGCCATTATTTTAACCTCTTTGTTTCTAAAGGATTTTTTCTATCGTATTTTAACCTCCACCCTTTCACCACTTTTTATTGGATTATTTATTTATTTATTGAAACATTTTTGATGCACTGCACTTTACTTTGGACACTATTGGTTTTGTTTGTTGATTTTAAATAAAAGCACTTTGCACGTTTTGCACCATCCCCTTGCTTTTTTGTGCCTCACTGTCCAGCTCATCGGTGACATTACTGACGGTGTCGGGTTCAGAGCTCTCAGAAGCAAGATGGGAGCATGGAGCAGAACCCGCATAGTTACAATCACATTAAGAATGGTACCTTTAATGGTGCATGTCACAGATGATCTGATAGCATGATAAAAAAGGTGGCATGATAATACTGTAATTAGAGATGTTAATTGTTGGAGGGAATGACGCTGATTACAACAATATTCTGTCATCATTTAACTCAGTTGCAATCCCCATTAATTTTACTGAATCAGCCCACAATCTAGGAGTTATCTTTGACTCTAGCATGTCACTTAAAGCGCATATTACAAAGTTGTACAAATCCTGTTTCTTCCATCTTAAAAATGTTGGGAAATTAAGGCGCTTTCTAAATAAACAGGATTCTGATAAATTAATTCATTCATTAATCTCTAGTAGGATTGACTACTGCAATGTGGGTGTTCAAACTGTTCTTTATACAGTCTCCAGTTAATTCAAAATGCGGCTATAAGAAAAAAACAAGAAAATACAAACACATAACTCCAGTTCTTAAATCCTTACATTGGCTCCCGGTTAAGTTTAGGGAGGATTTCAAAATCCTCCTTTTAACATACAAAGCATTAAATGGCCAAAGTCCGGCTTACTTGTCTGAACTTATCATGACTTACAAACCTGAGCGCACATAAAGATCTCAAGATGCCAGTCTGCTTATGATTCCATCCATCCATCCATCCATTGTCTCCCGCTTATCCGAGGTCGGGTCGCGGGGGCAGCAGCTTGAGCAGAGATGCCCAGACTTCCCTCTCCCCGGCCACTTCTTCTAGCTCTTCCGGGAGAATCCCAAGGCGTTCCCAGGCCAGTCGAGAGACATAGTCCCTCCAGCGTGTCCTGGGTCTTCCCCGGGGCCTCCTCCCGGTTGGACGTGCCTGGAACACCTCACCAGGGAGGCGTCCAGGAGGCATCCTGATCAGATGCCCGAGCCACCTCATCTGACTCCTCTCGATGCGGAGGAGCAGCGGCTCTACTCTGAGCCCCTCCCGGATGACTGAGCTTCTCACCCTATCTTTAAGGGAAAGCCCAGACACCCTGCGGAGGAAACTCATTTCAGCCGCTTGTATTCGCGATCTCGTTCTTTCGGTCACTACCCATAGCTCATGACCATAGGTGAGGGTAGGAACATAGATCGACTGGTAAATTGAGAGCTTCGCCTTGCGGCTCAGCTCCTTTTTCACCACGACAGACCGATGCAATGCCCGCATTACTGCGGATGCCGCACCGATCCGCCTATCGATCTCACGCTCCATTCTTCCCTCACTCGTGAACAAGACCCCGAGATACTTGAACTCCTCCACTTGGGGCAGGATCTCGCTACCAACCCTGAGAGGGCACTCCACCCTTTTCCGGCTGAGGACCATGGTCTCGGATTTGGAGGTGCTGATTCTCATCCCAGCCGCTTCACACTCGGCTGCGAACCAATCCAGAGAGAGCTGAAGATCACGGCCTGATGAAGCAAACAGGACAACATCATCTGCAAAAAGCAGTGACCCAATCCTGAGCCCACCAAACCGGACCCCCTCAACACCCTGGCTGCGCCTAGAAATTCTGTCCATAAAAGTTATGAACAGAATCGGTGACAAAGGGCAGCCCTGGCGGAGTCCAACTCTCACTGGAAACGGGTTCGACTTACTGCCGGCAATGCGGACCAAGCTCTGGCACCGATCGTACAGGGACTGAACAGCCCTTATCAGGGGGGCCGGTACCCCATACTCTCGGAGTACCCCCCACAGGATTCCCCGAGGGACACGGTCGAATGCCTTTTCTAAGTCCACAAAACACATGTAGACTGGTTGGGCAAACTCCCATGCACCCTCCAGGACCCTGCTAAGGGTATAGAGCTGGTCCACTGTTCCGCGACCAGGACGAAAACCACACTGTGCCTCCTGAATCCGAGGCTCGACTATCCGACGGACCCTCCTCTCCAGGACCCCTGAATAGACTTTTCCAGGGAGGCTGAGGAGTGTGATCCCTCTGTAGTTGGAACACACCCTCCGATCCCCCTTCTTAAAGAGGGGGACCATCACCCCGGTCTGCCAATCCAGAGGCACTGTCCCTGATGTCCATGCGATGTTGCAGAGGCGTGTCAGCCAAGACAGTCCTACAACATCCAGAGCCTTGAGGAACTCCGGGCGTATCTCATCCACCCCCGGGGCCCTGCCACCAAGGAGTTTTTTGACCACCTCGGTGACCTCAGTCCCAGAGATGGGGGAGCCCACCTCTGAGTCCCCAGGCTCTGCTTCCTCACTGGAAGGCATGTTAATGGGATTGAGGAGGTCTTCGAAGTATTCCCCCCACTGACCCACAACGTCCCGAGTCGAGGTCAGCAGCGCACCATCCCCACCATATACAGTGTTGACACTGCACTGCTTCCCCTTCCTGAGACGCCGGATGGTGGACCAGAATCTCTTCGAAGCCGTCCGAAAGTCATTCTCCATGGCCTCCCCAAACTCCTCCCACGCCCGAGTTTTTGCCTCAGCAACCACTAAAGCCGCATTCCGCTTGGCCTGCCGGTACCTATCAGCTGCCTCCGGGGTCCCACAGGACAAAAGGGTCCTGTAGGACTCCTTCTTCAGCTTGACGGCATCCTTCACCGCCGGTGTCCACCAGCGGGTTCGGGGATTGCCGCCACGACAGGCACCGACCACCTTACGGCCACAGCTCCGGTCAGCTGCCTCAACAATAGAGGCACGGAACATGGCCCATTCGGACTCAATGTCCCCCACCTCCCTCGGGATGTGGTCGAAGTTCTGCCGGAGGTGGAAGTTGAAGCTACTTCTGACAGGGGGCTCTGCCAGACGTTCCCAGCAGACCCTCACAACACGTTTGGGCCTACCACGCCTGACCGGCATCCTCCCCCACCATCGAAGCCAACTCACCACCAGGTGGTGATCAGTTGACAGCTCCGCCCCTCTCTTCACCCGAGTGTCCAAGACATGTGGCCGCAAGTCCGACGACACGACCACAAAGTCGATCATCGAACTGAGGCCTAGGGTGTCCTGGTGCCAAGTGCACATATGAACACCCCTATGCTTGAACATGGTGTTCGTTATGGACAATCCGTGACGAGCACAGAAGTCCAATAACAAAACACCGCTCAGGTTCAGATCAGGGGGGCCATTCCTCCCAATCACGCCCTTCCAGGTCTCACTGTCATTGCCCACGTGAGCATTGAAGTCTCCCAGCAGAACGAAGGAGTCCCCAGAAGGTATGCCCTCTAGCACCCCCTCCAGGGACTCCAAAAAGGGTGGGTACTCCGAACTGCTGTTCGGTGCATACGCACAAACAACAGTTAGGACCCGTCCCCCCACCCGAAGGCGAAGGGAGGCTACCCTCTCGTCCACTGGGGTAAACCCCAATGTACAGGCTCCAAGTTGGGGGGCAATAAGTATACCCACACCTGCTCGGCACCTCTCACCGGGGGCAACTCCAGAGTGGTAGAGAGTCCAGCCCCTCTCAAGGAGATTGGTTCCAGAGTCCAAGCTGTGCGTCGAGGTGAGTCCGACTATATCTAGCCGGAACCTCTCAACTTCGCGCACTAGCTCAGGCTCCTTCCCCTTCAGAGAGGTGACATTCCACGTCCCAAGAGCCAGTTTCTGTAGCCGAGGATCGGACCGCCAAGGTCCCCGCCTTCGGCCACCACCCAACTCACACTGCACCCGACCTCCTTGGCCCCTCCCATAGGTGGTGAGCCCATGGGAAGGGGGACCCACGTTGCCTCTTCGGGCTGTGCCCGGCCGAGCCCCATGGGTGCAGGCCCGGCCACCAGGCGCTCGCCATCGAGCCCCACCTCCTGGCCTGGCTCCAGAGTGGGGCCCCGGTGACCCGCGTCCGGGCAAGGGAAAACGCCATCCAAAATTGTTTTCCATCATAGGAGGTTTGTTTTAACCGCTCTTTGTCTCATCCCTCACCTAGGACCAGTTTGCCTTGGGTGGCCCTACCAGGGGCATAAAGCCCCGGACAACAGAGCTCCTAGGATCATTGGGACACGCAAACCCCTCCACCACGATAAGGTGACGGTTAAAGGAGGGGATGATTCCAAGGATTAATAAAATAACAGTGGGAGGTCGAGCTTTTAGTTACAGGACCCCTAAACTGTGGAGTGGTCTGCCTGCTACTATAAGAGGTGCCCCTTCACTCTCAGGCTGAAGACTCACTACTTCAGGGTAGCACACCCTGACTAGAGCTGCTGATTAATTATGCAGACTGCATCTCTGTTGTTAGTTATTAGCACTTAAATATAAGTAACATGAGAGTTACAATTGGATACTAACCCTCACCTATTCTGTTTCTCTGCTTGGTACTCAAATGTGGCACCTGGTGCCCACTGCCCACCTGCCAAGTTGTTTTGCCTGTCTAAGGTAAAGTCATCTCTGATGGAGGATTGCAGGAATTGTGGGGTAGAGGGGTCCTTTCATCGGATTGGCTGGCCCAGCACTGGCCAAATGGGGAAGGCAGCTTGATGGCTGAGGTCTTCAGCACTCTAAACAAATCCAAATCATATTATGGGATATCATCTACTGTTATATTCTGCTCCGTACTTGTAAAATTTTTATTTTTATACTGTATTGAGGATTTGTTCTGTTCTGTGTATTGTATTGTATTGACTCCCTTCTTTTTGACACCCACTGCACGCCCAACCTACCTGGAAAGGGGTCTCTTTTTAAACTGCCTTTCCCAAGGTTTCTTCCATTTTTTTCTTAGAGAGTCAAGGCTGGGGGGCTATCAAGAGGCAGGGCCTGTTAAAGCCCATTGCGGCACTTCTTGTGTGATTTTGGGCTATACAAAAAATAAATTGTATTGTGTATTGTATTGTAATAATAATAATAATTATTATTATTATCATCATTATTATTTGGGACACTTGTTTTGTTTAGTTTGATTTTAATAAAAGCACTTGAGCACTTCTCACCATCCCCTTGCTTAGTGTGTGTTTGTCCTCATCTGCCATGCTCATCTCGGTTACGGTAGCTACAGCAATGGGTTCAAGAGGCTTCCATAATAGAGGAGCCCACCCACACTGTCACACTATGACTGATGGTTATAGGGTATCATCTACAACAGCAATGCTTAAAGACAAATCTGAGAAAGGAGAATCAGTTGGCAAGTACAAGATACTTGACTATGGATGGTTTAGTTTAGGGTGATGAGCATTCATTCAAAATCAGATGGCAGAGAGACACCTGGAGATCCAGACTGAAACCTATGGGTTGTTACAGGAAAATGACAGGAAGATCTGTGCATCATCAGCATATGAGGTGGTAGGAGAAGCCGTGAAAGGAAATAACATTGCTTAAGGAACAAATGTAGAGAGAAAAGAGAAGTAGACCCAACAGTGATCCTGCAGAAAGTTTCTGTGGAGAAGGCAAGGAGTTAGCCCAGGAGACACCTAAGTATTTGTGCGAGAAGTAAGACCTGAACCAGTCTAAACGGGAACCGCTAATTCTGAGTTTCTCAAAGGAAGAGATGAGCATGGAGTGGTTAACAGTATCAAAGCTGATGAAAGCTCAAGGAGAACAAGGAAAGAGGAGACAGAAGGAGCTCATGCAGATAAATCCCCTAAAAGATTACAAGGTCACTTTTGTAGTCCCCTAGTAGGTTTACATCTTTCCTGTCCGTCTTCTAAGGCCTTCATTTCTTAGACAGAGGATTAGACAACCTTAGCAAAAGTGTAAGGTCACTGTCAAGGCCCAATGACCAAGAACGTTTTTCTTTACACAAAGAACGATAGACACTTGGAATAAGCGACCAAGTAGTGTGGTTAACAGTAAGACTTTAGGGACTTTCAGAACTCGACTTGGATGTTTTTTAGAAGAAATAAGTGGATAGGACTGGCGAGCTTTGTTGGGCTGAATGGCCTGTTCTCATCCAGATTGTTCTAATGACCATTCTCTTCCATGGTTGGCCCTGTAACCACAAGGCTTACTGCTCATCAACAGTCCATGTCCTCCATTCTTCATTTTCAGAGCTGATCGTCAGTTCTTAAAGGTTCTACTCTTCATTAAAGAATAAAGGCCTGGACCCCGTTAAGATGAACAAGCAGCCAAAATCTCAACTAAAAAGAACCAAAGCTGTGACAACCTTTGTGTGTCCATTTATCAAGAAGAAAACTAAGTTTCAGGAAAACAACCTGGAATACTCGACAACTTAAACAGACAGAACAGTTCAATAATGGCATCGATTACGATTTAACTTCTGTTAGTAAACCTTTAATGTTTGATTTGTTAAACCTTTACAATTCATAAAGAAAAGCACAGAATTACAAATATATCATATTGTTTAATTCGACTATAGTGAAAAAGTATGGGACCTTGAAACAGTCCTGGTAGTTAATTTCATAGGCCGTGACAGCAGACGTTCGGCTTTCATCTTGACTTCCAGATGTTTCTTCATGGATTAACTTGAACCTGAAGTCATCCCCCCACTCGACACCTAAGATGTAGTTGACCATTCCGTTGATCAGGGTGGATTTTCCAGAACCTGTTGCCCCGAGGACCATAATAGTTTTTCTAGGTTTGTTGGATGTTCTTTCTCCAAAGGTACATTTTCTTATCTTTTTCACAGTGTTTATGAACTCTGCTTTCAAAGGTAAAAGGAAAAGTCTAGAATTTCCATCTTTTATTTTCTGCTCTGGTGTTTTATAGGATGTATATGCGTATCCCTTTAAACAGGCAGTGTCTTCACTGGCCTGATGCATACCCATTTGACAAATGGCTCTGTGTCTGAGTTGATATGTTGAATCAGGAAATAACTTGGTGATTGTAACCTGTTCAAGGTCTCTGTTGTTGTCTTACTAAGCACCTCTTCACAATGCTCTCTCCAGAAATCAGCCACAATAGCAAAACTACCGTCCTCAGTTGAGTGTCGTCCACTGCCTCCTGACTCTGACACAAATAAAGTGAGGCCAGCAGACTCCTTTTAAGTCAGACCTGAGAATGCTTCCAGTGTCACATGGCCATAGAAAAAGTAGGGAAGTCCCCCACCGACAGCACCCTCTGTTGATCCCTATGGACCCCGACAGGGTTGCACTTCTGGACTCCAAGTCCCAAGCACCCTTGCCCAAGTGGGTTATTATACAAGGACCACTTAGTTTATGGGGGATGGAACCACTCCTAATCCTCGGCTTTTCTCCATGTGTCTCTCAAATTTATTTCCTTCTCCTGTCGGGCTAATCCACTGGTGTTAATCCACTGGCATCCTGTTCAGGTAATGAGCTTTCCTCTGATTTAGCCGGGATGACTGTTCTCCTGCTACAACAGACATTGTTAATGACAAGCAGATCATCTTTGAACATTTTACTACAACAGCGGCATATTAACATGGAAAATGGCCTGATCTGTTGAAAGTTAACTAAAGTGGAACAGCAAGAGGAAGGAACACAGCCTTGTTCTGTATTAACTATGAAGTCCTTAATGTTTCGATTATGGTTAAAGGTGAGAAGTGGGTGATGCATTGCTCAGTATTTTTTGTGCTTTGCTTTAATGTCAGGATTTTGTTCATCTTCTCTCTTTGCTATCTTAACAGTATTTTGGGGTAGATGTTTTTTTTTGAAAAGACAGATTCCAGCTATGTGTTGTTCATTTAAGGCAGGGGTGGGCAAAGTCAGTCCTGGAGGGCCGCAGTGGCTGCAGATTTTTGTTCCAACCCAGTTGCTTAATCAGAAAGCAATTCTTGCCAATAATTTAACTTCATGGCTTGTTGGTGCTTTAACTCTGATATGTCAGGTCATTCTCATATCCTAGATTTTCTTCCCCTTTCTAAGGATATCATCCAAATGATTTGAAGGCTAAAATGGAGGAGTGATTCATAGTCCTTCACTCTTCTCTCTTCACTTTCCTTCCAAGCATTTCATTAAACCCAATAATGCATGATAAATACACACAGGTGTCAATGGTAACAAGCTAAATGGAGAAATGCTGGTCTCTTTTGTCATTTGCATCTTATTGCTAATAAGGAGAAGTTAAAAACTAAGAATACAGCTGTTAAAGACTAAAATAGGCAATAAGGGTTCAAAATCTTAATAAGCGAGACAACTAAAGTGAAGCAGAAGTGTCACTTGAGCAATAAGTGCTTCTTATTAAGCAATTGGGTTTGAGCAAAAACCTGCAGCCACTGCGCCCTCTGGAAACAACTTTGCCCACCCCTGATTTAAGGGATAGCATGATTCTAGAAATCCCTTAAAAGATTACATTGCTGCCAAAGTAGTCCTTTAGATGTTTCCTGGCAGTCTGAGGAGTCCTTGATTTCTAAGTCAGAGGTTGTGACACCCTTAGCACACATTTAAAGTCACATTGAGGGTCCCATGACCACGGTCTTCCATGGCTGATCCTGCAACCACAAAGCTTTCTGTCCATCAGCAGACCATGCTGTCCACTTCTTTTCAGTTCTCTCTACTCTTATAACCCTCTGGCATTGAAACATGTAGGCCTGGACCCTGTTAAAATGAACAAGTATCCAGGATCTCAACCAAGGAGAACCAAACCCATGGCAATCTTTGTGTGTGTGTCTGTTAAGGAGAAAACCAAGTTTTAGGAGCACAGCCTGGAATTTATCAATAAGTTAATCGATAACCTTGATCAATAAAGACATCAGCTGCAGTGCAGGCTATGTCAGTAAATTCCTCATTTTATTTAATTGTACTTTGACTTGTAAACTTTTACAATTAAACAAAGAAAAATATAAAATTACAATTATATACTATTGTGTAAGCAGATGAAACTGATAAGAGTTTTACGTTAGACAAACACCATATCCACTAGTCACTTGCTCAGCATTTCTCATTTTTTTGTGTGTCATTTGAGTCACTCAAAGTGTACTTCTGTGTTGCACCTGTTGTGGAGAAATCTCCAGAAAAAACAAGCAGAGCCTTCAGAAAGGCAGTCAGAATTAAAGACTTTATTACACAGCATAGAAAACAATTACAGAGCACATAAAGCCTGTCTCAGTTCATGAAGTGAGCCCAGAGTGTCCAGAGAGCCCTGAATTTATTACAGTTCTTATCACACAATGCCGCCTTTCCAGACTCGTTTCCCAACATTTACTGTATAGAGTTTCTCATGATGTTGTCCCCACTTAGCACCTTAACCCATAACAATCACCTAGTGTTCCAGACCTTCTCATAACAATATTCTTTCCCCTGAAGACATCCCCATTTCCATAACAATATTTTTGCTGGCAGGACATATTTACCATGTGGTAATAATCATCACCTGACTACCCCCCTCCCTTCATTCTCACGGTCTAATCCTGAGTTGTTAAAGATCTATGGCCTTTCAGTTAATCAATTCTTAACAGTTAAGTTGGGATCAGGAGGACCCATATATGAAAACTGGACGGCCTAATCAATAACTCAGTAAATGATTGCTTATTGCACTGGCGTCCTGTAAGGCTAAGGCTAACATAATAGGCGACTGTGCCAAAGAGCGTCAGCGCACAGCTTCACTGATAAGGGCCAAGCTGTGAACAACCATGACACAGTGCTTCATGCTTGAGAGAAAGAAGGAAAAAGACAAGCCTTTAACAATTGATTCTTTAATCTCATTCATATGTGCTACTATATCTTATTATTATTATCACTAAGCTGTATAAAGAAACATTGCCATATAAACTTAAATGCTACTGTAAAACATATACGTGCGTGCTAATATAAAAGCCCACGATTGCAGACAGCAGCGCTGTTAAGTCATGGCACCCAGCTGCCCGGTGGTCTGACAGAGGCCAAGCTACTGCTTACGTCACGGCACATATTCAGAAACAAGTTCCCTAGCTTTAAATACTAACTAAACTAACAAAACTAACTAATATCATAATACATTGCGTTTAATTTTATTGCTTAAGGTATTACAGTAATAAGCTCTAACTAGCCAACCCGCGGCGTACCATACGCCACATAATCAGGTCGCCTTTTTAATGATTTTTAAGCACAGGGAGAAAATTAACATTTGAAAAATCGGAAATGTAATAAATCACCAAGAAAAGTAACATTTCATGTGTCCACCCCCAACTCGTCACCTGAGTCATTTTCGTCTTTGCACAGTCCATATGCACGTGTGAGTCACCGTAGACTTTTCATTGTTGTTTGCGGTTTTGGCTGCTTTTCTATATATAATCCACCAAGTCATCCGACCATGGTAGTACCGAGGGGGGGGCGTACAAAGGGCAGGGACGTAATCAGTGCGAGCGTATGAGCCGCTAGCCATGTTTTTGAAAGTTTGGCTCTGTGCCTTATTAATTGTCATCGCAAAGGTAAGTCTAACAGGAAATTGTCTTCGACTTAAAGTAAAAGGCAAATTATCCACGACAAACTGTTTTACACGCTGCATACCAACTTGTGGCGTAGTATACGCCGCATAATCACGCTGCTTTTTTAATGTTTTTTAAGCAGAGGGAAAAAAATGAACATTTGCAAAATCCGTAACGCTGCTTTCGGTAAGTACAATGCATACGCGTTTAATTTGTCAGCCACTTTTTGCCAGCCGTCTTTTCTGGTTTGGGCCGCTTTTACAGTGTTACCGCTTGTGTATATTAAATCTTGAAATCCTTCGAGTAACTAATTAACACCCACCCACCCAGCTTGTGTGAAAAAAATGCGCCTGTTTTTTTATCATTTTGTTGCAGCCTATCAAAGACTTGCTGATCATGTTTTGTAGACTCAATATATATTGGCTTTTCACTCAGCGCGAGGGCGCGCATTCATCTCGGATTATTACATCCTGCTAGACTAATCTGCTACACGACTGCGTTTGAAAAACCGATTTATCCCTGATGAGTTTCACCGGCATTAATGATTAGGAATCTGGTTGGAACAAAACCCTGCAGCCACAGGGGTTCACCAGGACCGAGTTTGGCAAAAACTGCTGAACAGAGATGAAACCGACTCAGGTGAGGAGTGGGGGCGGACAAAGTAGTTGCAGCTATTGATTATTCAGTGTTGTTTGCCTGTGTGTCTGATCTGCGTTGACTGACATGGCTGTTTTCTGCGTATCCCATGGTTGTCTTCCGGCAGTGTGAATGCCTTGAGAGACAGGGCGTCCTTGTGTGGTGAGTTGTTGCAGTTTGTGACCACGTCGCCGACATTATCCCAATGTTGGCAAACAAAGCCAACAGCCATGTTGCGAAGTTTGAGAGCAACAGTTTCGTCAATGACATTTTTACATCCAGCTAGTCTGCCAGACTAATGTGCTACATGTCTGCGTTTGAAAAACCAATTTATCCCGGATGAGTTTCACCGGCATTAATGATTAGGAATCTGGTTGGAACAAAACCCTGCATCCACAGGGGTTCACCAGGACAGAGTTTGGGAAACACTGCTGAACACAGACGAAACCGACTCAGGTGAGGAGTTGGGGCGGGCAAAGTAGTTGCAGCTATTGATTATTCAGTGTTGTTTGCCTGAGTGTCTGATCTGCTCGACGGGATCAGAAATAAAAGGAAAACAATGTGAAGGCAATGTCACAGGTGATCCTGTGGTATAGCGGGTCCACAGTTCCCCTTCAAAAGGCCATTTTTAAATAAATAATCACCGCGCTCACAGCGTAGCGAGGGGCATGGAAGTGTGGCTGAAACGGTTTCAGGGTAGACTCGTACTGTGGGCGTTTCTCCCCTGTGCAGTGTATGAGCGAGGGAGGAGAGAGAGAGAAAGCTGGTACGTTACAGTGAGCGAGAGCAGGCTCGAAGGCAATGTGTTCCTGTGGTATAGCGGGTCCATAGCTTCCCTTCAAAAGGCCATTTTTAATCAGGCGACTGACACTAGTGGAGTCAGGCACAGAGAAGGTCAGCTGCAGAGAGAGCGTCTCGACTGTTGCAGGGCCTGAAGCAGGTGAGATGCTAATGAAAAAGAGGCACAGGGCTTATTGGTTTTTAAAGACTGCTTTGTTCATTGTGTTTTAACTTCAGTTTTAAAGGATTGCACGGCTCTCTCTTGCACTGCCTGTGTGTGCCTCTGTCTCTCTCTGGCTTTGCCTCTGTGTGTTTGTGCGGCTCTCTCTCTCGCGCTGCACATGTGTGCCTCTGTCTCTCTCTGGCGCTGCCTCTGTGTGTGTGCGTGGCTCTCTCTCTCGCGCTGCACATGTGTGCCTCTGTCTCTCTCTCGCGCTGCCTGTGTGTGCCTCTGTCTCTCTCTGGCGCTGCCTCTGTGTGAACCAAGATTCCACTGAGGTTGACTAATGAAAAGTCAACGTGGCTTAGAGCTGCAAGTGGACTGTGGCACAGACAAACAGAAATGACGGCATGTTTTCCGAGGCGTCGCGTACGAGTTGGTGGGCGTGGCTCTGTGATTTTTTCGTTGTATCCAATGGTCTAAGAGTTGGTGGGCGTGGCTCCTTCCTGCGTGCACCATTGGCGTCTTACTTGTCGGCAGTTTAGTGAATCCACGCCCCTTCCGGCGTGCTTTCCATGGGTGGCTACTTGTCTCCCGGCTTAGTGAATTATATATATAGATGCTTCTAAATGCCATTTAATTGCTTATATGTTTTATACGCTAGTTTAAGAGCTTGCCCTTTACTCACATAGGCAAAGGCCTGGCATGCAGTTTGTTTCGTCTTAAAAAAGCTCTGGTGTCCTTTTCAAGTTGTTTCAGGCCTAGACTTTTCATAGCTAAGAGCCCAAAAACTAATAATGCAGTGCATCAATCCTTGATCAAAACTCTGAACACATCAACTTTGCTAAAATAGAAATCTGGAAAGCAACAAGCCCTAGAGACATGAAGGCTCTTAAGAATTGGAATGACGAGCTTTGTGAAATGGTGGAGCTCACATGTTCCATTTAATCAAAGATTTTGTACTATTTAGCATATTTTTTATACTGTACATAAATCTGTTTATTCTAAATTGCAATAACTGTAAAACACCATCAATGTAATAAGACAACATTAAATCATTTTATAGCTTACAATAGTAATACAAAAAACAATCAAGCAAAATAGTTTTTACCTTCCTTGTATGTTGAATTAATCCAACTTAAAACATTTCCCCTGTTTTTCTTCCTTTCTTCTTGACCGTCAAGCTTCTTCTACTCTCCTGGTAGGAGTTTTTCATTTCTACTGACTTTTTCTATTATCACTGCCTGTTCTTTCACTTCCTGCAGTGCCTTCACTCGCTCCATCCATCCCGGCTGTGCTTCTTGTTCTTCAGACTGAATGAGGAGATCAATGTACTCGGGAGTGAACAGCGGGTTTGGTCCGAGGGCGATTTCTTTAAGTCGTTTTATACACTTATGAGGCCCTTCAATGAGTTTTTGTACCTCCTGTTCCACAACATCCAGTTCATGCTGAAGCTGCTTAAGCACATGCTCAGTTGTCATCTTTTCCCCCTTTGCTTTTTCAGATTTCTTCTTTAGCTCATCATATGTCATTTTGACCTTTTTAGTTTCATAGATGAATCTGTGCTGTTGGTTGGAGTGAACATTCCACACACACCTACCAGGACAAACAGTGCAGACCCCGTCCTTCATAACAGAACATCTGATCTTATCTTTATCACCTGCACTCTTACATGGATAATGACAGGTGAAGTTGCACTTCTGACAGTTAGTGATGAACTTGCCGGTGCCTGCAATGCTCTCTCTTTTTGTCACAATTTCCTCCACTTCATACTCATAATCCTTGTTGCTCTCCATGTCAGTAATGTGCTTATTTAAAATGTCACGGGTCTGTCTAATTTCTTCAAGTTTATTCAATCCAGCTTTGATTTGAGGCTCCAATCCTTCCACTGCTGTTGCCAAGCGCCTGCGCTCTTTAAGCACCTCTTTAGTTAGCCCTAACATTGTGCTATCCATTTTCACTAAGGACATAAATAACTTCTCCATACTCTTTGTGCCCATGTCCCAAAAGATTTTGTCAAGCATTTGATCATCACTGCTATTAGTCTCATCATTATTATTAAAGAGGACTGAATTATTAAACCTGAAAAAAAGCGGGCTTCCTTTGTCATCTTTGGGGAACGGTATGTTAGACTTCATGATGGCATCCAGAACTGGTGGACGCTGTCCATCTGCAAATGTGATGAAGACCAGGATGTTATTGGCTATGTCTTTACCAAAAATGGACAAAACAAAGTCAAAGACGTATTTCTGTGTCAGTTCAGCTTCGGAGTCCTGAACAACAAAGCACACTGCATCAATGTGCTGGAAAGTATTAGTAGATGACAGATATTCAGCTATCTGGTCAATACGTTTTCTATCCTCCTGAATTCCTCTGGTGTCTCCAAAACCCGGTGTGTCGACTATTGTGAAGGAACATGGGACCTTGAAACAATCCTGGTAGTTCATTTCATAGGCAGTGACAGCAGATGTTTGGCTTTCAGCTTGACTTCTAGATGTTTCTTCATAGATTAACTTGAACCTGAAGTCATCCTCCCACTCGACACCTAAGATGTAGTTGACCATTCTGTTGATCAGGGTGGATTTTCCAGAACCTGTTGCCCCAAGGACCATAATAGTTTTTCTAGGTTTGTTGAATGTTATTTCTCCAAAGGTACATTTTCTTATCTTTTTCACAGTGTTTATGAACTCTGATTTCAAACGTAAAAGGTAAAGTTTATGATTTCCATCTTTAATCCCCTGACATTTTTGTTTTATAGCAAGTTTAGCTGCATGATGTTTGGCAGATGGTATCTTTACCTCAATCGTATTACTGGCCTGACTCACACCCACTTGACAAACAGCTCTGTGTCTGAGTTGATATGTTGAGCCTGGAAGTAACTTTGTAATTGTAACATTTTCATTTTTGTCGCTTGTGTCCACAGTCTCCCACTCTTTATCTTCAGTTCTCTTATACTCCACTCTGTACCCTTCTGAGTCAGACTTTAGGGGTCTTAATTTTAGGGTTATGGCAATTAATGTTTGGGAGTCGACCACAAGAGGCTCAGGTTTTGAGGGAATATGAAAGTCACGGTTTTTGAGCTGCCCAGACTGATACAGATAAATCGTCGCCCCAAGATAATCTGCATCAGGCTTGGAGTGGACCAGAAATCTCATTGTCTCATTGTTTTGGTTAATTTCAGCAAACTCAATGAAACTTTGGGAATGCTGTCTAAACTTTTCGATGATTAACTCTTCACTTAGCTCTGATGATTTATCTAAGGACTCTCTAGAATGGGCCTGAAGGTAGCTCTCCATTTCTGACATGTATGGCTGACACACATGGAGTGAAGTGAAAGTCAAGCAGACAATATTGTTAATGCTAGTGTTATAAAGTAATTCATCCAGGTCATTTATAACAATATTCAGATTCCTTTTTTTAATTTGATTAAAGAAACTCCTCAACATGGTGATTTCCTTTTCTCTTTTATCCAGCCATGTTGTTATGGCCCACCTCTTGAATGGTGACTCTTCCTTCTTCTTCAGGATGTCTGCCAGCTCTTCTTCACTTGCACCATGTCCTCTGATACTTGGAAAGACCCTCGCCAGATCTCTTTGGAAAATACATTTAAATAGATTAAGCATTGATTTGAACTGGTCTGTGGTTTTCCTTATTTCAGGAAAGTCATTGACGACACTGTCCTTCATGATGTCATTACACCTCATGATGTGCTCATCTATCTCCTCCAGGACCTCCTGAGATTTGGACACCAGGGCCACACTGATGTCTTGTAGAAGCTGAGCAGCCTGTGAATTGAGATGTGTCAGCGGGTACAGCCAGACCTGGATGGGCACAGCCAGCTCCCCACCATTTCCAAGTTTTGTTGGCAATTTGGCATAAATCTCCATGGCTTCCTTGAAGCTGGCAGGATTGTGATCAAGGGCAAAATCACCGTAAAACATGCAGTTAAGATGGTCAGTAGATTTCTTCTCCTCATCTGTCATTTTTAAGGCTCCTTCTTTTTTTACTGATATAAATTTTGTAATCGTTAGTGCTAATTTTCCTTCAATCTCCTGTCTCTCTTCCTCTTTAGAGCTGCTTTGATCAAATACAAAAAAAGCCTGAGCTCCGTACAGTACAGCCGTGACAACATGGGTGGCCGATTTCTGCTCAAACACTTCTGGGAACTGGACGTTCTGCCTCCCCAAGTGGCTCATGCTGAGCTGCTCCATTCTGGTGG
The DNA here is from genome assembly GCF_900747795.2 of Erpetoichthys calabaricus. Classification (NCBI taxonomy): domain Eukaryota; kingdom Metazoa; phylum Chordata; class Cladistia; order Polypteriformes; family Polypteridae; genus Erpetoichthys; species Erpetoichthys calabaricus. The sequence goes on from NC_041397.2 coordinate 312,478,490, forward strand.
TCGTGCTGTAGTGCAGGGTGACCCTGGACTGTCGTTTGGATGATTTGGTGTCATTGAGGTACTTAGCAGACCCAAAAACCTCAATCAAGCCACACAAGAAGCTGGCTTTAAGGGAGGCTGTCACATTTAAGATGGAGGTTTTCTCATCCAAGGAGTCAGATGTGCTGATCTTGAATTGTGTTTTCTTCTGTGGTTTAATGTTGAGGTTTTTCTTGAGGTTTTCCAAGTCCCACAGAGTGACACCTGGTGAAAAGAACAACATTTAACAGAAATAATGAGCTCAATTAAAATTGTCATTTACATCAAAGTTTGATTCCAAAATACCACTGCAGGTTTTTTTTTCTTTAATGACAGTCTTTGCTCTTACCTGTAATGAGTGAATCAGTGCGACAGTCATAGAGCATCCCCACCTGGAAGGGTCGGCCGAGAGCAGCCATCTCCAAAGGTGAGCCATCCTGAGGTGACCCTCCCTGCCTGTGAAATTAAGCACATAAATGATATGAAGTCAGTCGTTTATTACAATCATAACAATTTTATATATTCTCTTATCTTTTTTAGTCTAATGCAAGGTTGCAGTGAGGAAGAAGAGTGAAAATTAGAACATTAGAACAATTTAGACGAGAACAGGCCATTCAGCCCAACAAAGCCTGCCAGTCATGTCCACTTAAATCTTCTAAAAAATCATCAAATAGAGTTTTGAAAGTCCCTAAAGTCCTCCTCTCCACCACACTATTGGTCATTTATTCCTTGTATCTATGGTTCTCTGTATAAAGAAATACTTCCTGATGTTTGTTTGAAATTTCCATTTCACAAGTTTCCAACTGTGTCATCGTGTTCTTGATGGACTCATTTTAAAGTCACCATCTTGATCCACTGGACTGATTCCCTTCATCATTTTAAACACCTCAGTCAGGTCTCCTCTTCTTCTCCTTAAGGCTCAGCTCCTTCTGTCATTCCTCTTTGTTCATCCCCTGTAGCCCTGAATCAGCCCAGTCGCTCTTCTCTGGATATTTTCTGGTGCTGCTATGTCCTCGTTGTAGTCTGGACACCAAAACTGCACACAGGACTCCAGATGAGGCTTCACCAGTGTGTTATAAAGACTTGAGCATAACCTCCTGTGACTTGTACTCCACACATCAAGGCGCTATATAACCTGACATTCTGTTAGCCTTCTTAATGGCTTCTGAGCACTGTTGGTAAGTCGATAGCTTAGATTCCACTATGACTCCTAAATCCTTCTCATAAGGTGTTCTCTCGATTTTTCCGACTGCCCATTTTGTATTCAAACCTCACATTTTTACTTCCTATGTGTAATTCTTTACATTTACTGACATTGAATTTCATCTGACACAAATCTGGCACAAATGTGATGATATAACGGATTCCAAATTATCTGCTAATCCACCTAAACTTGGTATCACCTGCAAACTTAACCAGCTTGTTACTTATATTCCTATCTAAATCATTTATGTATAATAAACATAGTGGCGGTCCCAGCACTGCCCCCTGCTGGTCACAACTCTTAACATCACCTAATTCTGATGAGGTTCCTCACACCATCACTCTCTGCTTCCTGTGTCTGAGCCAATTCTGCACCCATTGACACACAACTGCCACTTCTTTCAGTTTGATGCCCAACCTCTCATGTGGCACCTCATCAAATACCTCATAAAATACTTTCTGAAAGTCCAGATAAATAATATCATAAGCTCCACTTTGACCATACCTTTTTGATGTGCCCTCATAGAATTCCAGCATATCAGTAAAACATGACCTCCCTCTTCTGAACCCATGCTGACTGTTCAGTTAAAGTCCTGTCCTTGCCAGGTGTTGCTCAATCTTATCCTTAATAATACATTTCATTAATTTTTCTGTGATGCCCGTTAAGCTTTCTGGCCTATAGTTACTTGGATTGGCCCTGTCACCCTTTTTATATAATGGGATGATATTTGCCATTTTCCAGTCCTTCACAATCTCTCCAGTGTGCAGTGACTTCCAAAAATATGTGTCAAGGGTTTATGTATGTACAGTAATCCCTTGCTATATCATGCTTCACTCTATCGCGGATTTTATATGTAAGCATATCTAAATATATAACGTGGATTTTTCGCTGCTTCGCTGGTTTCTGCGGACAATGGATCTTTTTACTTCTGGTACATGCTCCCTCAGTTGGTTTGCCCAGTTGATTTCATACATTCACTATTGGCGGATGGCTGAGAAGCTACACAATCAGAGCATGTAGTTAAGTTCCTGGGTGCTGATTGGCTCAGCAATTCGATTCCGCTGCGTTAACCAGGAAGTCTCATCTTGCTCATTCAGCATCAACGTGTTTTGCTATGTAAAGAGTTAACTTTTGTGCTCTTTTGTGTTTATCGTTGTGCGTAGTCAAGCCCTTCGTTATGGCTCCAAAACGATCTGCTCCTGATACTGCTTCCAGGGCCTTGCCCAGGCGTCAACGGAAGATGCTAATGATTGCCGAAAAGGTAAATGTTTTGGATATGTTGAAGGAAGGGAACAGCTACACCGCTGTAGGACGCCATTACAGCATCAATGAGTCCACGTTTTTTTTATTTAAAAAGGAGGAAAAGAATTTAAGATCTACAGTTACAGTGTCCTTTAACCAGGGCGCAAAACGAGTTGTAAGTGGACATAATAAGGCGGTAGTCCGGATGGAATCTGCTTTAGGGATTTGGATTGAAGACTGCCACAAGAACAACAACTGCGGTGCTACACAGTCACCTGAAGAGGCTCCTTTAAAAGAGCTGTAACTCACTCCCCTGTTGTGCAGTAAAATTAAACTCATCGTTATTGTACAAGTCGTTGTGTCATTGTTGGTGAGTAACCATAATTCATTTTCTACGTACAGTGCTTAGTAAATGTACGTACGTTTAGTGTCACTGTACATACATTTTACTGTATACAATTTTACTTGCATTGTACGTATTTATTGCTGGTGGCCTGTCTGTCGTAATGGCTGTAACATATGTGATATCGGAGACGCTCGATATCTTTTAAATAACATTTAGGTTTTACTGTATATAAACAGTGTGTTTACATACATAATTTCAATGAATCTTACCTAATATCTAAGAGAATACAAAGGGTTTCTGCTGTATAACTGTGCGGGAAATGTTTATAAGAGTAATATAAAATATCTAAAAATAACCATATAAACATATGGTTTTTACTTCGCGGATTTTCACCTTTCGCGGGGGGTTCTGGAATGGAACCCCTGCGATCAAGGATGGATCAATGTACTCACTAGCCTCCTATAGAACTCCAGGATTAATATTATCTGGTCCTTTAGATTTGTTTGATATCAGTCTATTTAATATGAGCAGCTCTTCTCTTTCTACAATTTCCAAATCCTTCAGTACCTCCTTAGTAGTCCCTGTTACCGCTTGGAGGTTATCCACTTCCTTACACATGAAGACCGCTAGAAAATGCAAGTGTGGATCGTCCACTATTTGTCTGACTGTATCTTTTAATTCCCCTTTACTATTTCTCACGCACTTCACCTCCTCCCTGATTGTTCTTTTACTACTAAAATACTGAAAGAAACTCTTTGGGTTGTCTTTCGCCTTAACTGCTATATTCCTCTCCAACAGTCTTTTAGCCTCCCTTCTTAATGGCTGTCCTCATGTTCTCAAATGCCTTATGATTCACATTTGATTTATTAGTCTTGTGTGCTTTAGTTATCTGTTTTTTCCTTTGCGGCTTCTTTTTTAACTCTTTATTAACCCACTGTAGAGTTTTTTTTTTTAAGTTTCCCATGTAATTCCAAATTTAGATATGTACCTCTCCTGCATTACATGTAAAACATTTTTAAACCTGTTCCACTTCTCCTCAACTGTCTCCACACTTAACAGCTTAGTGTATCCAGGTCCATCCTCTTTAGACTTTGCTTCTCGAAATTTGTCCTACCAAAGATAAACTTAACAATTTTAGTCTTTGCATCCGCACTCTTCCAAAACACTGAGAATTGTATTATTATGGTCACTTGACTGACCCTAGTGGTTCATTCACCCCTACACCCGCAATTCTGCTCTGATTATTACAAAATGCAAAATCCAGACAGGTGTCCTCCTGCATGTGTTAAAAAACAGTCACTGATTACTTCGAAAAACTGCTGCTCTTGTGCTCCGCCATTTGCAAGTATATCCCAGTTAATATTCAGATAGTTAAAGTCCCTCATGACTATAATATCCCCCTGTAAACTTGCCTTTTTTAATATTACTAAAAAGATTTGCATTGAAATTACTGTCTGCATTGGGTGGTTCATAACACACTCCTTCAATAAGGCCTTGTTCCCTAATGCTTTCCAGACTTTCCAGGTGATGTCAGGAATGAAGCTAATGGAGGTGATCTATCTATCTATCTATCTATCTATCTATCTATCTATCTATCTATCTATCTATCTATCTATCTATCTATCTATCTATCTATCTATCTATCTATCTATCTATCTATCTATCTATCTATCTATCTATCTATCTATCTATCTATCTATCTATCTATCTATCTATCTATCTATCTATCTATCTATCTATCTATCTATCTATCTATCGAGTATGCACATTCAGACATGGACAAGTTTATTGGTGCCTTTGCAGCCCATTAAAAAAGTGCCATATGCCTCCTGAAAAATGAATAAATTAAGAGCAATCGTCCATTGTATACCTGCGTGTCATTGAGTAAAGCAAAGAAAGTGTGATCAAGTATTGCTTATTCTACAAAAATCTTCTAAACTGTCCTGGACATATTTGTTGGTACCACTAGAAAAGATCCTCCTTCTTTTTCTTCTTTCAGCTGCTCCCATTAGGGGTTGCCACAGCAGATCATCTTCTTCCATATCTGTCTGTCCTCGTCATCTTGCTCTGTTACACCCATCACCTGCATGTCCTTCTCTCACCACATCCATAAACCTTCACTTAGACCTTCCTCTTCTCCTCTTCCCTGGCAGCTCTACCCTTAGCACCCTTTTCTCAGTATACCCAGCATGCATCTCTCCTGTGCACATGTCCAAACCAACACAATCTAACCTCTCTGACTTTGACTCCCAACTGTCCCACCTGAGCTGACCCTCTAATGTCCTCATTTCTAATCTTGTCCATTCTCGTCACAACCAATGTCAATCTTAGCATCTTTAACTCTGCAACCTCCAGCTCTGTCTCCTGCTTTCTGGTCAGTGCCACCGTCTCCAACCCATATAACACAGCTGGTCTCACTACTGTCCTGTAGACCTTCCCTTTCACTCTTGCTGATATCTGTCTGTCACAAATCACTCCTGACACTCTTCTCCACCCACTCCACCCTGCCTGCACTCTTCTTCACTTCTCTTCCACAATCCCCATTACTCTGTACTATTGATCCCAAGTATTTAAAATCATCCACCTCTACTCTACTCCTTGCATCCTCACCATTCCACTGACCTCCCTCTCATTCACACACATGTATTCTGTTTTGTTCCTACTGATCTTCATTCCTCCCCTCTCTGGTGCATATCTCCACCTCTCCAGGGTCTCCTCAACCTGCTCCCTACTATTGCTACAGATCACAATATCATCTGTAAACATCATTGTATTATTGTAGTATTTCCCTCTACTTACCCTTTACCTGTTTTCTCAAGGGTAAGTGTACTCGTCAAGTTTGTTATCGGGGTTGGTCTACTGTTGCACTTTAAGATGAACACACACATACGTAGCTATACCAATGCACACAGACCCTAACCACAACAGTGCCCCATGAATGACACACACACACAGCTAGTTAACCTCTAGCACTTTAAACCACACAAGTACTTTAGGAATAACACAGCCCATAACTCAGCACTTCAAGAGACTTACTTATTATCGGCACAGACAACATATGATGTCTTAATGATATCTCAGACCTACATATTACCTTTGGTCTCCAAGAATACATTTAAACATACAAAGACTCAGCACTCTTGACTATAGGCCATTTATCAGCCAAGAATACCTTCTTTACGTCCTGTTCCCTACTATTGAGTGGAGTTCTCACCCTCAGCCTTAATAAACCTCACAGCACAGAGGTAATGGCAAACCTCCGGCTGCACCAGGTGCTCAAAGAAATCTACCTTATTACTTCAATCACTCTATAGACATTAAGACAAAGCATAGAAAGTTAAAAAGCAGAATGATATTTATTACAGGAATAATAATAATACCACTGGAACTGATAGAAAAGTCTGGATATATGTTGTCTTTAGAAAAAGCTTATGAAAAAGTCACAGATGACAAGGATGAATGTCCCAGGGCGGCGTTTGATTTAGCAATCAACATTCATGAAAATGCTGTTAACTGACGATCGGATGAAAACTGGTCATATGTGTCTTTGTTTTCTTCTCTGACGTCGCTCTTCCATCGTTGCTGTTTCTCTTCTTCTGACGTTGCTTTCAAATGAGGCATATTTATTATAAAATTTTATGCCGTGGTTTCACAACACATGATTGTTGCATGCACCTGATTGGCTAGCTGTCAATATGATGGATGAATTTTGCTCAAACTCTTCAATTTATATTTTCCCAGACTGTAAACCAAATTGTTGTCCCAGATGTCCATCCATAAAGTAATCAATATCCTGAGATATCGGCTCAATCTTCCTTTCCCAGGCTGTAAAACCATTTTAGCACTATGCTGTGAACATCTGTTATAAAAGTGAGGTGTAAGGGAACAGGATATACCTTTTGGAATGGATGAATAGTAACTTTCTCAAATTAAATAAAGAGAAAACCGAAATCTTAGTGATTGGCAATAATGGATACAATGAGGGTATTAGAAATAAACTGGAAGCATTAGGATTAAAAGTCAAAACAGAGGTAAAAAGCTTAGGGGTAACTGTTGATTGTAATCTGAATTTTAAATCGCATATTAATCAGATCACTAGGACAGCATTTTTTCACTTAAGAAACATAGCAAAAGTTAGACCTCTTATATCATTGAAAAATGCTGAGAAATTAGTTCATGCGTTTGTTTTCAGTCGACTAGATTACTGTAACGCACTCCTCTCAGGACTACCCAAAAAAGAGATCAAGCGTTTGCAACTAGTGCAGAATGCAGCTGCTAGAATCCTTACCAGGAAAAGAAAATCCGAACACATTTCTTCAGTTTTGATGTCACTACACTGGTTACCTGTGTCATTCAGAATTGACTTTAAAATTCTGCTTATGGTTTATAAAGCCTTAAATAATCTCGCCCCATCTTATATATCGGAATGTCTGACATCTTATATTCCAAATCGTAACCTCAGATCCACAACTGAGTGTCTCCTTAGAATTCCAAGAGCAAAACTTAAAAGAAGTGGTGAGGCGGCCTTCTGCTGTTATGCACCTAAACTCTGGAATAGCCTGCCAGTAGGAATTCGCCAGGCTAATACAGTGGAGCACTTTAAAAAACTACTGAAAACACATTATTTTAACATGGCCTTCTCATAACTTCACTGTAATTTAATCCTGATACTCTGTATATCCAATTCATTATAATAACAATTCATTCAAAATCTGTAATAACCCCTACTCTCTCTTCTGTTTCCTTTTCCGGTGTCCTGTTGGTGGTGGCTTGTGCCACCACCATCTACCCAAAGCATCATGATGTTCCAACAATGATGGATGGATTAAAAGCCAGAAGTCTGTATGACCATCAGCATCAAGTGACTTCGTGAGAACCCTAACTACAAAGAGGACTATTTCATTTATGTTAGGTAGAATGCCCAAAGGGGACTGGGCGGTCTCGTGGCCTGGAACCCCTACAGATTTTATTTTTTTCTCCAGCTTTCTGGAGTTTTTTTTTGTTTTTTTCTGTCCCCCCGGCCATCGGACCTTACTCCTTTTCTATGTTAACTAATGTCTTATTTTAATTTCTTATTTTGTCTTTTATTTTTCTTTTCTTCATTATGTAAAGCACTTTGAGCTACTTTTTGTATGAAAATGTGCTATATAAATAAATGTTGTTGTTGTTTTTATTATAATGCCTATACAAGTGTCCTACATCTGAATTCATCTTGTTGGGATTGAGCAAAATATAATAATAAAAATATAGAGAATAATTTGTAGATTTTATACACCATAACAATCATATTCCACGGGGACTCCTGTCTAATCTCGTCTGTCAACCTGTCCATCACCATTGTAAATAAGACAGGGCTCAGAGTCGATCCCTGATGTAATCCCACATCTGTCACTCCTACTGCAGACCTCACCACAGTCACACTTCCCTCGTACATATCCTGTACAACTCTTACGTACTTCTCTGCCACTCCCGACTTCACCTCATACAATACCACAGCTCCTCATTAGGCACCCTGTCATATGCTTTCTCCAGGTCCACAAAGACGCAATGCAACTCCTTCTGGCCTTCTCTAAATTTCTCCATAAACACCCTCAGAGTAAACAAATGCCTTCCCCGTTCCCCACAACTCTAACACACTGTCCCAAAGCACAATACACTTCTTTTTTTTTTCCTCTTCTTTTTTTCACTCTTTCTCATTCACTCTACCCCGGCAAGCATTGTCCTCCTCCTCCTCCTCCCGACTCTGGCTCCCAAAGTAGTTGCTGCTGGCTCCCTTTAACACACACCCGGAAGTGCTCCATGTGCTGGTTGACGCATTTCCAGTAGCACTTCAGGGTGTGGCTGAAGAGCTGCTGTGTAGGGCTCAGCAGTGCCCATGGATCCCAACAGGGCTGCACAAAACTCCAACTCCCATGAAGCCCTGCGGGAGTCCTAGGCACTGCTGCAACCCAATGATTGCCTTCTAGTGCTCTGGGGGATGTAATGCTCTGTATAAGCTGGCTCCCCAGGTCCTCCCAGCATGGAGGCATCCAGGCCAGGCAAGGGCACTGGCTATCAGCTACAATATATACAGAGTTATCTGTATCTATAAATTCAAAGATTACAGATCAGATCAAAGTGTTATATTGAAAACTGACTGAAGCTACCATTTTTTTTACACGATCTGCTATAGGATGTAATATTTAGTCAGTCAGTCAGTCATTAATTATCCAACCTGCTATATCCGAACACAGGGTCACAGAGGTCTGCTGGAGCCAATCCCAGCCAACACAGGGTGCAAGGCAGGAACAAATCTCGGGCAGGGCGCCAGCCCACCACTGAGGTGTAATATTCATACCCCAAATTCCTACTACAGGTAAAATTCCAGTATAACGAATATCTTTACAATGAAATTTTCATTACAACGAAGTATGTTTATAGTCCCGACAGCTTCCCCATATGACACGAGTCTATAGAAATTGTGTTTCTATGAAGTACATTCAGCAGATACTTTCATTTAAACGAAGTGCACAAGAGACCTTGAAATGCCTGAATGAATCATCCACAGAGCAGTTAGGTCTGTGGCCGCAGCTCAGTTGTGCACAATGATCCCCAAACAGAAACACTGAAATTGTTTTTTCTTTCTTCGAACTTTCCTCTTACTGTGTTTTTTTCTGCCTTTTTTGTTTCCTGTGGTTTTCAGTGGTACCTTTTGGTTATTGCTCGTCAACATTTGAAAAACATCCATTGGAATTTAACTCATTGTCACCCTCCTATAGAAATGGCAGACATAGAAAAACGATTACAGTTCATATAAGAAAATAAAAACTTTAACTTTTTGCAGCTCTCAATTGCTGCAAAAAGAAAAAAGACGTTGCCAGTGAATTCGGAATTTTGCCATCGACAATGTCAACTTTCTTTAAAGACCGAGCAAAAAAAGCAGAAAAATCTCGGGTTGCAAACATATGTGAACTGAAGACGTAGAAAAAGCCGTTTTTATGTGGTTCCGTGATACTTGTTCAAGAAACATTCCTATTAATGTGGCACTCATTCAAGAAAATGTGAAGTTTGTAAACTCTCTTGGGACTTCCCACAACTGGATAACAAGCCGAAGAGCATCCTGAAATGCAATCTCCGCATCTGTACGGGGCAATAGCAGGCTCACAGATATGCTCCGCCAAAGTAAACAGAAAAGATCTCGATGGGCGATACAAGGCTAGGAGCGCGTAAATTGTAAATGCAGATAACAGGATTACTTGATCACTGACCTGCACGATCCTGCCTGACTGCTGTGTGTGTGTATAGCAGAGTGGCAGATCACGCTACAATAAATAACTGTGCCGTTCCTGTTTCAAGCTGAATAAATCTGGTTTTTACGAAAGTACTGAGACTACGCTTTGTGTTTTGGGGTGCAAGACAGGGACTTACAGCGCGACCCCGATCTTTTATGATTTGCTTCTGTGGCGCTTCACTGCAGCGCTGTGAGCCTCCTATTGCCCTGCCCCAGCAACGGACAAGCAATCTTCCACAGACACTGCAATCGCGCTTCAAGACGCACTTCAGCGTGTCGTTCCCATTGGGTGGGTCTCAAAAGAGTTCAGAAACCTCACAATATGAAGAAGAAATAATGATTCGGCTTCTGATTGATAACTGTGCTGCCCACAACATGCTTCCACATTTAGATAATGATCACGTTGAATTCCTCCCACCCAATTGCACGGCACCCTGAAAGTGTATTATCGCAAGGAAATGCTGAGAAAAATTCTCATCAGCATAACTTGTAGGCAGGAGGAAATTAAAATTAATGCGAAAGAAGCTATTGAAATGATTGCAAATGCCTGGATACAAGTTAAAGAAAGCACTATAGTAACAAATACAGAATCTCATTACAACAAAATATTTTTTAGGTCCGTGGGAGTTTGTTATAAAGGAATTTTACCTGTAATTACTTTTTTAAATTGAAAAGAATTAATTTTCCTCTAAAAGTGTGTTTAGCAATGACAATCAAGAAAATCCAAGTCAGCAGGTAAAGACTGACGTGCATATCATGTAAAAATGGCTTTTCCCCTTTGGCGTCACTCACAGCAGTGTTTGAAAGCGCCTCAGTATCCGCTCAAGTACTTTGCATTTGACCTTCATGAAATGGGTTTCCATGAACAAAACTAAGATTATCTGCATTATCTGCAATAGCCAGCATCCGATGGACTGGTATAAAGCTTGTCACCTGCCAGTGGACTCTGCAGTGGAAGAAGCTTATTCTCTTGAGTGAGGAATCACATTTCACTATCTGGTAGTCACATGGACAAACCTGGTTTGGTGGATGCCAAGAGAGCACTATATGCTGGACTGTATAGTACTTTTCTCATTTGTGTGAATGCTATTGTCAGACACAGTTCGTGTAGAGAGAAAGAAACGATATTCACTCACGGGAAGTTGTACGTTGCGTTGTCACAATGTAATTCCAAACACGGAATCAAAATTCAATGCGATACTGATGAAAAGGTAAAAGAGATTGAATGCATGGACATTGGTAATATGACAGAAGTGCGCCGTGCGAGATGCAGATCACGCACTATGGCAGCAGCAGCAGCAAGCCAGCAGCTGATTGAGCAAAGAGGAGGTAAAAAAAATTTGGATCACCGTTTAAGAGGGGGTTTCAGAGGAGCGACCGCATTTCCCCTCTCTTCACAACGCGAGTGGCTGGCACGTAGTACAGGCCTAGGGGGTAGGCAAAGCCCCCTAGCTGTATTGAAAAAACTCAACAGAAACTTCAAAAAACTTTGTTGGACAGTCATCTTATCTAAAGATCTTCACTACACATTGCTCTCCTCTCTTGCTAAATGAATCTTAGCCTGAAGAGAGTCTATTATTTTTTTACATTTAAGAAGTCTCACTTAAAGGTTTACCAATGTTGCTTCTTGTCCTAGAGTGTGTATATAAACTCAGGGAACTCCAGTTTCTGTATTACATCTCTCCTGAAGAAGGGGCCTGAGTTGCCTCGAAAGCTTGCATATTGTAATCTTTCTAGTTAGCCAATAAAAGGGGTCATTTTGCTTGCCTTCTCACTACATTCTTAATGGCTAACACGACCCTAGTACTAAAGTTTTTAAAACAAAGATATTTTGCCAGTGGAATCATTTCAACGTGTCAAGATTTTTGCCAGAATCCCATTTGTGTACAGAAGCTGCAGAACTTTGGTAATATTTTGGCAAACACAGCTACAATTTTTCGTCAGAAAACTTGCCATCTGAAGGAGTTAGGGTTAGGGATGCGTGTGATCCAGAACTCGTCAATGAAAGTAAAAGTTACTGCGAGGTAATGTGCTCTTATCTTCTGTCTCTTGTGGGAGATGGCCGGCAGTTTATCCCGGACAGCATCCCCAGGCCACTAGATGGAGCCCTCCCTGTGGCATGGGAGTGCCCCAAAGACCAGCAGGGAATTATGGACAGTGGAGTTTTTATTCCCAACCCTGCTGGACACCGTGGGGCCCACCAGAGGATGCTGCAGGGAGGCTCGAGGACAGTAGAGTGTGGCACGGTAACTGAGTGGTCGGGGGAAGGAACGATCGAGCTGGGGCAGCTGTACGGGACGGCTTCTCGGAGCGATGCGGACCTCAAGACCCCGACCCGCGTGATAAGGGAGTTGTTGCCGGTAACGAGAGGGGTGGAGGAAGTGCCAATCAACCCGGTACAGCTGAAAAGTGCTGTTACCCAGAGCGATGCGGTACTGATGACGCCGCCTCCTAGGAAACGCAGATCAACGGGTGTGCAGACAGCAAAGGGGCTCTTTTCTTACAATAGAGAGACCCAAGCTGTGCACAAGCCCCAGAATAAGCAGGAGATCCCCAAAATAAAAGGCGGGTCTCCTGACAAGTTGGAAAAGGGGACACAAAGCATAAGAGCGGCCAATAAATCCTCCTCAGCGGAGAGAGTGATGGAGCCAGAAACACTGAGGTGCTTCCAGTCTCGCAGGGGAAGAGGACCAAGGAGACCATGGCGGTGTTATGAATGCTACAGCCCGGGACATCTATGGCGAAGTTGTCCTCGGAGGACAAGGGATCAAAGAAGCTGGAGATATAACGTCCCGCCTAGGTTCTCCGGGGAGTCTAGACAACGCAGCCCTAGCCCGGGCCATGGATCCTCTTGGAGGAAGATGTTCCTCTCGGGACTGGTCGCTCCGAAGTACAATTCTTCGCTGGCGGGGGAATACTGTGGGAGATGGCTGGCTGTTTATCCCGGACAGCACCCCCAGGCCGCTAGATGGAGCCCTCCCTGTAGCATGGGAGTGCCCCAAAGACCAGCAGGGAATTATGGACAGTGGAGTTTTTATTCCCAACCCTGCTGGACACCGTGGGGCCCACCAGAGGACGCTGCAGGGAGGCTCGAGGACTTATGCACGCCCTATAACCCGGAAACACGTCATCATCATATGACCAGAAGGGACGACGTTTGTCCGGGTTGAAGAAAAGGACTTTTAATCTGACCCAGAAGTGATAAGGACTCATGGACTGCTGGGCTGGAGCCACTTCCAGGTTGGAGAGTATAAATGGGAATATGGGAAAGCCCAGACGCTGAGCTGAACTGGGAGGAAGGGTGGCAACGCGTCTGGGAGAGAAGGATTGGTTTGATTATTGATTATTGGAGAAATTATAGTATTGTATGTGTAGTGAGGAGTGTAGAGTGCTTGGTGCACATTATTATTGTAAAATAAATAATTATAGTTTTACCCGGTGTTTGGAGTGTATCCTGAGGGTTCAAGGGAGCACTAATACGCTCTACTGCTACATTCTGCATGATCGTAAATGAAAGCAAGGTCGCCGTACCTGAACTGAAGATTGAAGATTTAAGAGACTGCGATTTTATATAAGACGTCTTGGATGATCGCTTCTGCGTTTGCCTGAGTTAAGGAAGCCTGCCTGGATGTAAGGAAGCCATCTGTGTTGCTGGAGCGTCTTGACTGTGACGTGGCCTGTTGCTAGGAAGAGGCATGCATGATGGGTACTCGCCGCCGCTATAAACATTGCAATGTCCAAGCATATAGCTCAAGTAAAGTTATCTGAGTATGGATTCAAAGCCAGAGAATGTGCTTAGTGAACTTAAAAGTCATGTAACGAAATGGAAAGATCGGCTTCCCGAGCTTATAGCTGAGATCGAAAGCCTTAAAGACCCATCTGGGAATTTCACCGACATAGCGCAGCTGTTTGAAATCTTTCACGAGACGCACAGTCAGGCTGAAGAGAAATATCTATACTAAGTAACGAGAGCGCAATTAAAAAACAGAGAACGGCATTCACAGAAAACATTAAGATCTGGAATGAATTTAGTGGCGCTACTGTGGCATGGCTGAAAGATACGAAGAGACTTTTAGCAGGCTCCTCTGACGAACAGTTAGTTAATCAGTTCGGAGAGATGCAACTGCAAGATCGAAATCACACAAAAACCAGAGTCCTGCAGGCTTCTCACTTGGAGCACGATAAACGTGTCTCGTCATCCCAACTAAGCACAGCAGCAACACCACCCCCTGCGACAGTTGTACAGGGTGGTCCAGATCTAATTATGCAATTATGCAATTTTCATTACGCTATAACTTCCATCCATCCATCCATCCTCTTCCGCTTATCCGAGGTCGGGTCGCGGGGGCAGCAGCTTGAGCAGAGATGCCCAGACTTCCCTCTCCCCGGCCACTTCTTCTAGCTCTTCCGGGAGGATCCCAAGGCGTTCCCAGGCCAGCTGAGAGACATAGTCCCTCCAGCGTGTCCTGGGTTTTCCCCGGGGCCTCCTCCCGGTTGGACGTGCCTGGAACACCTCACCATGGAGGCGTCCAGGAGGCATCCTGATCAGATGCCCGAGCCACCTCATCTGACTCCTCTCGATGCGGAGGAGCAGCGGCTCTACTCTGAGCCCCTCCTGGATGACTGAGCTTCTCACCCTATCTTTAAGGGAGAGCCCAGACACCCTGCGGAGGAAACTCATTTCAGCCGCTTGTATTTGCGATCTCGTTCTTTCGGTCACTACCCATAGCTCATGACCATAGGTGAGGGTAGCAACATAGATCGACTGGTAAATTGACAGCTTTGCCTTATGGCTCACCTACTTTTTCACCACAACAGACCGATGCAGAGCCCGCATCACTATGGATGCCGCACCGAACCACCTGTCGATCCATTCTTCCCTCACTCATGAACAAGATCCGAGATACTTGAACTCCTCCACTTGGGGCAGGATCTCGCTACCAACCCTGAGAGGGCACTCCACCCTTTACCGGCTGAGGACCATGGTCTCGGATTTGGAGGTGCTGATTCCCATCCCAGCCGCTTCACACTCAGCTGCGAACCGATCCAGAGAGAGCTGAAGATCACGGCCTGATGAAGCAAACAGGACAACATCATCTGCAAAAAGCTATACGCTATAACTTATTAAGCTTATTACATAGAGAATTCACAAAAAATTTTTTTTTATTGCCGATAGATGGCAGCACCTGCCCTGCATTCGTTTATTGCAAGATATTTCGAACAATTCTTTTGTCTTGCACTGTTTTCTTGCAGTGCATTAAAAGTTGCATAGTTAGATCTGCACCACCCTATAGCTGAACAATTGGCACTCGAAAGAATATGCTCCAAGAGCTTGAAGTTAAGGTAGAAATGCAGGAACAATCTACAACTAGCGCAAGGGCCAACACTCGGAGTCCTAGACATGATATATTGGACGCACTCATGTAGAATCAAGAAACAGTTGCCAAAGTTACTAAGATGTTAGCTCAGGAGTGGGGGAAACAAGATTAACCCCTAACCCCCCCCCCCCCCCCCCCCCCCCCCCGCCAGTGCCGCGTACAGAAGTACTAATAAAAACGAAAGAGATAAACTGCACTTTCGAGAGCAGAGCTCGTTCAAACCTGTCTCGGACTTAGGCTAGAAGCAGGTTATCAAAAGGCAGGACAACTGCTCAAAACCCACTGTGGAGATAGTAGGCAGATCTGTAGAGCACACATTAAAAAGATTATGAACTGGCCTCAGATCAAATCAGCAGAAGACGGAGGAGCATTGGTAGATTTGGCTCTTTTACTCGGTCGCTGTAAGAATGCAGCACCTACTTCAGGAGGAAATCGGAATTAATTCGATATTGGTGAAAACCTGAGTATTGTCATCTTCAAGCTTCCGTATGAACTGAAGCATAAGTGAACATCAAGAGCTTGCAGTACTGAAAGAAAGGAAGGAAGAGACATAAACATTGATGATTTAATAGGTGTTTTGCATGCACAAGCTGTGACAGATGTCCAGGGATGTGCCCCACCGGGACGCAGGAAGAAGGGAAGGACCGGAAAAAGGGCAGTATCTTCCCTGGACCACAAGGGGCGACCTCCCTGGATTACATGGGGGCTGCAGAGCTTGGGAGCTCAACCCTATGGACGGATGTGGCCACCACCAGGAAGTGCTGCCAGAAGAGGAGCTGAACTCGCCTGCAGCACTTCCGCCTCGCCCGGAAGTGCTGCCGGATGTTAATTAGGGAGTGTTGTATCCAGACACAAAAACTTGTCACACACTGGTTTTGCCAAACATTTTTTGTCTTTATTGTTAAACCTTCCCTTTCCCACAAACCCCAGTTCACCACACCCCGTTTATTCCCATCGTGCCCCTTGTCTTTTATGAAATCAACTTTATACAAACTCTTAAAGAAACACAGGGTTCAATTCCGGACATAACATTTTCCCCCCTTTCCCCCTTAACCTTCTGTTACATAGTCACTGAGCCAATGCGGGGGAACCCGTGCTCTTTGGGGTCGATGATAACTTTGTGAAGAAGCAGGAAGGGTCTGGGAAGACAACCCCAAAGATGTAGCTTCTGTTGGGGGGCACTGCCAAGTGAGGACTGAAGTCTCCGAAAGTGTAGTGCTAGCTGAAGAAGGTGGTGGCACTGCACACAGACGATTAGCATGCCAACGTGACCCATCTGTCAGCTGGAAAGTGGCAGGGCCCAGTTGCCTTAGAATTTGAATGGGATCTGACCAGTAAGACTGTAACTTGTTCTTGCGATTTGCATGCTTTACCCTTACCCAATCTGAAACAGGCAGTCTGGGTGCCTTTGCATGTTTGGCCCTGTTATAATTACGTTTCATTTGATACTGTGACTGTAATACCTTTTGAGCTGCTTTTGTGGGCATCTGTGCCCCATAACCAGGTTTGGATTTTGGCGCTAGTCGCGTTAAAGGCAATTTTAGTTGCTGACCTATCATTAAAGAAGAAGGGGAGACACCTGTAGTAGCATGCAGTGAAGCTTGTATGTGCAGCAGAGTTAGGTGGAGAGCGTCATCAAAAATCCTTCCTTCCATTAAGTATGCTCTGATGCCCTCTTTCAACCTACGGTTCAGGCGCTCCACCCCACCATTAGCTTCAGGGTGATACACTGCTGTTTTGATGTGTTTAATACCATTGTCTTTGAGAAAAGAAGTAAACACTGATGAGGAAAACTGGGGTCCATTGTCTGTTGTAATAACACTTGGCAAACCCCACTGACTGAATAGGTGGCTTAGGGAGCGTATGATAGAGTGTGTTGTGGTGGAGCTCAGCATGATGGCCTCAGGCCATTTTGAATACAAGTCATGCACAACCAAAGGTACCTTGCATGAGCCGGAGCCCCATGGAGTTCCCCACAAATATCTATTTCTAAGTGTTCCCAATGGGATTCTGGCCATGCCACAGGTCTCCAAGGAGCTGGTGTGGGTCTCAGTGTCTTGCCACTCACTAAGCAAGCTCAGCAGTCTTTCACCAGCAGTTCCACATCACGGTCAATATTTGGCCACCAGACCGTGTCCCTGCAACGTTGTTTTACTTTCACAATTCCCAAATGACCCTCGTGGGCCATGTTGAGTACTCTTGCCCGGAGAGATTCAGGGATTAAGGTTCGGTGACCCCTTGCTACACATACCTCGTCCCAACAAGAAAGTTCATCTTGCACCTGGAAAAAAGGAAGTAGTGCTGGCTCCACAACTTTTGGCCATCCTTCCACAATATATTTTCGTATCAGACAGAGTAATTCATCCTCACAGGAGGCCTGACGTAGTTCCGCCATGACCACTGTGCCCTTAAGTGCTTCCTGCAGCATGTGAACCCAGGCACTCTCATCCTCTGTGACCACAGCCACAGGCAGGGATAAGGAAACAACAACAACATTTATTTATATAGCACATTCTCATACAGAAAAGTAGCTCAAAGTGCTTTACATGATGAAGAAAAGAAAAATAAAAGACAAAGTAAGAAATTAAAATAAGACAATACTAGTTAACATAGAATAAGAGTAAGGTGCGATGGCCAGGGAGGAGAGAATAATTATATTTATAATCTTAGAGAAACAGCCCTAGAAAGTAAACCAGCAACTGTATTTTCATAGCCAGGTGTGAACTGTAGTTTAAAGTTATACTGGTTTAACCGATCTGCTCACCGGAGGAGTCGGAGTGGCTTATTTTTTTCTCCAGCCTTCTGGAGTTTTTTTTTGTTTTTTCTGTCCACCCTGGCCATCGGACCTTACTCCTTTCTATGTTAATTAATGTTGTCTTATTTTAATTTCTTATTTTGTCTTTTATTTTTCTTCTCTCCATTATGTAAAGCACTTTGAGCTACTTTTTGTATGAAAATGTGCTATATAAATAAATGTTGTTGTTGTTGTTGTGACCTGAACCCCCCTTGACCAGAAGAGTGGATAATGCCTGGTGGTCAGTGCGCAAGGTAAAATGCCGGCCATAAAGATAAATATGCCAAAGTTCACAGGCCCACAAGCAAGCCAGCGCTTCTCTCTCTCCCACAGAGTACTTCTGTTCAGCTTCTGTGAGGGCACGGGAGGCAAAAGCAACTGGGCGCTCCGCGCCATCAACTATCTGGGATAGAACAGCACCCAATGCCACAGCTGAGGCATCACATGTGACCAGAGTGGGGGCAGCTAGGCTGAAATGAGCTAGTGTCGGTGGCCATGTGAGCTGTTGTTTGATGTCATGAATTGCCTGTGTACAAGCATAAGTCCAAACCCAGGTAGCATCCTTTTTCAAAAGGGCCCTCAACGGTGCTGTTGTGTCAGCATAATGTGGTAGAAAACGAAGGTAGTAATTTGCCATACCCAAAAATGAAGCCAACTCAGTAGTTGATTTAGGCTCTGGCAAGGCTACTATAGCATCCACATTAGACAGCAAGGGCTGAATGCCATTTCGCGTAAGTTTGTGCCCCACAAAGTCAATTTCTGGAGCGCTAAAAATACACTTTTCAACATTTAAGGTGGCCTGACTTTGCTCCAGTCGGTGCAGTACCTGCTGCAAACGAATATCATGTTGTTCTTGTGTGGGGCTATGTACCACAATGTCATCTAGATATATCGACACACCAGAAATGTGTGCCAGAAGTAGTGACATGATCTTTTGGAAACAGCTTGGAGCAGAGCTTAATCCAAAAGCCATCCGTGTGAACCTGAAAACCCCCAAGTGAGAAACAAAAGCAGTCAAATCCCGGCTAGTAGCATGTAATGGCACCTGTAAATAACCCTGTACCAGGTCCAATTTAGTGAAAACGGCTGAGCCCTGAAACTGTGTTGTGAGCTCCTCTGTTGTAGGCAATGGATATTTATCAGGAATTATGGCTTTATTAACTTCCCTCAAATCCACACACAAACGAATTTTGCCATCCTTTTTCCGCGCCATAACAAGATTTGATATCCAAGGTGAAGCATCAACTGGCTCGATGAGGCCAGCCTCCTGCAACCTTTCTAGCTCCGCAGAGACCTCCTCACATAGTGCCAGCGGAATCCGACGAAGGGGCTGAATCACTGGGGCCATGTCTGGGTTAATCGTTGGCTTGTGGACAAAGCCAGTGATGCGCCAAGACCTGTGAATAAGGCTGGAAACCTCTGTAGCCAGGAGTCCACAACTTGCAAAATTAGGCAACCCTCAAAGTCTGATACTGTAAAGCTTAAAGCAAAGAAAAGATCAAGCCCCATGATGTTAGCTCCACCTGTTGTGATGTGGAAAGACACTGCTGAAGTGGTTCTATCTTTGTAACTCACAGTGAAAATAACTGTACCCAGGACATTTATAGAAGACTGATCATAGCTAGTGAGTTGTACAGCTGCAGGTTTAACAGGCACATGAGGAAAAAAAAAACAGTCAAACGTGGTTTTATTTAAAAGAGACACTCCAGCACCAGTATCTAGTAGAAGTGGGATTTCCACACCACCTTCCACGCAGATGCAGTGTTTTAAGAATGGTGTGTCCCGCTGCATCCAATTTATAGGTTCTGGTGAGTGCGCACTAGTGATGGGAACTCCGGCTCTTTTCAAAGCTTCGGCTCTTTTGGATCGGCTCCCTTTAAAGAGCCGGCTCTTACGGCTCCCGAATGGCTCTTCGTTTAGTATCACTTGGATGCTTATATTTTAGCCTAATTAAGCAATTATGGATGGTTTGTGTATAAGCAATTTCTTATTCATTGTTTTCAGACATTACGTATTTTATGTATTTTTTTCATTACAAAAAATACAGTTACTATTGTTTAACATTTTAATAAAAGCTTTAAATGAACAACTTAACACAAAACCACAGCAAACACAGAAAACAAATTAAATAAAGGCCAAACTCAACAACAACAACACAACACTATGACTCTTTGAATAAAAGTTTTTAGGCCAGGTTGGCATTCAGAAATGCCAGATGCCTCAGCTTAGATGGGCTGATGCGATTTCTCCTCTCCGTGATTATTTGTTCTGTTTTTGAGAAGACTCTTTCTGAGGGGACCGATGTAGCGACAATGCAAAGTCTTCCTACCATTACCTTAACCAGGCGTGGGTAGACTGCAGCCTTGGCCTCCCACCAGCTCAGTGGGTCTTCAGCTCTTTGGATGATGGGCTCCTCAAGATAGGACCTCAACTCCAGCATAGCATCAGCTGTGGGATTTCTCCTTGCAGTGTCTCCTGTTGCTCTTTCGTCAAAGAGCCTCCACACAGCAGAAGCTTGTGGTTCCTGTGAACGCGCCCCTGCTCCAATTTCTTCCTCTTGGCCCTCTGATGGAGGAGCAGACAGGCTGCTGGGGTTGCATCTTGCTGCTGCTGCTGCACTTATTCTATGAAATGCCTCATCCACAGCTCTGTTGTCATTAAATGCTACCTTTTTTCCAGAGCAGTGGTTTCTGAAAGCACAGTGTTGTACTCCATCCTCAGATGTATAGTTATGGAATACTTGTTTGGGACAAAGTTTTTCTGCTAGGGAGAACATACATGGGGTTTAAGGCCTGTACAAAAGTTGTAAATCCTCTGTCCTCCACAATGGAAAATGGTTGAAAGTCGCTAGCTATCATTTTAGCCAGCTCCTCATCGACACTTATTTGTTTGGCGTCATTTGTTTTGGAATAAATGTGCTTATTTTGGTTTGAACTGAAGACCATGTTATACCTGCAGTTTTCGGTAAGACAGTGGATGCTGCAGCAGAAGTACTTGGCTCTTTTCCAGGGTCAGTGGATGGCAGGAGAGAGGGCACGCTCTCCTCCAGTTGCACGAATGGGTGGGTGGTTCTTATATATCTGTGCAGGTTTGTTGTTGACCCTGCTCTAACGGATATTTTCATATTACAAATTCTGCACTTAGCTTTACAGTCTCCAATATCACTGAAATGCAGCCAGATGCTGCTTCTTTTTCGTTTTTCACTCATTTCTTCACGATGCGCTTGCATTTAAATCTGGCTCCTCGTCTGTCGCAGCGACAGGTACACAGAGCGTACCTGGCCTGTACCAACACTCGCTGTCTTTGGAGCGTCTGCCCCCCTTCCTTCTTTCACATAATGGTACGATCCTAGTCCGATGTGTTGTTCGTGAACGAGCCGGCATTATGAGCCAATGTTCTGTGTGCCCATATAAGTAAAGCCCCGCCCCTGCCAAATGGATTTTCAGCAGAGCTGAGCAGGAGCCGCTCAAGCTTCGGCTCTGCTCGACGGGCATCGGCTCCTCTCGTTCGCGTCAAAGCATCGGCTCTTAGAGCTGGCTCGTTCGCGAACGACACATCACTAGTGCGCACGCCGATGCTCCAGTGCAGGCTCACGTGCAGTAACTGGTGAGAGTGCTGACCGGCACCAGCGTGCGAAATGATTAAGCTTGTTACAGCGGCGGCATCGTTGGCCTTGTGCAGGGCATGTGTCTGTCCTCCTATTATGCTGATTTGACCCACAGTTTGAACAACGTTGCAATGTAATCGCAGCTGTGACTTTGTGCACAGGGATTTGAATTGAAGTCTCCGCGTGCGCTCCTTGTAACTTTTGCGCATCCGCGACAGCGGTTTCTGTCTGTTTTCCTAGTGACACTGTTTCCTCTAGTGTGAGGTCATCGGGTTCAAGCAGTAATCTAGCGCGAAGTTGATTGCAATTGGTTTTCTCTATGATTTGATCGCGGATCATTTCGTTTTGCAGGGTTCCAATATTACAATTCCGCGCTAGTTCATGTAAAGCAGAAACGTACTGAGTTATCGATTCACCCGGCTGCTGTGCTCGTTGACGAAAATGAAAACAATGCATAAGGACACTGCGACCAGAGCTGAAATATGCCGCTAATGCTGCCTTTGCTGCTGCATACGTAGGTGCGTCCGGTTGCAACGTGGAGAAAATGCGCTGTCCCTCTACAGCCAAACAGTGCAACAACAAAGCCCTCTTCCTAGCATCCGCCATATCCTGAACATCAAGGGCTACCAAATATAGTTCGAACGACTCAATCCATCTCTGCCAGGGCACCGGAGGCTCTCCTGGGATGGTTAGGAACGGGTTAGGAGGTGGTAACGTGAACTCAGCCACCCTCGTCTGCCAATATGTTGCATCCAGACACAAAAACTTGTCACACGCCGGTTTTGCCAAACGTTTTTTGTCTTTATTGTTAAACCTTCCCTTTCCCACAAACCCCAGTTCACCACACCCAGTTTATTCCCATCGTGCCCCTTGTCTTTTATGAAATCAACTTTATACAAACTCATAAAGAAACACAGGGTTCAATTCCGGACATAACAGGGAGCACCTGGAGCACTTCTGGGTGCTGTATAAAAGAGGCCGCCTCACTCCACTCGGAAGCTGGAGTTGGATGGAAGTGGACAGAGCTTGGAAGAGAAGAGAGGAGTGGAGGTGACAAACAGACAGACAGACAGACAGACAGAGAGAGAGAGAGAGAAGGAAAGAAGTCTGAAGGACTGATTGATGGTGACTGGTCCACTGTATTCGTGTGTGGTGCAATAAACGTGTGTGTTAAGGACATTCTGTGTCTGCCTGTTTGTGTCTGGGTCCGAATATTTCCACAAAGCTCAGAGTGCCTTTCATTCAGTAGTCACACCTACATAAAGAAAAGGGAGAGGGCAGCCAAAGGAAAGTTTCCCCTGAATTGTGGTCAGAAAAATGGGAGTACTTTTGCTACCAGCATCACCAAAGCTGCTGAAGGAGGCTCTCTCAGACAACCCTGAGTGTTTCCCATTCTGCTTTGCGCGTACGGCAACATTGATGCGCTGGGACAGGGAAGCCTAGACATCTATTTTGGTCCCATTTTTAACTGGAGAAGCCCTCCAAGCCATACGGAATCTCCCTCCCAAAAGGCTTGATGATTATGACAGCCTGAAGCAACAGATCCTCATCCGTGGCGCAAGTTTCGGCTGTGGCATAATGATCCAGATCTCCCTGTTCAAGAACAGATCCAGGGCTTAGTGGACATAATTCAAAGCTGCATCTGCGGAGACCCTTTTGAGCACATTGTGGAGAAGCTCGCTATTGATGTAGTTCTGTTGGGGATAGACGAGAACTACGTAACAACGTCCACTCGCTGCTGGTTCTGACTCGCAGACTAGAGGGTGCACAAGTCACGTGGAAACAACGGGGCTACTCAGACTTGACCCCGATTTCGATCCAGCCAGCACAGACCTTAGGGTTGCCAGCACTACAGGTGGAAGACACCAGAGTGTGAACACCATAGTGTGGACTAAATGCAGCTGCTTTCGTGGTGATCAACTGGGACATCTGCCTAGGGAGTGTCACTTCCCACCTACACAAACAATGGCTATCGGTCTGGCCCAGGCATGTGGCTTGCAAGTTTCCCCCAAGATGTTAAAAGAGGACAATTTTAAGGTCTCTATTACGTTGGCCAGACGGGAATTCTCTGCACTGTTGGACTCTGGTAGCGACCACTGTGTAGTCCGCTGTGACTTACTCCAACAGACTCCTTATAAGACAGCAGACAAGTACTGAGACTCAGCCTAGCGTTTTGGGGTGCAAGACAGGGACTCACACATCTCAAAATAATAATCAATACTTTACCTTTATAAGCTTTAAAATAGTTTTAGCTGTCCAAGGCACTGCCTGCTTTGTGTGCTTAAAAGTTTCAAGCTGAAATTGACAAAATGCAACTGCTGATGACCTTTTAAGTCACTCTGGCCATTAGCAAAGCAGGCACTGCCATATCTATGTTCCCATCCCTCACGACCCTCTCGGTGTCCGTGAACTCCCATGTGTTTAGTGGCTCATTTTAAAGCATTAAGAGACCCTATTTGTATACTATTGAGCCATTTATTAACATTTGTTCCCAAGCCTGACTGACACTGAGAAAGAAAGAAAGAATTGAAGCAAGAAAATGGAAAGTAAAAGTAGATGGAGAACACCTACAGCAAGTACTAAGGTGAAGAGTTTAAAGGAACATTTTAAGAGCAAGCAACTACAAGGATTGCTTTACTTACTGATTAAAGTTATAAAAATATTTTCAGGTAAGAATTCACCTGGTTTTGGAGAATTTAACAGTGAAGTGCAAGATTGTTATCAATTCTGGTTACTAATTAATTGCACTTAAACAAAAGGAGAAGCTGAATTTTGAATACACAAGGAGTTTAAAAACTGAGGCTTTTAATTCCAATAGGAAATTTTAGCTTAGAAAATGAAATCCTTGAACACTAACACATACAGCAAATACAGCATAATCAAATCAAAAGCAGAATTGTGCTGTTAAATTCAATTATCATCTCTGTACACAAATGTTAGACAATGAAGAGATCAAATATAATTTCTCTTACTTGCTTGCTGTTTTCTTCATTCTGATTCTGAGCGCTTCAAGGTTTGTGAATCTTAACTGGAGGTGCGCTTCTGCTTTTAAATTAAGAAGCAGGTGGTCTGTCGTCATGTCTTGGAATGCCACATTCTTTAAACACGTGACTTCAAGTAAAACATTTGAGTGATCATAAGTGCATACCTTAAGTGATGACAAGGGATTATCTTTCATGATCTTTAAATATTTTAATTGTACAAATTAATTTGTAAATCCTAACAACACCGCAAAGTTTACGCACCATACAGTAATGCAGCCAGACAGAATGCTCTCAATAGTACACCTGTAAAAGTTTATAAGAGCAAGGCAGATTTCTTTAGCCTCTTGAGGAAACAGAAATGCTGGACTGCAGTCCTGATCATTTTGTGTGTGTGTAAGGACCAGGTCACTCTGTCTCTAAAGTGTACACTCTAAGAGGAGGTGACACTGGATTGGGATCCCAGCTGAGATGGATGGCGTTCCTGATTCCCAGATGGGACTATAAAATGAGACTTTATATGAGGCTGGTAGTCAAACTGCAGTGGATCAAGGTGGTCTATAACCAGTGGTCTGAGCTATTTCAGGACCAGCCTCTCAAAGGTCTTTATAATGTAAGAAGTGAGAGCAGAAGGTCCTTGGGGGTGGCTGAAGTGCCTCATCTGTGGCACTGGGACCACACAAGATGTTTTCCACAGCAGCAATGGATTGATGGATGGATGAATCTTCTATAAACTCAGGGGATAGGAAAAGAGGTACTGAAGGACCCCCACAGAGCTGTCTGGCACACGTTTTCATCACACTGGGGCAGCCTTGTTCATGTTCACCAGCTCAAGCTCTCTCCTCATCTGGTCAGCAGAGATGAGAAACTGTGACATAAATGTAACTTGAAGGACTAAAATGTATTTTCTTAATTTCTACCGATTACTTAATTATTACTGAGTACTGATTAATGAATTATTACCGACATATTTCCAGCATTCAGTGTGAAAATAATAGGTAATAATACTCGGTTAAACAAGCTCAGTAACAACAATTAATGCACAAATACGTAAGAAGAGGACATGGAAAACACATACTGAAATGAAAGAATGCCAGCTGTACACTATCATCTGCCTTTATGTTAAAACTTAATTTGAATTCTATGTTACTTGATTGCAAGGTATCTGTGGACTTGACCTCTCCCTCAATAGCTGTCACTATTACCGTCACTAGTTTCAATTAACTGCTTCACTCCTGGCTCATCTAAGAAAAAGGCTTCCAAAATGCTCTTTGTTTTTTTTGTTTTTTTGTATTCTACCACCTTTTTACAAACATTTATATTATTAAATGTTTTTCCTTTTTTAACATAGGTGGCCATATCAAGAGTTGATCTTCGTTTAAACAGGATCTGTACAGAAAGGTGATATAGCATAACGGACATCAGGCCACATTTACATTTTATAGTCCATTGTATAATTTAAATAAACATAAATGCAAATTTCACATTTGGAATAAGCCCACCCTTCGATTTATCAAATCCCTCAAATCTCTCAAATTACAGTATAATCAGGTGCAAACAATTAAAACATCATGAGAGATGGTCTTGTCTGAAGCAGGCTTTCAAATTATTGTTGAAGTGTGTGATATCACCATGCCAAGCTCTCTGAGACTTTCAAAAAAGAAATTTATTGATGCTGTAAAAATATAAACAGTAGGCAGGAAAAGATTTGGGGCACCAGCTGGTGATATACGTATGTTATGTGAAAGAAAAAGCTATAAATTTTAGTAAATAATAAAAGAAGATATCTTCTCAGATGTGAGACCGTCAGATGAATGAATCCATGTTGGAAATGAAGGAGTTTATTTGGTTTCCTCGACTGGATGAGGCAGAACGAAGAGGCAGAAGCAGAAGTGACCTCACGGATCTTCGACATTCTGAGCTACTGGTCAGTAGATAATGAAGAACAGGATGTGAATAACAGCGCCCCCTCTCAATTCAAGGTGGAATTGTTGACAATACACAATTCCTGAATGCCTCCTATTCACAAGGGCGTGACAAGACCTGTACATCAAAGAAGGGACTAAAAAAGATCAAACAATTGGAAATTCACCATTCCACTGACTAGAAGATCATCTACAAGTAGAGAAGAGTTCGAGCAACTGCCAGCTTGTCCAGGCCAGGCCAGTAACCACAGACCAAAAAGAAAATATAAGATGCTGAAAGAAGTCTCTAAGAAGCCCACAGGCTCATCACAAGACCTCCAGGCAGCTCTAACCACTGTTAATGGAAAAGTGTAGGGGTCTACCATTAGAAAGAGGCTGCACTAATTAGATGTACATAGGAGGTTTGTCAGGAGGAACTTCAGGGCAAGAGTGAATTGTGCCCATGAACACCTAGGCCAAGACCAGGGGCCTGATGTATTTTTTTTTATTTTATTGTAATCATTCCATACAAATAGATCAATTTTTACAAAAAATAGGATTGAAAACAAATCAACCCCCACCCCTGAGAAAGAGAGCATGGCCAACAGAGTAAAACTTAAAGCTTGTAAAAATAAATAAATTGATGAGTTTAATAGGTGGATAAAGATAAATGGAGAAGAAAAAGAAATGGGAAGAGATTCTGCTTCCTCAGTGCTTTAAGAGCTTATTCTAAAATATTATTGATTAGATCCTGCCAGGTTTTGAAAAAGTTCTGCACAGATCCCCTAAGTGAGAATTTGATTTTTTCCAATTTCAAATAATATAAAACATCAGTTACCCACTGACTTAAAAGAGGAGAGTTAGGATTCTTCCATAAGTCTATGTGCTAATAGTGTAGTGAAGGCAATCACAGTTTGTTTGTCCTTCTCCACTGTAAGCCCATCTGTGAGACCACCAAACACAGCTGTTAGTGGGTTAGGAGGGATTGGGACACCAAGGCTGTCTGAAAGGCACTTAAAAAATTTTGTCCAGAATGATGTTAATTTGGTGCAGGCCCAAAACATGTGACCCAGTGAGGCTGGAACTTGATTGCAGTGTTCGCAGGTAGGATCTTGCCCTGGAAACATTTTGGACAATTTTAAATGAGACAGATGTACTCGACATATAATTTTTAGTTGAATAATTGTATGCTTTGTGCATATGGAGCTCGAGTGAATTCTCTGCATTGATACCTTCCACTCCTTTTCTGAGATGTTGAGTGAGAGATCCTTCGCCCACTGTCCTCTTGGACCTTTGAATGGAAGGGACTGTAAAATGGTTTTATATATTGCAGAGATGCTGTCTGAGTCCTCGAAACTGATCAATATTTTTTCCAGCATAGAGGAAGGTGGGAAATGAGGAAAATCGGGCAGGTTCTGTTTAACAAAGTTTCTAATTTGAAGATAGTGAAAGAAATTTGTTACTGGAAAGTTAAATTTGGAATGTAATTGTTCATATGATGCAAATATGTTGTCTATATAAAGATCTCAAAGTGATTTAATCCCAAATTTTTTCCAGATATTAAAAACTGCATATGTTTGTGAGGGTTGAAAAAGGTTGTTCTCATGCAGAGGTGCACAGATAAAAGTTTCTCTTTCTTAAAATGCTTTCTTCGTTGATTCCATATTCTGAGTGAGTGAAGCACACTTGGGTTTTTAGTATTTTGGCGATGACTTGCATTTATTGGGGCACAAAGCAGGGAATATAAAGAAGTACTGCAGGATTTCATTTCTATTGCGGACCAAGCCTGTGTATGTGTTATACTATGTGTTTTTTTATTAAGTTTAATGTCACTATTCTCTGTGCCCACTGTTATGGATTCATTCATTCAGGCAGACCAAATATGGTACACAGGCACAGTATCAGCATTTAGAATTACTGAGCCAAGCACAGGACAAGATGGCCACAGACAAATGGAGAATTGAATAGTCAGCCTAAAGACAGACTAGTATATTTCTGTCTTCTGTCAGCACAGAAAGCTTTCCTTGTTGGGAGAATGGGAACTGTATGTGGGCATTGTGCTATTCCTGAATGTTTGAAGGTGGGGTTTGAGTACTTTCCTGCCCTTTTTTGGACCCGGAGCCAAGAGCCTGCACATGAAGGAACAGTATATAAGAATGGACACCTACGGCCAACACTTTGAAGCTTCCGGGCAGAAGAGTATGTCTTCCGTCTGAGGCCGGGCAGAAGATTCTGTCTTCTGTCCGGCTAAAATCCTTTCAGCGTGGCGACGAAAGATGACGGACTGCACAGATCAAGTCTCCTGCATGCTTGATATGTCTGTCATAAGCTTCCCGTTTGTAATACCACGTGAAACCGTCAGTAAAGAGCTAAATTATCCTTTTGTTCTCGTGTAATCTTTTAACCGTCATATTGCATGCAGGGGAGGGATAATACATTTTTATTTAAATTCAGGTTAATTAAAATGCCGCAATCGAAAAGAACACATTTCCAGAGAGCTAATATCTCTCTTCAGGAAACAGTATGTTCATCTATTTGTATCCATGTCCAGGTTTAAAAGTTTGTATGTTTGCTGCCCAGTAATAAAACTGAAAGTTAATTAGAGCCATGCCACCTTATGCCTTAGGTCTTTGTAGGGTTACTCTTTGGATAAGTGGATATTTTAGGTTCCAAATAAATGAGGTTATGGTTGAATCTAATTGCTTAAAAAATGATTTATTGATGTATATTGGAATGTTTTGACATAAAAAGAGAAGCTTAGGAAGGATATTCATATTAACAACGTTAATTCTTCCAGCTAGAGTGAGATGAAGGGTTGACCACCTATGCAAGTCTTGCTTAATTTTTTCCATACAGACGGCGAAATTTTGTTGATAATGAGCTTTATGTTTACTTGTGATGTTTACCCCTAGGTATTTAAATGGATCTGCAATAATAAAAGGGAAGATGTCCAATCTAATATTGTTTGCTTGAGAATTCACTGGAAAAAGCACACTTTCAGTCAAATTAATTCTGAGGCCATAAATCTTTTGAAATTCTGTTAGTGCTGTTAGGACTGCAGGGACAGTATTTTGTGAGTCTGATATATACAGTACCATATCATCTGCATATAGAGAAATTTTCTGTTCAAGTCCTTCTCTGATAATCCCCTTTATCTGATAAGCATTTCGACAGTGAACTGCCAGTGGTTCAATGGCAATTGCCAAAAGTAGTGGTGACAAGGGGCATCCTTGTCTGGTACCACGCTGTAGTTTACAGTAGCCTGAATTGATGTTGTTAATACAAACTGAAGTTTCTGGATTGGTATATAGTAGTTTGATCCATGTCACAAATGTTCAGGCCAAATCCAAATTTCTTTAATGTAGTGAAAAGGTACTTCCATTCAATCATGTCAAATGCTTTTTCTGCATCCAATGATAATAATATTTCTGGGGTGTTTGACTTTGCTGGTGAGTATATTACATTAAACAGGCGTCGAAGATTGGAAGATAAGTGTCGACCCTTGATAAATCCAGTTTGATCTTGTGATATTACCAAAGGCAGCACTTTCTCCATCCTTCTAGGTAGCACTTTGGAAAGTATCTTAACATCATTATTCAGAAGTGAAATTGGTCTGTATGATGCACATTGTAATAAGTCCTTATTTTGTTTAGGAAAGATGGTGATTAATGCTTGGCGAAAAGTTTGACGTAGAATTTGGTTGTCTCTAGCTTCTGTAAATGTTTGCTAATAGGAGGGGAGCTAGCTGAGTGGGGAATTTCTTATAAAATTCTGCAGGGTAGCCGTCAGGGCCTTCTGCTTTCCCACCTTGAAGTGCCTTTATAGCATCTAGTAGTTCCGATAGCGCCAGAGGTTTATCCAGTTCCTCCGCACTAAAAGTATCTATTTGTGGTATCTGTAATGTATCCAGAAATGGATTAGATTGTGTGTTGTCTTCTTTAAACTTAGTAGAATATAAGGATTTATAGTAGTCTCTAAATGTGTGCATTATTTTTTTATGGTCAATGATTTTATCTCCATTCGTGTTGGTGATTACTGGGATTGCATTGCGGACTTCTTGCTTGTGGATTTGTTGAGCTAAAAGCTTATTAGCTTTCTCTCCATGTTCATAGTAATGATGTCTTGATTTGAAATTGAGTCGTTAAGTTTCTTTAGTTGTCAAAAGGTTGAGTCCTGAATGGACGCCTGGCATGTTCTTCATCTATTCTAGTAATTTCGCGTTTTAGCTCTAATACTTTCTTGGTTTCTAATTTATTCCTGTGGGAAAGATATGAAATAATTTGTCCTCTTAAGAAGGCCTTTAGAGTTTCCCAGAGTATTCCTGCAGAAACCTCTGAGGATGTATTTGTCTCTAGGAAGAAACTGTTTTGTTTGGATATAAATTCTGTACAGTTCTTGTCTGCTAATAGTAGCGGGTTAAGACGCCATCTGCGAGGTGAGTGTGTGGGGCATAATGACTTTAGCTCCAAGATCAGAGGGGCATGGTCAGAGATAACAATAGTGTCGTACTTGCAAGATTTAACCCCTTAACCGCCCTCTGCCGGATATATCCGGCATCGTTGTTTTATTGCTAACGCCATACTGCCGGAATTATCCGGCACATTTGCCTATGGTTATATGAATGCCCGGCGCGTAGTATAACTGACTGCTTGGCGAGGGTATTATTACTACATTGTATTTCGACAACTCTGTGGTTGTTTTGGCCGGTTATGTGACGTGATTCGGAAGTGACAGCTGTGAATATGGCGAAACGTAAACTGACTTCAAGTGAGGCTTTGCAGGCGATTTTGGACAATTCTGATCATGATTGTAGCAGTTCTGAAGAAGATTTTAGCGACAATGATGAGCAGCAACGTGCGCTGCATGATACTGTGAATGAAGACGCATCGGATGACGGCGATGAGTAAGTGTATCCCCAGCATCTCAACTGGACTGCTGACCGTGGTGAACTACCTTTTCTGCATCCGTTTGAGGCAACGTGTGGCTTTACTGTTGATGTAAACAATTACACTGCTGAGCATTTTTATGAGCTGTTTGTGTCACCTGATTTGATCAGACATTTTGCTCATCAGACAAATCTGTATGCAGCACAGTTTATTGAGAAAAATCCCAATTTACCTCCACATTCCCGTGTTCGTGCTTGGGTAGACACTGATGAAAACGAATTGAAAAAATTCATTGGGATTTTGATGTTGATGGGAATAATCAGAAAACCAGATATTGAGATGTACTGGTCTACAGATCCTATGTATGCAACACCTATTTTTGCAGCTGTCATGACACGTAACCGATTCTCTTTGCTGCTGAAATTCTTTCATTTGAATGACAACAGAAATGAGCCAGATAAGAAAGATCCAAACCGCGACCGCTTGTTCAAGCTATGTCCTTTGATTGACCATTTATTTGAAGCATTTCAGTTGCCCTACATGCCAGGACCGTCAGTTGCAGTTGATGAAAGTTTATTGTTGTGGAAGGGCCGCTTACAGTTTCGACAGTATCTACCATTGAAAAGGGCACGGTTTGGTATCAAGATGTTTTGCTTAGCTGAGAATTCAGGTTACATTTATAGATTTCATGTATACACTGGCAAAGAGGATCCTATGAGTAGTATTTCAGCAGTGTTGCCAGATGAATGTAAGGACTTTGGACTTTCAGAGAAAATTGTTGTGTACCTTGCCCTACCACTATTGGACAATGGGTACACCATTTGGATGGATAACTGGTACTCCAGTTGTATGTGTTTGCCCATTTCTAGAACTTGCACAACATTTAGTGGTCAATACTGCTTGAATAAATGTAAAAAAGTAAAAAAACGAAAATTGTTCAGATTTCGCCTGGCGTGGGGAATATTTAGGGAGTTGGCAGTTAAAGGGTTAATCGTAGGCAAGAAATTATTATCTATAAAGAAATAATTTATTCTTGAGTAGCAATGATGTACTGGTGAGTAGAAAGAATATGTTCTTGAGTTTTGGTTTAGAAACCTCCATTGGTCTGATAAGTTGTGGTCAGTTACAAACTGTGTAATTGTCTTTGCAGTGTTAGATGTCACCCCCCCTGTCACAGGAGTCCTATCAAAGAGTGGATTTAAAACACAATTAAAGTCCCCAGCCGTTATAATTTTATGAGTATTCACATTGGGAATGGATGCAAATACATTTTTCATGAATTCCTTATCATCGACATTGGGTGCATAAACATTTATCAAAATCATCTTACAGTTAAATAAGTTGCCCATGACCATCACATATCTCCCTTCCGGATCAGATATTACATACTGATGCTACAAATGAGACTGTTCTGTGTATGAGAACTCCCACACCTCTAGTTTTCTTTGTAAAGCTAGAATGGAACATTTGGCCAGTCCAGTCTTTTTGCAGCCAGAACTGATCCTTGCTTAGTAAGTGGGTCTCCTGTAAAAATACTATTTTAGCGTTTAAACCTGTTAGGTGAGAGAGTACTTTCTTTGTCTTTAATTTGTGATTCAGGCCTTAACATTCCAGCTCACAAAGTTAACTGTGCCATCATGGAGACATTGATTCTGAATTTCTGATGCCATTTTATAGTCTTAACTGGAAGTGAGACAGCTTTAATCTTAATTTCCAATTTCCCCAAGAGTTATTGCCATGCAGCCTATTGTTATGTTGGTAGTTATAATTATAAGAATTAAAAGTTTAGATTAGATATAACCTGCTCTCTTTCTTTCCCCCTCTTATCCCCCCACCCCCCTTTCTTCCTCCCCATGTGAGGCTGAACCCCACTTCACAAAGTCCCGGTCCTCTGACATACCTAGACATAGAACACGTCCAAAGCAAAACAAGCTCCCACACAGCGGCGTTTTAGGATTAAAAAGTAGAGATATGTATTGCCAATAAAGTCTAAATACTATATGCCTAAAACATAATCATTAACAAACTATAAGCATAAAGTATAATCTTCAGCAATCTTAAAGTATTAAGATAATAAACCCAGGGAATGGTGTTAAAAAGTGGTCTTGGATAAGCATAGTAAATCCTAATGCAATAATAACAATAACAATAAACCAAAGTTATGATGTTAAACAGTCTCTTTTAGGGTAGTAAAAAGAAAAAAAAAGAAATTAATTTCTTCTACACACACGTCTATAACTGTAATTAAAACATAAACAGAAAGTGTCCGAGTAATGAAAAGGATGTATAATTGTAATACCCGTATCATTACTAGTGGATCAGACAGCAGGTGATATCTCCTTGCCATACCATGACAGGATGTGACTCACTATTGTGTTTGAGAATAGTGTCTGGATCAGCTTTCTTAATTCCTTTTCTGCTTCCTCCTTGCTGGAGAAGACGTAGTATTAACCTTGCACATCCACTTTCAGTTTGGTAGGATACAAAAGCCTGTATTTGATATCGGCTTACCGTAACCGCTATTTAATGTTGTAGAAGGCTGCATGTTAATCAGCTGTTGTGGGAGAGAAATCAGGGAAATATGAATGTGGTTATTTTCAAATATAATCTCTTGCTTGTATCTGAGAAGTGCCTTCACATCTAGCTTACATATTAACCTCTCGAAGCGGACAATCAAAGACCAAGGTCTAAAGGTATTTGATCCGCGTATGCGGTAAGCTGCTGCTATATCGGTATCTGATTTAAAGACCTCTCCAGTTATTTTAGAGAGTAGTTCAACTGCGAACTTCACTGGGTTTGGACTTTCACAATTCTCAGGTAGACCTTCGATTCTAATATTATTCCTTCTGCATCCATCTTCCAGAGCCGCAAGTCTGTCTTCGAGTTTTTTGCATTCGGAATTCGCAGCTGTAGCTTTTCCATCGTCGTTAGATGCCAATTGTTCCGCTGTTTCAATTCAAGCTGTGAATGTCTGCTTAACGTTATCTAGCTAATCGGCAAGTTTTCTCAGTTTAGACACATTTTCTTGAATCTGTTCCTCAATTTTCCCCAGCATACCTTTAATGATCGCATCTAAATGATTATATAAACACATTTCCAAGTCTTTATTATCCTGCTGCAAGTCACTTATTTCTTTCTTCATATTTTTCTGGATGTCTTTCTTAAGCACACTTATGGCTGTGACTGTGGCCGTGGCCAATTTTGTGATAATTTCCTTCAGTTCGGACAAATCGCTTCGGATTTCGTGCTCCACGGGTGAAGTAGCAGCTCCGGTTATAGTCGATGCTCCGGACTCGCAAGGAGTAGATGAAAGCACAGACTGCAAGGCCGTTTCTAGTTTCAAGTGATCTTCTGGAATCGGCGAGCTAACGTGACCTGTATCACTTGCACCTTCTCTCCCATTTTCGCTCTCAACTGGAGATGAGGCAATGGAGTGGGGTCCTGGGAAGTCTGTGCATTCACCTGCCTGTTCCAGGTCACTCTCTGAA
This sequence comes from Erpetoichthys calabaricus, assembly GCF_900747795.2. Lineage (NCBI taxonomy): Eukaryota > Metazoa > Chordata > Cladistia > Polypteriformes > Polypteridae > Erpetoichthys > Erpetoichthys calabaricus. The sequence continues at coordinate 312,513,608 of NC_041397.2, forward strand.
AGGCTGTACCTCGCACTTTGGGCTTGATGTTCGTCTAGACTTGAATGTAGTTTTAAGTTTCCTTTCCGGTTCTTTTTGACCCCCTTTCTTGTTACTTATATTTATATACTGTAGTGGAAACTCCCCGTGTCGGGTAAATACAGGATACCTCAAAATAATAAGAAATGCGTGAAAAAATAAAGCTGCTGCTAACGGAGTTCAGCTTCAGATGTCCGTCTCCCATAACGAATTCATCCAGCTTGTTCTTTATATTCCTATCCAAATCATTTATATATATTGTGAACAGGCTGAATGAACCCCCAAGGAGACATGGTCGCTCATTCGAAACCCCCTCTTAAATGGTGATACATTGGGAAACAAATACAGTTTTTTTTTTACCTCCTCTTTGCTCGATGAACTTCTGGCTTATTGCTGCTGCCATGCCACGTGATCTGCATCTCGCATCTTCGAACATTTAAAAGCCTGTACAGCACATGTCCTTTTTGTCTCACTGACTTGTCTCTCTTCTCCCCCAGACATCCTTTGCTCCAGTTGGGGGTCCCACTCCCGAGGTGCACCCCGTATGAAGAGGAAGATTTCCTATTCTTTTAATTGAGAGACTTAGCTATGCCCTCCGACTATACACGGAGCTCTATTCACTCCTGAAAGAGACTTATGTTTGTTTGAAGTGTTTGAATAAAGATTTTGTCTCTAGAATCTCCTGAGTGTATCTTTGCAAGTCTGTGACCCAAGCATGACAATATTAAACATAGCAGCAGCCCCAGCACCACTCTTATTATTAGCTAATTCTGATAAAGTTCCTCATACCATCAGCCCTTGCTTCCTGTGTATGAGCCTATTGTGCACCCATCTACAAACCACACCCTGAACTTCACTTCTTTTAGTCTGATGCCCAGACTCTCATGTGGCACCCTATGAAATGCTTTCTAAAAGTCAAGATAAATAATATCATGAGCTCCACTTTGATCCTTTTGCTGCTTCCTCATAGAATTCCAGCATGTTAGTAAAATGCGACCTCCCTCTTCTGACCCCACGCTGACTGTTAAGTTAAACTCCTAGACTTGCCAGGTGTTGCTCAATAATAATAAGTCGTTCCATTAATTTTCCAGTGATGCCCGTTAAGCCTACAGTTTCTTGGATCTGCCCGGTCACCCTTTTCATATAACGGGATGATATTTGCCATTTTCCAGTTCTTCAGAATCTCCTAAAAATATGTGTTAAGGGTTTATATCTGTACTCACTAGCCTCATTAAGAACTCGTGGGTAAATATTATCTGGTCCTGGTGATTTGTTTAATTTCAGCCTATTTAATCTGACCAGCACTTCTCCCTCTACAATTTATAAATCATTTTACAATAGTAAAATTGTACTATTTAATGTAATCTTCATCTTTATATCAGTTAAACAGAAACTGCAGATAATAAAGAAATCAATTATGTTTCTGTTATTTCCTTCTTGTTTTGTCCAGTCTTATTTTCCGTTGCAATAAGGTGTTTCTGACTCTGCACAGGTGATGCTCTTCTGGTTTTATAAAAGGGAGACTGTTAGTCTCTCCACAGGTTCAGGGATGTGCTTATCCTTTAGACACGCAGTTTCCACTAAAACATTTGAATTTACATAAGCAAATAGCTCTGGCGGTGACAAAGGAAACATCTTCCATCATCTTTTAGTATTTGCATTGTATGCTGCATTTTGTAAATCCTAATAACAAAGCAGAATTATTTGCATGGTCAGACACTAAGAGAGTAAAATTCAATTAAATGCAGGAGTCAGCCTGGACACTATCCCATTTGTGAATTTCCCCTTGGGATTAATAAAGAATCTATCTATCTATCTATCTATCTATCTATCTATCTATCTATCTATCTATCTATCTATCTATCTATCTATCTATCTATCTATCTATCTATCTATCTATCTATCTATCTATCTATCTATCTATCTATCTATCTATCTATCTATCTATCTATCTATCTATCTATCTATCTATCTATCTATCTATCTATCTATCTATCTATCTATCAGTGATGCACATTCTAAACAAATCCAAAAAATCAAATACAGGGAGACAAATTAAAATGGTGAATTAATTAGGCTGGAACATCTTTGGGATTTGTACGGAACATGAAATACCCAAAGAAACCTTCATCCAAACTATGGCCAGGCTGACGTCTTCATGCAGTTTTGTGTTTCCCTGAGGCAGAACTTTGAATCTCTCAGTCATTTGGCTCTTTCTATATTATTACATATTAATTACTATGGATAGAATTAAAAATGAGGACATTAGGAGTCACCTCACAGTTAGGAGACCTGGGTTCGCTTCCCGGATCCTCCGTGAGTGGAGTTTGCATGTTCTCCCCGTGTCTGCGTGGGTTTCCTCCGGGTGCTCTGGTTTCCTCCCACAGTCCAAAGACATGCAGGTTAGGTGTATTGGCGATTCTAGATTGTCCCTAGTGTGTGCTTGGTGTGTGGGTGTGTGTGTGTGTGTGTGTGCACTCCCTGCCACGCCCTGGGTTTGTTTCCTGCCTTGCTCCCTGTGCTGGCTGGGATGGGCTCCAGCAGTCCCCCGTGACCCTGTAGTTAGGATATAGCGGGTTGGATAATGGATGGATGGACATTAGGAGTCAACTCAAGTTGGACTGTTGGGAGACAAAGTCAGAAAGGCGAGATTGCGTTGGTTTGGACATGTGCAGAGGAGAGATGCTGGGTATACTGGGTAAATGGTACTAAGGATAGAGCTGCCAGGGAAGAAAAAAAGAGGAAGGCCTAAGAGAATGTTTATGGATGTGGTAAGAGAGGACATGCAGGTGATGAGGGTGACAGAACAAGATGACGAGGACAAGAAGATATAGAACAAGTTGATCTGCTGTGGCAACCCCTACTGAGAACAGCCGAAAGAAGAAGAAGAAGAATGTAATTTATACTGTGTGTATTATTCATATTGGGCACCATGGGAATTCCATTCATGTCTGTTTCAGCAATCCAGGCCTGTGGCAGAGAGCCCATCGGTACTCCATAGAGGAGGAAATCCTGAGGAGCAGGTTGAGGCGGCTTGGTCACAACTGGATAAAGTCCGACACCAACATCACAAGACAGGAACTAACTTGGAACCTGCAAGAGAAGCACACATAGAATCGCTTGGCGCAGAGACCTCAACGTAAATGTCAGAGAGTTGGGCATAGGATGGGGGCAACTGGTGGTAACAGCACAGGATAGGAGTTGCTGGCCTGTCCTCCAGGAGGGATGAAGGGCCTTTGCAATCAAGTAAGTGAGTTGGATTAGCAGTGCTGTTTTACAACTGCTCTGTTTCAGGTAGCTAATGATTTGCTTATGGCAGCAGACTCTGGACAAACCAACATATTAATTCTGCTAGATCTCAGTGCAGCATTTGACACTCAGGTCAGACATGACATTCTACTGTCCAGAATGGAGAACCTGCTGGGTATCTCTGGCACTGCCCTTCAGTGGCTTATTTGAATAATAGGCAAGAGTTTTTTAGTTGTGGTAACAGCAGGTCCAGCTCAGCACCAGTCACACAAGGAGTTCCTCAGGGCTCTGTCCTCAGCTGTCTGCTCTTCTGTATCTCCACACTTCCCCTTGGCGATTTTATTGATAGCTTTGGACTGGGCTATCATTTTTATGCAGATGGCACTCATCTCTTTTTCAATGTTAAAAGCAAAATGTTACCAGAGCTTTCTCAGCTCACAACTTGCCTCATTTGTGATGGAACAGAACTGTTTAAAATTAAATTGAACTCCTGCATATTAGCAATAAAATGTGCAACTTAAGAACATGAGCTCCTTGTCATTCACTCTTGACAACAATCTCATCAGACCTAATGCAAGGAACCTTGATGTCATTTTTGAATCCTTCCTTTGTTATTTCACCGACATTAACCACATTAAGAAACTTTATTATTTCCACCTCTATCACAAATCCTTTCTTCGCTCATTCCTCTACTTTATTAATGCTGAGACACTTCTCCCTGCTTTTATCACATCCCACATCGATTATTGTAACTCCCTACTAGCAGGTGTCCCTTACAGCTCTAGTTGATTCAAAACTCTGTTGCAAGAGTCTTTACATGGACCAGCAACATCGAGTACATCACAGCCATCCTCCTTCACCACCACTGGCTCCCTGTGTGTTGCAGGATTGAATATAAACTTCTACTAATAACCGACAAATCTTTAAATGGCCTCACACCGCACTCCATCAGTGACCTTCTCCATCACTCTGCTCTTGTTTGCCCACTAAGGTCCTCTGACTCTGGCATCTGTTGTGCCCCACACTAATCTGCACTCTGTGTGTGACAGCAAGGCCTTCACCTTTATAGCACCCTGACTTTGGAAGGACCTTCAGAAATGAATAAGATCAGACGACTCCATTCATTCTTTTCAAAAATAAGTTTAAACTCATCTGCTCAGGAAGGCGTTGAACTTCACCTGACATTCTGACTCCTCTTCAGTTTTCTTCTCTGTCCAGATACTCAGGATAATGTGCATGTGTGTGTATGTTATATCATAAATGATGTGATTTGTTCAGGCATTTCTTTTAGTATTGAGTTAGTATTTTACTCTGGTTTATTTTTTCTTTATTCTCTCTGTCACACACGTGTGACTAGGAAGGAGCTGATTGGACCAAGTGGAGGTAAGTTCCTGCCAGGCCAGAGGGTGGCAGGGTGCACTAAACCTACCTCTGTTATCTCTACAGACCAAATACATGAAAACCTGCCTGATTTAACATCACTTCTGGTTCCGGCACCCAGACTGACGTCACTTCCGGTTCCCGTCAGATGACATCACGTCCGGTTCATGGCTTATAAAGCCACCATTTTCCAAAACCTAGTCAGTTCAATCCTGGAACTCAACCTGACAATAACTTGTTTTTCATTAAAACTTTTGCAGCCGGGGACAATATACGGGTGGCTGCCCCAAACTTTTCCAGTGTGTTGAGACTCATTCTTTCACATATCATTTGCTTTGTATATCCTGTATTTATCTGTTTAAGTGTTCTATGCAGAAAATATTTGTAAACAATGTTATAGAGACTCTGTGAAGAGCATTGAGTATAGGAAAGGTGTTATATAAATAAATTGTATTATTATTTTATTAATATTATTAGACTGCAAAAGCATTACAAGATCAGCTCCTATTAGCCAACCAACATTTCCAATTTCCTAGCCTATTGGCCAGGTTCTTAATGGTACCCAAATATTATCTCTCTTTCTGTCTGTTAATCTGAAATTGTATTTAGAGTGGGTCACAAAGAGTTTTTTCATATTTATCTATTTATGTATTTATTTATTTGAAGAAAATAACATTACATACAGCCAAGTCGCACTTCTACAACAAATGATTTTATCATCAAATTAGAAGAAAAAGAAGAAAATAGAACAAGCATCAGAAAGTTAGAAAAAGAAAGCAGGAACATAAAAAGGACAAGCCTAACAAAACAGAATTTAACCTCCACCCGAGAGACAAAGAGTAGAGCTGAGAACATGGGAAAAAAAGGGAGGGGGGGGGGGTATACCCCTTCCTCCTGATATAAAAGCTTATTGTAAATTTTTACCAAATCTTGGCATAGTTTAAAAAAGTTTGAACAGATCCTCCAAGTGAGAATTTGATTTCTTTCCAATTTCAAATAGAGATAAAAGCTTCTCTGCCTTGAAGTGCATCCTGCATTAGTCCCAAATTCTGAGTGATTGATGGTATGTAAAATAAAAAGTCATGTATTCATGTATTAGCATAAGTAGATATGTAATGAGAAGCCAAGCAAAATGACGCATTTTATTGGCTAACTAAAAATATTACAATATGCAAGCTTTGGAGGCAACTTACATCTTCAAATCAAATCAAATCTTTATTGTCAGTGTAGCAATGAAACATTGTACAACGAAATTTAGGCGCAATTTTTCAATGCAAAAATAAAATAAAAACAAAACACAATTACTCAAGTTAAAACTAAAATGATATATTCATACATACGTCATATTGCACTTGTCCCATCGCCAATGTTAACTTAGAGCTGTATTGTAAACATGAGAGTGTATTGTATTGTAAACATGAAGGTGCACTCGGTCAGATTGACCACTTGGCAGCATTCAGCATGGTGATGGCTGAAGGATAGAAACTGTTTCTCAGTCTATTTGTCTTTGTCTTTATGGATCTGAAACATCTGCCTGAAGGGTGTGATGGGTCCTGAAGAATTTTCTTGATGTTCCTGAGACAACAGGAACTATGTAGTTCTTCTAGTGAGGGGAGAGGACAGCCGACTATCCGCTGGGCAACTTTAATGACCCTGTGGAGCTTTTTCCTCTATGTTACTGTGCAGCTGGAGTGCCACGCACAGAGACAGTAGGCCAGGATGCTCTCTACTCTGCAGCGGTAAAAGGACACCAGCAGTTTCTCAGGGATATTGTTCTCCCTGAGAACCCTCAGGAAGTAGAGTCTCTTTTGGGCCTTCTTCATTACCTCAGCAGTGTGTGTTCCCCAGGTCAAGTCCTCCCTAATGGTGACTCTCAAGAAGTGGAAGTCTGAGACACTCTCCACTCAGTCCTGTTGATGATGAGTGGCTGGATGTTGTCTGCCTTGTTTCTGAAGTCCACGATGAGCTCCTTGGTCTTGGCTATATTTAGGAGCAAATTGTTATTCCTACATCACGTTGTCAGCTGCTCCACCTCATCCCTGTAGGCAGACACATCCCCCCCAGAGATGAACCCTACTACCGTGGTATCGTCAGTGAACTTAACAATTGTGTTACTGTGGTTAGCAGGAATGGAATTGCGGGTGTAGAGGGTATGGAGCAGGGGGCACAGCACACAGCCCTGTGGGGAGCCAGTGCTGAGGCTGATGGGTGTGGAGACGTAGGGGCCCACTCTAACCCTCTGAGTGCGATCACTCAGGAAGTCCTTGATCCAAAGGCAGGTGCAGTGTGGAAGTCCTGAAGAAGGGGCCTGAGTTGCCTCGAAAGCTTGCATATTGTAATCTTTTTAGTTAGCCAATAAAAGGGGTCATTTGCTTGAATTCTCACTACATTCATAATGGCTAACACGGTACAACACCCTAGTACTACATAAGTAGATATGAAACTTATAAGCATTAAACTTAGTGTGAGCTTTAACACGAATCAGGTATGCCAAGCAAATAGTTGAATAAAAGCATATGCCATATTTCTTTTTTAATTGAGCTCAGAGTGAAACCACCAATATTTAATTAACCTAAAAGGATGGAGAAGGGGGAGAATGATGAATGGAGACAGCCCAAGGTTGGAGAAGGGGGAACACCTGCTGGTTAAAGGCCGGCTAGGAAAAAGGGAAGCGAGAAAAGATAATGAATGGCAAAACACGAGAAATATTGGTGGTTTTCGAGAGGGCCTGAAAGGGGCCAGCTGGAGTGGAGAGTCAAAATAAGCAGCGAATGAGCTGTGTTCAGCGAGGTCAAGATGATAAGAAATGATTATATGAACTGTACTTTTTCATCTGTTCAGGGCTCAGCTCAGTTTGACTTAATTGGGTTGAGTCTGTGTTATTGTTTATCGCAAATAAACTAATTACTCTGTTTGCCTATCCTTCGACTCCTAGAACCTTCTTTCAAGGTAAGAATCTTTGGCGTATTTTACCTTTCCAGAATGGAACAATTGGATTATTGGTATATGAATGGAGGAACAAAGCAAGGCACACAAAGAAGTACAGGCAAGATTTAATTTCCAATGCTGACCAGGCTTGTGTAAATTTATTAATTTGTATCGATGTCCAGGGGCCTCATGTATAAACTGTGCATACGCACAAAAATGTTGCGTACGAATGTTTGCCGAGTAATAAAACCTAAACATAAAGTCACGCACATTTCCACTGTAGCTCATACTTTGGCTCGGTTTTGCAGACTGGCGGCACCTAGTGTTAAAGCAGTGTTACTGTTCCAGTGTGGTTTCCCTTTCTTTCTAAGATCCATATCCCTGACGTGGCTTTATCATATACACTGAAACTAACTGCATATTGTTTATTAGTTTAATGCATCTGATTGTAATTAACCTGTAACAATATAATGGTCCAGGGAAGAGCCAATGGCATTGTTACTCTTACTGCACCTTCTTTTTCTTCTTTCAGCTGCTCCTGTTAAGGGTTGCCACAGCGGATCATCTTTTTCCATATTACTCTCACTGCACCACTCCGAGTATTTATATCAATGTATCTAAGTGGGGAATCACAGATCTACAGCTGATCGGAAAGAGAATTATTGGTATATAGCATGAAGCAGATGCTGCCTCGGCCATGCTGCCTATTTGAACTGCTCTCATCCGACAAACACTTCAGAGCCTTTCCTGTATGGACCTAGTGGTTCAGAAACAGTTTCATCCTAAGAACTATAAACGCACTCAATCAGTCAAGTGTTCCTTGGAGAACTGTTTTTACTTTTAAGTACAATTACCTCACTGTAAACTTGCAATACAGTTATAATATTACACAACCTGAGCCACTTTATAAAGTGCGTATTTACATATGATGACGATATCATTTTTAAGATGAAATGCAGCAAAATATGTTTATTATATTATACAGATAAAACTTTAATTTCAATTAAATAATTTATATTGTTAATAATTAAACATGCGAGGACATGGTGTCACAGCGCTCCATTCACGGATTGTTCCTGCCTCGCGCTGTATTCTTGCTGGGACTGGCACAACACTGGATGGATAGATGGATCGAATAATTAAACATGTACTATGAAGATATTTCGATGTTCCTTAAAAGTTTTGAAGAATTGGAGTTCTAAGCTTACAGATGGCTTCATGTCTATTACATAGCTAATTGTGTGGCAATTGGGTATTTGGAGAAAGAAAAGTAAGGACAGGAATTGGGGGTTGAACGCTTGAAAAAGACAGTACTGCGCAGCAAGCATATTGCATGAGACATGAACAATCCCTGCACCATCATGTTCCCATGTTTAATAACATGCATTAACTCCTATCATCATGAAAATGATATCAAGTATATGTCTCAGTATTTTAATTATTCAGAGAGCTGTAATATTGCTAAAGTAATGGATTCTGTGTCCTGTCAGAGGTAGAGAAAGCCTGGAAGCATGTAGTGATTCACACACATAGAGCACGTAGAAGATCAAATACAAGACAAATCATTTAACTTGCTACTTTAGTTACAAGGGCATTTGTTCTCAGTGCTTGAAGCTGACTACCTGAATAGACGAGTCTCGGCGTGTAAAAATCCATGTCCAAGTAGTAAAAAGTAGTAAAAAGTGTCCAGGGAACGAGTCCACATAAAAGAAAGTGGTAGGAGTGATCAGTGAACTAGAAAAAAATAGAGAAAAAGGTACAAAGATAAAGTCATTCACAGAGCTGCTGGAAAGGCTGTCACTAGCGGCGGCGCCTGAGTCATTAGACTTAAAAGAGGTTCTCATTTATGTTTTATTTAAGAATCAACTTTGTCACTGATGTTTCTTCTAAAATACCTTAGGAGAAACAGCTTCAGACAAAAAGGAGACATGAGATACAACCGAGGCAAAAAGAGTAAAAACTGATAATTTGGTTTAAAAAGCATGTTGCATTTTACAAGTTCTATTTCTAGTCTTGTTTTAATTTCTTTAAATATTTCATTTATTTCACTGGATTGATGCCTGTTTGTGAGATACAATCAGTTACTTTTCTTTGTTTTTCTAATTGCTCATGGTCACACAGGTGTCACTATGGGGATTTGAACCCATAAGCTCAAGGTATAAAGTCCAAAGTCTTAATCAGTATGCCACTGGGTCTGCTTTGTCTTTTAGAGTTTGTTTGATATAATTGCTGCACAGCATTATAAATTAGGGTAACTAAAAGTATTAATCAGAAGCAAGGACTGTTTATATTCTTGCTTTATTCTTTTTGGAGACTTCATACTTTTTGTACTGGTTATTTTATTAATGCCATTATTTGAGGTAACTTTCAACATTTCACATACAATCAGTTACATGTCTTTGTTTTTCCAAATGGAGCACAGGCAAGTGAAGTTGATCATGATCACACATGTGTCAGGAATGGGATTTGAACCCATAACCTTAAGTTTGAAGTCCAACGCCTTCACTCCTATGTCACACTGCCTGCCTTTTCTCCCAGAGTGAGTTGATCTAATTTGAGCACAGCAATATAAATTAAGGTAACTAAAAGTATTAATCAGAAGCAAGGACTACAGTTTTGTAATCCTAGTAAAGTGTTTAATTATCTCACATATCTGTCCCTCCATGTCATCTTATATTACGGAGCACACAATGCAAATACTTTTAAATTGCAAAAAAATGTCAAGACACTGCTTGGAAGATATGAGTCCACTGTTAGACTTGTGTGAGATCTGCTGAAACTCGAGAGGAGACACTCTTGAGAATACTGGTGTATTGTTTTCCTCTGGAGAAAAATCTGAGAGACATGAGGCAAAAGAAAACATCTCCATTTTATTAATTTCTGATCTCATTGTTGCCTAGGAGAAGCCAAAAAGACATTAGGGAGATCTCTTTTTTTATTTTTAATTCCTATTGGTATGTTTTTCACTGTGTTGCCCATTGCTACTCCCAGAACTGCAATGTGTTTTTGAATTTTAGCAGAAGGTGTGGTTTTATACCAGGAATGCAGTCAAACTGCCAGCAAGTCCAAGGGATGGACATATCATTTAAACACGTGATTTCTAGTAAAACGTTTGAATTCTCGTAAGTGAATAACTTCAGCAGTGACAACAAAACATCTATCATGGGCTTTTCATTGCACCCAGTATTTTGTAAATTCTAATTATACAATACAGTTTAAAGTAATCGATGTGACCAAATTTAAAATGTGGGAAAAAAGAAAATAAAAACCGGTGTGCCTTGATCTTGTGTCCCACTCTTGTCTGTGTTGGGTTCAGCTGGCAGTGCCAGCCTGGTGGTCCACACTTGTCAAGTCACCAAATAGGCGGAGAACAACAGACCACCAGGCATTATAAATCACAGTTCATGCATTCAGTATAAGTCACTATTTGGTTTTTCATTCATCTAGACATTTTCTCAGACTGCTTTGACTAACATACACATGCTACTGGCTGCACCCTGAGTCAGTAAAATCAGATTCAGTGCCGGTGTCGGCCAGGGCACCATGAGATCAGTGATGCAATTCTGAAGATGTCCATAAGCTCAAATACTAGGAGTCAAGTTAATATTGAGAATTAACCTGCCAGGAACCTCTTTTGGATGTCTGTGGAACATGAAATACCCAAAGAAACCTTCACCCAAATTGTGGCCACGCTGATGTTATTATACTGCAAAAGCATTGCAGGACCACCATCAGATCATGTAATTCTGGTAGCCAACCAAGATGAGCTTCCCAACCCAGATTAGTGACTGTTCTAAACAGTACAAGAAGATTATTATTTCAGTTAATCTGGAGCAGTAGTCAGAGTGAGCCAACAAGACAAATTTTTTGGACCTTTTAACACTATCTGTGTATGCCATCTTGTAATTAAAGAGCATGAGGACTCTCAATGAACTCTCATCCAGTGTTTTTTAATGACTTTTGACAATAATGGCTGTCATTATAATTAGACTTTAACTGATCTATGATCGATTTACATTTGGGTTTCCTCTGAATATTCACACATTTTCACAGAGTATTCCAATCTTTCTGTTGCAATATTTTTGACTTATTCTGTAATTGTAATGGTAAGAGTAAGAACAAGTTAAAGAGAAGCAGTGACCAAAGAATCTGAGTTAGTGGAGTAAGGCGTAAATTGGAATCTCAACTCTGTATGTAGGGCTACTCTTGTGCAGGAACGAGAGCAGGGTTTGCGTCCCTGTGTTATAATATGTTTTGTTATTAAGTTTAATGTCACTGTTCTCTGTGCCCACTGTTATGGACTCAATCATACAGGCAGACCAAGTATGGTACACAGGGGCTCAGCATCAGCATTTAGAATTGCCGAGCCAAGCACAGGACTAGAGAGCCAAAGACAACTGGAGAATTGAATAGTCAGCCTAAAGACAGACTGGTATATTTCTGTCTTCTGTCAGCACACCATCCTCTTTCCTTGTTGGGAGAATGAGAACTGTATGTAGGCATTGTGCTATTCCTGTATTTTTGAAGGTGGGGTTTGAGTCCTTTCCTGTCCTTGTTTGGATCCAAGAGAAGGAGCCTGCACATGGAGCAACCAGAATATAAGGATGGACCTACGACCAACACACTTTGAAGCTGCCGGGTGGAAGATTATGTCTTCTGTCCGGTGAAAATCCTTTCAGCTTGGCGACGAAAGATGGCAGACTGCGTAGGTCAAGACACCCACATTGCTTGATAGAGTCTGTCATAAGCTTCCCGTCTGTAATACCGCGTGAACCTGTCAGTAAAGAGTAAATTATCCTTTTATACTTCTCGTGTAATCTTGTAACCGTCATATTGCATGCTGGAAGGGGGGGGGGGGGGGAATAATACCTTTTTTATTTATAACTATTTAAATTCAGGTTAATTAAAACGCCGCAATTGAAAAGAACACATTTCCAGAGAGCTAATGCCTCTTAAGCAAACACCCTGGTCCTCCCTGTGTCTGCGTGGGTTTCCATCCACTGTCCAAAGATACACAGCTTAGGTGTGTGTATGTGTGTGTGTGTTCATCCTGTGATTGAGCTGGTCTGGACTAAACGGGTTAGAAAATATATGACTGAGAACTCCACCTACAACTGAACACCAGCAAACCCAAGGAGCTGGTGGTGGATTTTAGGAGGCCCAGACCCCTCATGGACCCCGTGATCATCAAAGGTGACTGTGTGCAGAGGGTACAGACCTATAAATACCTGGGAGTGCAGCTGGATGATAAACTGGACTGGACTGCCAATACTGATGCTCTGTGCAAGAAAGGACAGAGCCGACTATACTTCCTTAAAAGGCTGGCGTCCTTCAACATCTGCAATAAGATGCTGCAGATGTTCTATCAGACGGTTGTGGCGAGCGCCCTCTTCTACACGGTGGTGTGCTGGGGAGGCAGCATTAAGAGGAAAGACGCCTCACGCCTGGACAAACTGATGAGGAAGGCAGGCTCTATTGTTGGCACGGAGCTGGACAGTTTGACATCTGTGGCAGAGCGACGGGCGCTGAGCAGACTCCTGTCAATCATGGAGAATCCACTGCATCCACTGAACAGGATCATCTCCATACAGAGGAGCAGCTTCAGCGTCAGACTGCTGTCACCGTCCTGCTCCACTGACAGACTGAGGAGATCGTTCCTCCCCCAAACTATGCGACTCTTCAATTCCACCCAGGGGGGTAAACATTAACATTTAACATTATACAAAGTTATTGTCTGTTTTTACCTGCATTTTTATTACTCTTTAATTTAATATTATTTATTGTATCATTATGCTGCTACTGGAGAATGTGAATTTCCCATTGGGATTAATAAAGTATCTATCTATCTATCTATCTATCTATCTATCTATCTATCTATCTATCTATCTATCTATCTATCTATCTATCTATCTATCTATCTATCTATCTATCTATCTATCTATCTATCTATCTATCTATCTATCTATCTATCTATCTATCTATCTATCTATCTATGATTGTAATAGCACAGTTTAAGAGACAAAACATTTTCTGGATCAAAATAGTTGTTTTTCCCTAATGTTGACCCCTTTAACATGAATATGATAAAGAAAATTAATTTTTAGCTCTAATTTTTTTAGATATGGCAAACATCATATGAGAGGGGACAGGCTTTCTGCTACTCCAAGGCTGAATGAGGCAAAAAAATTGAGAGAATTTTCAAGGAGAACTTCTCAAGGATAATCATTTTGATGAAATTCTTCATGATGAGGAAAAGTGTGTGCGTGGGGCTCTTTGAAACAAATTTGTGCAAATTTCTGAGAGGGGTTCATCTGCAGACCTTTGCAACTCCGTGATTCAGTCGCTCTACTGAACAGCCAATTGGATTGCAGGTGTTTGTCACATGGTTTATCTGACTTGAGTCGGAATACTCTCCCTCATCTTAACCATAGTGTAACCAAGCATTATCAGTGACGTATAATGTAAAGTGACAAACTCCTCCATGGAGTGGAGCTCTGTTGGTCTGCAGTTAGACTCCATTGGAATTTCAAAGAAGGATTTGGGTTCAGACAGGGAACCCATAAATTGAAGAGAATCCTGCCCTTCTGTGTATGGAGAAGTAAAAGCCATTCGTGCAGGATGTCACTTCCTCTTTGGGAAAAAAAAGAACATAAACCTCAAATGACAATAATGGTTATGGGCAACTGAACATTCCAGATACAGTAGAACAATCACCTTCATTCATAGCTACCATGTAAAAATCTAATTTGACAGGGAGAGCACTCCGAACAGAAGGTGTTACATTTTCTTTTGGGACACACAATATGATGCACAATGGACGCCATTAGAGATTAGTGCACCAAAAACACAAATGAATTTGAAACAGTGTCGTTTAAAAGGGGCACATGATAAAAATGGGGAGACCTTGGAGGAGCCATTGTCTGTGAGCAATACCAGGCCTACCATCAGCCCCTTCAACTTATCTGTGTGGCCAGTCAAACAAGTAAATGGACCCTGGAGTGTGTCTCTTCATTGTAGTGGTAAGGATTTCAAAGTTCCATGGCTGGCTGTTGTTGTTCTGAATGTTGTTACTATTACTGAGGATATCATAGCGACTGCAGGAGACTGGCCTGGAGCACCTCACATAGCTAATGTATATTTTTACATCTTTTTTGAAAGAAACAGCCGGACACACAACAATGGTTTGGGGCAGCCACCCGTATAGTTTCCCTGGCCGCAAAAGGCTTTAAAGTAAAGTACAATGTGTACTGGTTAGAGTCCAAAACAGAACTGTCTAAGTATGGAGGATAAGGGGTTTTTATAGCTAGTTCACAGGAAGTGACGTCCTCAGGGCTGGGACAGGAAGGATTTGTCCTTCTGTTTCTGTTTCACCTGCTTCAGCTCCATAAATGGCAAATACCGATGAAGGACTGTTGCCAAAGACATGAAATGTTGTTATCTCTATACCACAGGAACTTTGAGAAATTTCTATGGTCCTATTTCACAATGAAACAGCAGAACATTTGTTGAACGTCTGCTGTAAATGGCACTTGGTCCCTTCTGAAGTGGATCAAAACCCCTAATAAACTATTATTGAGGTCTGAACCTTTAAGCAGCACACTGTTAAATGACACAGTCAGATACCATGCACTCGAATCAAAGATTACTCTAATCTGATTAGGTTTCTTAGAATGGTGGACCCTAAAAAATAGCAAATTCCAGAATTATTCACTCTTTATTGTTCATCAGATCATTTTTAAGAATCTATACATATAAAAGGCAAAGCCCTCACTGACTCATCACTAATTCTCCCACTTTCCACATAGGTGGGATACCTGTGGAGCCCCGGAAGGCAGCACTTCCACCACACCAGGAAGTGCTGCCGGAAGAAGATTCCAGGTACGCCCGGAGTGCCACACCAGGAAGTGCTGCTGGGAGAAGATGAGGAAGCACCTGGAGCACATCTGGGGAAGGTATTAAAGAAGCCACCTCACTCCAGCAAGGGAGCCGGAGTCGGGTGGAAGTGGATAGAGCTTGCCTGGGAGGAGTTGGAGGCGATAGGAAGAAGAAGAAGAAGAAGAAGGAGGAAGTTGAAAGGACTGTGTGTTTGGGTGATTACTGCACTGGGGTTGGGCTTGTACATAGGGGTTGCAATTAAAACGTGTGTGTTTAAGACGTTCTGTGTCTGCCTGTGTGTATCGGGTCCAAGCTTTTTCACAGTATGTTTCATATCCTATTGCAACACCCAAAAACAGTTGTACCCCCTAAACTTTATATATAGATAGGGGAGACCCATCCTCACTATTTCTGTGACTTCCAATAAATGTAGGAAGCCCAAATTTCCCATGCTTATCCTTTATACTGTACTTACAAATGTTAAGTATGTTTCATTTCGCGCCGTGCCCCGTAACAAACTTTTGAAAATAACGTCTTCTTTTTGGCGGTTCTCGCCATTATGCGGTAAGGAACTTTCGGAAGTGATCTCTCCTTTTGGCGGTTTCATTCCTTATTTCTGTTAACAGAGAATTTATTTCACAGCAGAAACGCACAAGAGCCGCCCCTGGTCTCCCTACCTTTTTCCGCACGGCCGCTCTCCGCGCACCTACCACGTGGTTGGCTCTCTGCCTCTACACATTAACGACATCCCGCGCTCATGTGCCTCATCACTCGCTTCCTTACTTTCCTCAGCTGTTTGTCGTGCTCACTGCTCCCTTCTTCTTTACTCCACAGCGTCAAGCCTGTTATTGTTGGCCTTGCTTCACGTCTTCCTGCTGGTGACTCCTGCCTTTTCATTTAGTTTCTTCCAGGGCCGGATTAAGAGCTTTGGGGGCCCGTAGCACATTTCAAATTTGGGGGCCCTTTTGGTCTGCATCATCTGAAGTTTAGATTCTGAACAGTTCAAACCGGACTAAATAATTATTTTACTCTTGATTATAATAAGAATCTTATAATATTTATGTGAATTTTATGTGTTGGGCCCCTAAAGTTTTGTTGTGTAAGAAATTTACAGTTTAATAACGTAAAGATAATATTTTTAAAGACCAGTTTTTCAATGCTACACTTTTTCATTAAATATTGGGTCCACCATTTGGGGGCCCCCGAAATTGCGGGGCCCGTAGCATATGCTACATGTGCCTATTGGTTAATCCGGCACTGGTTTCTTCACATTCTTAATCCTCCAGGCATGCCTCCGCTTACTCTACGTTTGAAGGTCGGCACACCAATGATGTTTACTAGTTTTACTCATAAAGGTCATAAACTGATCCCTCATCTCAGGTTTGTGATTCAGTGTGTGACTCAGAGGTGACAAGCCACATCTTTACTTGCGCTCTGTTGTTAGGGACTCGTTGTCTGGGTACTTTAAATGGGAGTGGAGCTACCAAACTGTTGGCTTCATTCCTATTCATTTGACTGTTCATAATCTTTAAAAATATTGAATCTTCAATTGATGAAGGCACTGCTTTGTCATTTATCATATGATTGAACACCGTATGCCCAATGCTGTATTCTGAAGTACTTTTACCATATGCATTGCTGTTTTTTTGTTTCTCCCCGCCATGGCAGTTCCCCTTCTGGAAGGTGAATGAAACTTTAGTATGAAGTGATGTAACATTGTATATAATGTTTTGTTTTTGAATGAGTTCATACTTGGCTTCTGCGTACGGCAAAGGCATGCCTGTGCAATGGGGGCATTATGGGGACCACTGATCTGCTGTGTGACTTTGTGTGCTTCTATAATGTCTCTCCATAGCAACAGGAGGATTTCTGCTTCAGGATCAATCTCAGGGATGTATTTTGCCACAGATTTCAGAGGGCGATAATGCAGAGCAATATTTGGAGTTGGTATTTCCGACCTGTTGTCAGGTATCTTTTACACTCAATGAGGGCTGGTAGAGCCATGTCGATTCTTTCACTGACTGATTCCAACCAGAATCCTTCTGCTCTTCTCCCAGACATGTCTGTTATTCCAGAGCAGATTCTCAGTGAGTAGGAGTAAGGCTGTCCATGAATATTAAATAGTTCAAAAAGCTCTGATTTGGCAAGTGGGAAGTTGCTTTGGTCATCAAGCACAGCATACATCTCAACTGCTTTCTCTCTCTAACCCTGTGATCTCTGATGCCGGCATTTCTGATCATTTTCCAGCTATTTTTGAAGTTAAGTTCTTTTGTACGCCCATCAATTTCACTAAACCACTGCGTTTTTTGTGCTGTATAAATGCTGACACAGTGCGGCAGTTCTGTGATATCTTCTCTAACATTCATTTACCCTTGGTGTTAGAATCCCTC
Organism: Erpetoichthys calabaricus; assembly: GCF_900747795.2. NCBI lineage: Eukaryota > Metazoa > Chordata > Cladistia > Polypteriformes > Polypteridae > Erpetoichthys > Erpetoichthys calabaricus. The sequence goes on from NC_041397.2 coordinate 312,531,448, forward strand.
TCTGTGTGTTTGGATATTACTGATAAGGTTAATCTTCTTGATATTTCTCATAATGATACTTTGGATCTGATCAGAACCTTAAAGTTAAAGAGAGACGAGGTAAAGGCCAGTGTTCAGCCCTGGTTAAATAATGCCACTCGTGACTCTCAGACTGTAATTCAGGCAGGCTGAGCGGAGGTGGGAAAAGGACAAACTGCAGGTCACTTATGAAATTCTCAGAACTCGCTGGAAGTTCTATCAAGAGGCCGTGAGATCAGCAAAATCAGTTTTTTTATCTTGTCTAATTGCTAATGCTACCTCAAGACCTAGGGTGCTGATTAGCACCATAAACACTCTTTTAAACCCACCTGTCAGCTGCCTGAGACCTGTGAGCTTTTTCTCAATTATTTTATAAATAAAATTCAAGCCATTCGTTCCAACATTACTCTTCCAAGTGTTGATCACTGTGGGGTGACACCAGCCCCTCTAAGACCAGTGCACAAACAGTTTACTTCCTTTCAACCTCTTTCTTCTTCTCACCTAGCTGATATAATCCTGCATATGAAACCATCCAATTATCCGCTAGATATCTTACCCTCACACCTATTTAAAGATACTTTGAGAGCTTTTAGTCCAATTCTTATGGCTATTATTAACAACTGTCTAAAATCCGGTATAATGCCAGACAACGTTAAACATGCAATTGTTCAGCCTTTGCTGAAGAAGCCCACTCTTGATCCTACAGCTCTTTCAAACTATAGGCGTATTTCTAAGCTCCCATTTCTGTCATTTGTTTGCAGTTACTTTCATATCTGGAGAATAACAATGTACAGTATGTGATGTGTTTCAGTCAGGTTTTAAATAATTTCATAGTACTGGCTTGGCTTTGCTGAAGGTGACAAAAGATATTCTAATAACTTTGGACTCTGGCTCTTCTGCCATCTTAGTCTTACTGGATCTCAGTGCAGCATTTCACACAGTGGACCATGGAGTTCTGTTAAAATGGCTTGAAGATGAAGTAGGCATTCAAAGCTGTGCACTGAATTGGGTTGTGTCCTACCTGAAAGGCAGATCTATGTCTGTTAACACAGATGGGAATTTCTCTCTGCCAGCTCCTCTCACACAAGGCGTCCCTCGAGGTTCTGTCCTGATTCTATCTTTATCTGCTCCCCTTGAGGGCCATCTTTTACAAACATGATGTCGTGTCTGATTGTTATGCTGATGATACTCAAAGTCAGTTCTGACATCACTTCATCTGTAAAAAAAAGTCGTTGAAAATGCTTTGAGGACATTCAATATTGGATGGCACAAAATTTCTTACAATTAAATGAAAATAAATCAGAGGTCATTATTTTTGGTCCTACCACATCTGCAATTGAAATCTACACTCAGTTAGGCTCCTTGGCAGAAATGATTCATAATGATGTCAGAAACCTAGAGTAGGTATCATCTTCGAGTCGTCACTAAGTTTTGAAAAACAAATCTCTGCAGTAGTAAAGTCCAGTTTTTACCAACTGAGGCAAATTTATAAAGTAAAATCCTTTCTTTCACAGAAGGACTTGGAAGCAGTCATTAATGCCTTTATTACATCTCGCCTTGATTATTGTAATTCCTTATATGTGGGTCTACCAAAATCTGCTCTGTCGCTCCTTCAGCTGGTTCAAAATGCTGCAGCGAGATTCTTAATGGGGTCGAGAAAAAAGGATCACGTCTCCCCCATTTTAGCCTCTCTCTCCACTGGCTAACGGTGTGGTGTCACATTGATTTTAAAATCTTGTTATTTGTTTTAAAAGCCTTGCATGGTCTCGCTTCAAAATACACCTGTAACCTACTTCACCCCTATGTGCCACCAAGAGCACTGAAGTCATCTGGACGACTGCTCCTTGTAGTGCCAAGATCTCGGCTGAAGTCGAGGGGAGACAGAGCTCTCTCAGTTGCTGCTCCACGGCTTTGGAATGACTTGCCTTTTCACATCAGGTCTTCATCATCCATTGAGGTTGTTAAAAGTTGGCTTAAGACTGACTTGTTTTCTTCTGCCTTTCACTGTGTATAATGGGATTGTGGTGATTGTTATAATTGGTTGTTTTATTAATCTGCTTCTGCATGACTGTTTGCATTGTGTTTATTTTAATGCTTATTTGTACAGTAAATCACCGAGCCAACTGAGCTTGAACTGGCTGCATGCAAGCACACAGAGGTAAGCGCTGATGCTTTCAGGATAGTTTAGTGCAGTGGCTGAATCCCAGGGGAAGAGAGGCTGAAGTGCTGCCGGGGCCAGCAGTGGCCATGAGCTGGCTGCTCAACGAATAAATGGCACTGACTGATCAGCTCCGGCGTGCTGGCAAATTGCAGCTGAAAAAACTTTTGCCTGGTTGCTGAGTTCAATAAATGTACGTTGCCGAATGTATGTTGCCAAATATATTCAGCTCCGGCATGCTTCCAAATTGCACTGGAAACAGACTTCAAATGTACTCTGCAATTCGCATACCAGGAGAAGGTGGGAGTGGAGGATGCCATCATCTATATGCTACACCGATCACTCTCCCACTTGGACAGAGGCAGTGGTGCAGTAAGAATTATGTTTCTAGACTTCTCTAGCGCCTTCAACACCATCCAACCTCTGCTCCTTAGGGACACGCTGACAGAGATGGGAGTAGATTCATACCTGGTGGCATGGATCATGGAGTATCCTTAGAGACAGACCTCAGTATGTGCGTCTCGGGAACTGCAGGTCTGACATTGTGGTCAGCAGCACAGGAGCGCCGCAGGGGACTGTACTTTCTCCGGTCCTGTTCAGCCTATATACATCGGACTTCCAATACAACTCAGAGTCCTGCCATGTGCAAACGTTCGCTGATGACACTGCTATCGTGGGCTGCATCAGGAGTGGGCAGGAGGAGGAGTATAGGAACCTAATCAAGGACTTTGTTAAATGGTGCGACTCAAACCACCTACACCTGAACACCAGCAAAACCAAGGAGGTGGTGGTGGATTTTAGGAGGACCAGGCCCCTCATGGACCCGTGATCATCAGAGGTGACTGTGTGCAGATGGTGCAGACCTATAAATACCTGGGAGTGCAGCTGGATGATAAATTGCACTGGACTGCTAATACTGATGCTCTGTGCAAGAGAGGACAGAGCCGACTATACTTCATTAGAAGGCTGGCGTCCTTCAACATCTGCAATAAGATGCTGCAGATGTTCTAAAAGACGGTTGTGGTGAGTGCCATCTTCTATGTGGTGGTGTGCTGGGGAGGCAGCATAAAGAAGAGGGACGCCTCACGCCTGGACAAACTGGTGAGGAAGGCAGGCTCTATTGTAGGCATGGAGCTGGACAGTTTGACATCCGTAGCAGAGTGACGGGCGCTAAGCAGACTTCTGTCAATCATGGAGAATCCACTGCATCCTCTGAACAGGATCATCTCCATACAGAGGAGCAGCTTCAGCGACAGACTGCTGTCACCGTCCTGCTCCACTGACAGACTGAGGAGATCGTTCCTCCCCCAAACTATGCGACTCTTCAGTTCCACTCGTTATAAACGTTAACATTATTCAAAGTTATTGTCTGTTTTTACCTGCATTTTTATTACTCTTTAATATTGTTTTTTGTATCCGTATGCTGCTGCTGGAGTATGTGAATTTCCCCTTGGGATTAATAAAGTATCTATCTATCTATCTATCTATCTATCTATCTATCTATCTATCTATCTATCTATCTATCTATCTATCTATCTATCTATCTATCTATCTATCTATCTATCTATCTATCTATCTATCTATCTATCTATCTATCTATCTATCTATCTATCTATCTATCTATCTATCTATCTATCTATCTATCTATCTTTGTCGAATTTACTCGGCTCCGGCGTGCTGGAAAATTGCACTGGGAACTGACTATAGCCGGTTCTGGAAGTTTAAGGGTTAAAAGATCTTCCAGCTCTCACAGCTTGCTGTAGACTTTGCTATACACTCTTGGAAAAATGTCTAATCTTTTAAAAAGAGCATCTTCAATTACTTCTGGTGCAGCATAGCACTCATTCAACCTGTCCTAGGCATTTCTGGAGGGCTGCTCCTGGGTTCTTGATGTGCACTTGATAGATTTTCTTTACTTGCTTTGATGATTCCTTCCCCTACCACATGATTAGCAGGTCCAGCTCTTCTGCTGCTGAGAGCCACAAGCCTTCCAATAATGTTAACAAATGAAGACTTCCAAGCCCTGAAACTCTCAGGCTGATCACCAAATTAGCTAACTCCTGAATTTACCAGTTCACAGCATGCTAGGTACTTAGCAAAGTCTGTTATTGGAAGCGTCAAAGTTTGATTCACTGCGGACTGATTGGGGCTGCATATAGTGCTGAGACGGCAGACTGAAAAATTCAGTGTGTGGTTGAGCATCTATGCAGTGATGCTATTGTTCTGTTCTATTTAGATTTGGGGTATAATTGTCAATCTTGAAATACAAGTTAAAGAATGCATCGTGATCATTTGTAAGCCTTGACTGTTTTTCTTTGCTAGGCACAGGCATTTTGAGTGCAAAACTGCTTCCCAAGTGAATCAGCGTATAGCTCTGCCTCCCCATTGGCGTTCCTAGATGCAAATTTATCTGATGGCGTCAGCTACTCTCCTTTCCCAGACGCCCTTCCATCACTGTCCTCAGCCACTTCAGCGTGCACTTCAGCAGTGGCTGCCTCTCTTTGCAATATCAACGTTCCCAATTCACCATCCAACTTGGCTTTCTCCATAGCCATTCTAGGTTGTTCAATCTTTAACTGAGCTTCACATTCAGTAAAGGATGCTCGTCCACCTGTGGATTCTGCTTCAGCACAGGGCCTCCTCACTCCGCTGGCAGATGGTGTGAATGTCGATATGCCTGCTGACCCAGCATGAGAGAGTTTAACAATGTTATCCATGACACAGTCCTACTTGTTACTGAAACATAATCACAGCTGCTGAAAACCTTCTCACTGTTCTGTTATTGTCTTTGGTGTTTGAACCAGAAACTAAACAGCAGACAAACTCTACTTCACAAAAATTTCACAGAGTCAGGAGATAGCACCTTGCTCTGATTTTATTTCGATTTTATGAAATTATTTTTATCTTCTAAAATTTTAGACCATGTTATCGGCTCTCTTCTTTTTCTCTTGGGTGGGAGATGAATTCTCTGTTATTGTTATAGAGAAATATTCAGAAAGGCAGTCAGAATTTACACTGTATTGCACAGAATAGAAAATTGCACATAAAAAAATCTTGGGACGAGATGTGACTTTTTGAGGAGACTTTTTGGAATGAAGTCCGGCAAGACTTTACACTTTTAACATGAGATTCTTTCAAATCACATCATACTTACAACCTTTGGAAGCACGTCCCGCGACATGGTGACTTTTGTCATTAGATTCTTTCAAGTCACGCCCTACAACCATTGGACCACAGTCATCTAACCTCTCAGTTGTGTGAATGTTTTTGCCAGACACACTCCCTGCGTTCTCAGCTCTTATAAATTTTATCAGGACAATAATTTTATATGTTCTTGATGAGACGTCAATGACTAAATGAAGAAGAAAGAGCAGCGCATCAAAAAGAGACCCAAAAGCATTGGAGAGAAAAGAATGCAAAAAATGAACAATAAATATCTATGTGTAAATTCTGAAAATAAGTAATAATCAGCCTGGACTAAATGGAATTGAAAACCTCGCAGGTCCAATCAGGGTCAGATTTAAAAGACAAAGAGTAAAAGAATAAGTAAAACTTAATTTTAACAGGCGACAAGAAAGGTAATGTAGTACATATTCCTTGAATAACATCAGACACAAAAGGATATCTTGATATGCTATGCACTAAAACATAAGTAACATGATAGTTAGAATTTGTTAATCACCCTCACCTATTCTGATTCTCTTCTCGGTACTCAAATGTGGCACTTGGTGCCACAGCCCACCTGCCAAGTTGTTTTGCCCGCCTAAGGTAAAGTCATCCCTGATGGAGGATCACAGGAATCGTGGGGTAGAGGGGTCCTTTCATCGGATTAGCTGGCCCAGTGCTGACTCAACTGTGGAATGTCCAAATCGGGGAGGCAGCTTGATGGCCGAGGTCTCCAGGACTCTAAACAAATCCAAATCATATTATGTGATGTGACCTACTGTTAAATTCTGCTCCATACTTAAAAAATTTTTATTTTTATACTGTATTGAGGATTTGTTCTGTTCTGTGTATTGACCCCCTTCTTTTTTGACACCCACTACATGCCCAGCCTACCTGGAAAGGGGTCTCTCACTGAACTGCCTTTCCCAAGGTTTCTTCCATTTTTTTCTCTACAAGGGTTTTTTGGGAGTTTTCCCTTGTCTTTCTTCCCAATTGGGAGTGCAGCAACTGTTGCTGGGGGTGCCAGAATCCATCAAGGAAGAAAAATGAAAAACATTATTTGTACAAAATCTTAATTTATCTATCCATTCCTAAATAATTAAATGGGCAGGCCATTTCGTATCAGTGCAATACGCTGCTTGTTAAAATGGATGACATCCGCTCTTACGCACACTTAGTGCTGCCTGGGTATTATGAACTATCATATCTGTTCAAGTTCTATTTAAATTTTAAATATAAGTAAGTTTTATTTAGTCGACAGAAATATCTTTGGTAGGAATGAAAGCTAAATTTAGTCATCATTGCATAAATTTTTCTTCACCATAGAAATTTAAAGACTAAATTCAACTTACATTCCTACCAAAGATATTTCTGTCGGCTAAATAGAACCTACTTATATCCAAATAGAACTTGAAAAGCTATATTTTTTTGAATGTGACCGCGCATTTTAGATCGACTTGATACGCATTACATCGAGCCCGCGTACTATTGTGCTCTCGCCTGCCTGCCTCAATAAGTCACAGTCGCTTCACTCTTACTTTTTTACCGTTCATTTAATCATGGCTAGTCGTGAAAAAATTAGAAAATGGAAGGAGGATTACACTGAGTATGGCTTTACCAAAACAATTATTGATGGAGTAGACAGACTGCAGTGCGTGCTTTGCAATTCAATATTTTCCAATTCCAACTTGAAGCCATCAAAGCTCGGTGAGCATTTCCACAAGGGGGTGCGAAATTGGCCTCGTCCGTCACAGGGGGTGTGAGGGTAAAATGAATCGGGAAGCGCTGTCTTAGAGAGTCAAGGCTGAGGGGCTGTCAAGAGGCAGGGCCTGTTAAAGCCCATTGCAGCACTTCTTGTGTGATTTTGGGCTATACAAAAATAAATTGTATTGTATTGTATTGTATTCGTATTAAAACATTTACAGTTTCCTGTGAGAATAGCTTTTGCAATGACAATTAACAAATCACATTCGAAAATTTATTAGAGAGAGAGAAACGATATTCATTCACAGTTATATGTTGTGTTGTCACAATGTAAGTCCAAACACGGAATCAAAATGCAATGCGATCTTGAAGAAAAGTTAATTCCAAGTTTTAAAGGAAAAATGAAAATAATGATTTTGTAGCAATTCCCATGAAAATAACAATCCCTTTAAATTGTATATCTGGTTAACCAAACCCGTTGGTTGGCGAGCAAAGCAAGCAGGGGACGGAGCCCCCTAGTTCTTCAAATAAAAAAAATAATAACAAAAAAACTCTTTGAGACCCACTCTGGCTTCCAAAATGATCTGATCATGTAATACTTTGCAGCATCATAATGCAGTTGTAAAACAGCACTGCTAACCCAACTCCCATGACCATCTCTGATATTTGTGTCAAGGTCTTTGAATCAAGTGTTTCTCTGTGCGCTTCTCCTGCTGGTTCCAAGTTAGCACCTGGCTTATGATGTTGGTGCCTGGCTTTATCAAGGTGTTACCAAGCCACCTCCACCTGCTTTCAGGATTTCCTCATCTAAGGGATACCAATGGGTTCTCTGCCACAGCTTTGGATTGCTGAATGAGTGGCCTTTGTTGTTCTACATGTCATTGCCGCATATAGCAGGGCAGACCTGATATTTGTGTTGAATAAAAATGGTGACTTAGCCAAACTCCTTGGAGTTCCAGATGATCCTCAGTGGGATGAATGCTACCCTTGCCTTGCTGATCTGGGTCTTTATAACTGCATCTGTTCCTGCTTGTTTGTCCATCGTGCTTCAAAGATAAGTGAAAGAGTCAACTTCCTTTAGGGCATTCTTCCTCAGGCACAGTCAGCATTGACCCTCAGAAGAAATGTTTATTCCCTTGTAGATGTTGAGCTCCAACTGGGCTGAAACAAAAAAATAGATATGAGGCTTTCTTCTTCATCTGCTGAATGTTATTGGACAGGAGTATGATATTGTCAGCAATGTCAAGGTCATGAAGGTGACTCCACAATGTCTACTAGATACCATTTCTCTTTGCATATTTCACCATCTTCATGATGCAGTCAATGGAGAGCAACCCTGTCTCACTCTTGTTCTAACCCTTGAAGCTCTCTGGGGAATCTCATAGCATCAACAACATCTCAGTCTAGAATGTCAAACATCTTATCTCAGTCCACGAAACATACATAGAGTGACAAGCTTCACTTCAAAGACTTTTGAACAATGATCTTAATAGAGGAAACTTGGACCATATATGACCATTCCTTCTTAAACCCTGCCTGGTCCTCTCACAGCTTCTGGTTGACTGATGCTTTGAGCCTTTTCAGGATAAGCATATTGAAGAACTTTCTAGAAACAGACATGGGTGGAATTCCCATGGCACCCAAAATTAATAATACACACAGTATAGATTACAGCAATGCATAGGAAATAATATGTAATAATACAGGGAGAGCCGGGTGACTGAGAGATTCAAAGTACTTTCTCATGGAACCTCAGCCTTGCATGTAGACCTCACTTGGTTTGGGTGAAGGTTGTTTAAGGCATTCCATGTTCCACATGTACCCCAAACATGTTCCTGTCAGGCTAATTCACCATTTTAATTTGTCTCCTTGGATTTGTTCACAAGTGCATCGCTGATGGGATGGTGTTCTGGCAGACTCCAGCATCAAATCCAAATTTGATCACTTAGGGTCTGGCCATGCAAATTAATTTAAAACTCTGTTGTGGTAATTTGGATATACAAAATGCTGTTTACAATGAAAATATCAAATGATCAGGAAAGATTTTCCTTTGTCACAGCGAGAGCAATTGGCTTATGTAGGTTCAAATGGTTTACTGGACATCACGTGTTTAAAGAAGAACTGCAACCTAAACTTTTTGGCAAACCACCTGCTGCCCTTTTATAAAACCAGATGTGCATCACCTGTGCTGTGCAGAGCCTGAAACACCTTAAAGTGCTGGGAGTAAGAATGGACAAAATAACACACAAGTAAGAGAAACATATTTGATTTCTTTATCACCTACAGTTGCTGTTTAACCGTTACAAAGATGAGGAGTGCATTAAATACAACAGTATTACTTATGATTTGATGATGCTTTATTAATGTCTTACTTTTGAGGATTTTGTTTTCAGAAACAACTATTTTCTAGGCTGAATGAAGTTTTATACTGAAATTAAAACCAGCAATTTGTAAACTACTAGTGTATCTGATTGTCAGTGACTCCCTTATTTAAGTTAACCAGTATTAATACTTTTTTGTATTAATCCTGAAACACTAGAATTAAAGATATGTGTAATAGAGAGTCACACCAATATCTTTGGAACTGATTTCTGTTATCTCTCTCTCGATCTTTTGCTCTTAGTCATTTTTGTAGATTTTTTTCCATCTGCTTTTAACTTTTATTTTTCGATGGATGCTTGGGGACCTGTCATGGCCAGGAGAACAGATGTACACAGGGCACTGCCTCTCATTGACCGCTAGATTGCAGCCCACCCTGGGTTGCAGCAGCACCTCGGATCCCTGCAAGGCTCCCAGGTAGTTGGAGTCTGGCACAGCACTGTTGGGTTCCATGGCAGCCACCAGGGGGAGCTTCAGAGTCCTACTTTGGGCTTTCACCACACCTGGGAGTGATTCCAGACCCCCTTAACGAGATACCTAGAGTAGTCCCAGGTACAGCTTAAAAGCGGCTGCTTTCCTTCATTCAGAGAGACAGAATTGGGAGGAAGAGGATAAAGCTTTCCAGAAGGAGTGGATGTGTAAGGGAAGACATAGTGCTGTATTCATTTATTGTGCTTTGGACTGTGCACCCCGCAGGGCAGGCTGGAAATATTAAAGGAAAGTGTTTACCACACTATAATGAAAGTCTTTTGAGTTGCTGGACTAATGTAAGTTGTTGTTTGGGGAGTAATAGCACCCTCGTGGTCACAATATATATATATATATATATATATATATATATATATATATATATATTTTCACGGCATTCGTAGTCTGAATCACAATCTGATTGTATGGGTGGTTACCTACCAGGTAACGCTTGTGGTTGGTCAGCAAGTCGGCTAACATCCGCCACGGTGCCCTCTTTCAGTTGCGAGAAGCAGATCATAGAATAGTTGAAATAGTTTACTGTCAAATAATGCAAAGAGTACGCATTTTCTGCATTGCATTATTTGACAGTAAACTATTTCAACCATATATATATAAATATATCTATACTAATAAAAGGCAAAGCCCTCACTCACTCACTCATCACTAATTCTCCAACTTCCCGTGTAGGTGGAAGGCTGATATTTGGCAGGCTCATTCCTTACAGCTTACTTACAAACGTTAGGCAGGTTTCATTTAGAAATTCTATGCGTAATGGTCATAACTGGAACCTCTTTTTTGTCCATATACTGTAATGGAGGAGGCGGAGTCGCGTATCGCGTCATCACGCCTCCTACGTAATCACGTGATCTGAAAACAAGGAAGAGCCGCAAAAAGCGCTGAAGAAAACATTCATTACACAATTGAGAAGACACAAGAGAGCGGCTCACGTGAACTGACTGAATGCAGCACGAGTGATCACTTCGATACTGCGGAAACAAAGCACGGTGTAAAACGTAAGTTTAAATTAAGTTTATAGAAACGCTCCCGCTGCCGTTTGCAATACCATATTCGCGAGATACAAGTTTAATGAGAAGACACGAGGTATAAACAAGACTTTGGATGACTTTGTAACGGATTAAAAATTGCTGTAGCGAGAAACTTTTAAGTGTCAGGTCTTAGCTAACATTAAATAAAGCCATGAACATCGCAACATCACACAAGACAGTGGCTCACGTGAACTGACTGAACGCAGCACGTTGGAAACAAAGCACCATGTAAACCTAAAGTTTAAATTACGTTCATAGACCTACAAAAGGTTGCCATTGATTTGAGGCAAGATTGCTTTTCTCCTGTACAACTATACATTGCATTCTCAAGAGTGTGCTTGCATGGCTTGGTCATATTACAACCGGATTGCTGAACTGACAACGTGGTATACAAACAGAACTATAACAATCGTAATAAACGAACAAAAAAACAGCGGACAACCCGTGGATTGAATAAAAAGGCTGCTTCCATTGGCGAAGCAACAAAAAAGGAAGACCTTATATGGCGTTCGTTTATAAAACAGCGGAGAGGCTGTGTGAAGGCAGCTTCACAAAAAAACAGATCCTTAACAAATTGTTATTGATATATTTTCCCTCAATTTAAAAGGTTTTCTTTTCTTCTTAATAAAAATTTAAAAGCAGTACTTTGCCGGTGTGAAGCGCGGGGATTTGAGCGACTGACGCATACAGACATATTCATGAGTGCAGGTACTTCGGAAACAAAGCACCGTGTAAACCTAAAGTTTAAATTAAGTTCACAGACCTACAAAAGGTTGCCATTGATTTGAGGCAAGATTGCTTTTCTCCTGTACAACTATACGTTGCATTCTTAACAGTAAGCTTGCACAGCTTGGTCATATTACAACCTGAGTGCTGAACTGACAACGTCGTATACAAACTGAACTATAACAATCGTAATAAACAAACACAAAAACAAGCGAAGAACCCTTGGATTTAATAAAAAGGCTCCTTCCTTGGCGAAGCAACGAAAAAGGAAGACCTTATATGGCGTCTATGTGTATATATATGTAGATATGTATATATATATGTAGATATGTAGATATGTAAATATGTATATGTATTTATATGTGTCTGTATGTGTGTGTGTATATATATATATATATATATATATATATATATATATATATATATTATATATATATATATATATATACATATGTGTGTGTGTATGTATGTATGTGTATATGTATGTGTATATATATGTTGATATGTGTATATATATATATATGTATATATATGTGGATGTGTATATGTATATATATATATGTATATATGTATATATATATATGTGTATATGTAGATAGATATATATATGTATATATGTTTATGTATATATATGTTTACATAACCTCTTTAACACACTACTTCTCCGCTGTGAAGCGCGGGTATTTTGCTAGTATATATATATATATATTCCGAGTTCCTTCAAAAACTGTGTGCAAGTGTACCTATAAATTGATGCTGGTTTGAAGGCAAAAGGTAGTAACACCAAATATTGATTTGATTTAGATTTTTCTTATGTTTGCTCACTTTACATTTTGTAAATTGATAACAATAAACAATCATTATTTATATTTCTGAAAGCATTCTTTGTTTACAGCATTTTTACACATCTGCCTAAAACTTTTGCACAGTACTGTACATATATATATATATATATATATATATATATATATATATATATATATATATATATATACATACACACAAAGGGAGAGGCAAAAAGGACGGACGTCTTTGAAATGGCTAGAACTCACCACTAGGTGGAGTGACAGATGTGCAGTAGGTGGCGTTAGGTTCGCGAAGTCTTAGCATTTTTTTATTTTCTTTTTAGTTGAAGCCATGGAGCCATGGACGACAGAACACCGCATTTTTGTGTATGACTATTTTGTCAATAACAACCAATCTATTGCCACAATTCAGTGTGAGTTTTATTGCCATTTCAATATCCACAGAAATAAAGCTGTTCCCATTCATTACACTATCCTACGTTGGGTCAAAGCACTTCGTACATGAGGTACACTAATGAACAAAAGACTGCTGGGGGCTACATGAACGGCATGTACCCCTGAAAATGTGGAAAGCGTACGACTAGCCCTATGGCTCTATTGGTGCGCTATGGACAAAACTTGCGTCGTTGGTTCTTACTTTTTCGAAGACGATAATGGAAATGCTGTTACCATGAACTCGGAGCGCTATATCGAGATAAACAACTTCGTTTTACCTGAATTATGACGAAAACGTATACCCATCCGCCGTGTGTGGTTTCAACAGGATGGGGCGACAACCCACACATCTAGAGCATCAATGGATTTTATTCGCCCTCTCTTCTCTGGTCACCTCATTTCCAGGTTTGGTGACATTCATTGGCCTCCTCAGTCCCCTGAAGGCACATGTATACGAGCATAAGCCCTGTACATTGGAGAAACTGAAGGAAGCCATTCACGTGGAAGTCACTCAAATAGAGCGATGTTGAAAAGAGTGGAGGCCAACTTCCATGAATGTCTTCAGACATGCATCAGTGATAACGGACACCACATGGGAAATGTTGTTTTCCACACTTGATTTTGTCAAATGCTATTTCAATATGAACTCAAATCTTTCAATAAATTTCTTTGTAAGAAAAAATTAACAATTTTGTGATTTTGTAAAAAATCTACGTCCTCTCTGCCTCACCCTGTATATAGGGCGGCTCAGTGGCGCAGTGGTAGCGCTGCTGCCTCTCAGTTAGGAGAACTGGGTTCACCTCCCGGGTCCTCCCTGCATGGAGTTTACATGTTCTCCCCGTGTCTGCGTGGGTTTCCTCCCACAGTCCAAAGACATGCAGGTTAGGTGCATTGACGATCCTAAAGTGTCCCTAGTGTGTGCTCCTTTGTTCCTGCCTTGCACTCTGTGTTGGCTGGGATTGGGTCCAGCAGACCCATGTGACCCTGTGTTAGGATATAGTGGGTTGGATAATGGATGGATGGATATATATAGAATATATGGACATATATATATATATATATATTTATATATATATATAGTCACAAACTCGACAAAGAGCCATAGCAAGGTTTGGGGCAGCCATCCATATATTATTTCTTGGCTGCAAAATTGTGAAGATGGGGGCGGGGTTTAGGGTGGCTGAACGCACGCAAGGAGAAGTGGTCGGATCATCTGCTGGCTTTTTGCTGCTGGCAAGCTGCGTGTTTTGCTTGTCGCTTGTCGTCAAATTTTATAATGCAATGTTGAAGCCTCATCTGGAGTACTGTGTGCAGCTTTGGTCTCCAGGCTACAAAAAAGGACATAGAAGCACTGTTTAAAGTGTGCATCACTGATGGGAAGGTATCCTGGCTAACTCCTGCATTAAATCCTATTTTACTGCCTTAGGGTTCCACCAAATAACGTTACACTGTGCTCTGTTATTAGGATTTACAAAATGCTATGTACAATGAAAACATTAAAAGATGAGAGAAGATGTTTCCTTGTCAGTGCCAGAGCTATTTGCTTATGTAAATTCAAATGTTTTACTGGAAATCACATGTCTAAAGAATAAGCACATTCTTCCACTTGTTGACAGACTACCAGCTTTCCTATTGTAAAACCAGAAGTACATCACCTGTTCAGAGTCTGAAACACTTTGAAGTACTTGGAATAAGAATGGACACAACAACAATCAAGTAGGAGAAACATATTTGATGTCTTTGTCATCTACAGTTTCTGTTTAACTTTTACTAAGATGAGGACTGCATTAAATAGTACAAATTTACTATTGCAAAATGATTTAGAAATTTGGTTAAACAGATTGAAATCAGACAAATCACCAGGACCAGATTACATTTACCCTCGAGTTCTTCTCGAGTTGTACAAACCCTTGACACATATTTTTGGGAAGTCACTGCACACTGAAGAAATTCAGAAGGACTGGAAAATGGCAAATATTATCCCATTAAATAAAAAGGGTGTGAAAGGCGCTATATCAGTGCTGACCGGACACAGACTGATACCAGAAGGCACGTGAAAAATAAACAAAAGAAGGCTTATTTTCTTCAACTGTGGGACATGTCTTCCCCGTGTCCCACTAGCCCTACACAGTCCTCAAAATACCCAAAAGCAAAAACACTTCCCTCACTCCTCTCAGGTAGCTGCGTCCTCCTCCTCCAGACTCTGGCGGCCTCAGCAGTGGCTGTAGGCTCCCTTTATAGCCCACCTGAAAGTGCTTCATGTGTAATTAACCTAAATTAGGTTGCACTTCCGTGTGTGGCTGCGTTGCTTGCCCACACGGGCTCAGGAAGCCTTGCAGCTCCCCCGGGCCAAGGAGCCCAACAAGGGTGAACTCCAATGTTCCAAGGTAATGGCCCCGATGTAACCCAGGTGGCCTGCCACCAAGTGTTCTGGGGGACGTAGAGTGCACCTCATGGCTGCTCCCCCGGATCCAGTGTTGAAGGGGCTTCCCGGCCGGGCATGGGTCCTGGTCATCCGTCACAAGGGTGACAGGGCAGATCCAAGCAACTATAGGTCAGCTTAATGTGCATCACAGGAAAATTAATGGAAAGAATTATTAAGGATAAGATCGTGCAACACCTGACAAAGACAGGAGTTTACTGAACATGGGGTCAGAAGAGGGAGGTCGTGTTTTACTAACATGCTGGAATTCTATGAGGGAGCAACAAAAGGATCTGATCAAAGTGGAGTGTATGATATTATTTATCTGGACTTTCAGAAAGCATTTGATAAGGTGCCACATGAGAGGTTGGTCATCAAACATAAAGAAGTGGGAGTTCAGGGTGTGGTGTGTAGATGGGTGCAGACACAGGAAGGAAAAGGTGATGGTGTGAGGAACCTCATCAGTGCTGTTGGCCACTGCTATTTTTAATATATAAATGAATTGTATAGGAACATAAATAACAAGCTGGTTAAGTTAGCAGATGATACTAAGATAGGTAGACAGGCTGGGGCAGATTTGTTTCAGATGAAATTTAATGGCAGTAAATGTAAATTATTACACGTAGGAAGTAAAAACGTGAGGTTTGAATACACAATGTGCGGTTTGAACATCAAAAGTTCACCTTATGAGAAGGATTTAGGCTTCATAGAGGACTTGACACTATCAACTGCCAGACAGTGTTCAGAAGCCATTAAGAAGGCTTACAGAATATTAGGTTATATAGCGCCTTGATATGTGCAGTACAAGTCACAGGAGGTTCTGCTCAATTTTTATAACACACTGGTGAGGCCTCATCTGGAGTCCTGGGTGCAGTTTTGGTCTCCAGGCTACAAAAAGGACATAGCAGCGCTAGAAAACATCCAGAGAAGAGCGACTGGGCTGACTCCAGGGTTATAGGAGATGAGTTATGAGGAAAGATTCAAAGAGCTGAGCCTTTACAGTTTAAGCAAAAGAAGATTAAGAGGTGACCTGAGTGAAGTGTTTAAAATTATGAAGGAAATTAGTACAGTGGATTTAGACTGGTATTTTAAAATGAGTTCATCATGAACATGGGGACGCCATTGGAACTTGTTATGGATAAATTTCACACAAACATTTGGAGGTTGGTCTTCACACAGAGAATCATGAAAGGATAGAACAACTTACCAAATAGTGTAGTAGACTGTATGTCTTCAGAGATATTCAGATCTCAACTTGATGTTGTTTCTGAGGAATTAAGTGGATAGGATTAGTGAGCCTTTTCGGACTCAATGGCCTGTTTCCTCAGCATTTTTCTGTTATTCTAAGGTTCTAACATACAGTATGTCAATCAAACCTGAGAGAGTGTCAAGTTGTTCAGGCATCTGCAGACTATCAGAAGGGGTTTAGCAACTTGGGAAGACACAACATTAAGAAGCCTGTGCTGAGTAATGGGATGTTGGTGTGGACAGCAAGCATTAAACTACAAGCCCTTTGAATTTACTTCTGCAGTGCTGAGGCTGATTAGCCCGGCTATGTGTCAATTGGCAAGTTTTGGATATAATCCTGGCATTGGAGAGGTTCATAGAGTTGTGGAAAGTGGAGAAGATTGTGGTTATATCACAAATTTACTTATCCAGGCTTCTGTTCCATACCTTTTCAGAATTATTAATTATGAATATTGTAACATCTCTGAAGTTACGTGAAAAGTATCGTTTTCCTGTAAAAGCTTTCTCTCTTTCATGTGAGGTTGGTATATATTGGAACAGCCTCCTCCATTATTATCTTTTTTAAGAGAGTAATTTTTTGTTTGTTTTGGCAAGCTTTTAATTGTTATAGATGCCCTTCCAAATGCCAACCACATTCCTTGGCAGTGGGCCAAGCTAAAAAAAGACCAACTGCAAGACAGCATCATAGTGGTATTTGCCAACTGCATTGCTGGCAACTTCATGCCAAGGCTCATGTTTCATCTCAATTTAGCTTGGTGTCTCAAGGAAACCAGTTTAACATGATGGGTCATGTCGAGGCACGAAGAACCAGCCTCAGACATTAGACACATTTTAAAAGCCTGTGTCAATAAGACATCACACCTCAAACACCACACACATAGAAACACTGTACATGGTGGCACAATCTTTTCTCTGTGATTCTCAAAAATAAAGGCCTTCTTTAATGTCAGGTAAGTGTTTAGGTTAGCTCTGCAAAATGGCTTTAGAAAGATGCCATAAAGTAAAATGACAAAAAATGAAGAGGCTGTAATGATGATGACATCATAAACGTTTTGAACTTTCTTGTTTTGCCTTAGGATTCTAATAATTCAAAGCCTATCCTAGCAGCACCCTGTGTAAGGCAGGACACAGCCCTGAGCAGGGTGCCAGTCAATCACCTGGCACAGTCACACACACAACCATACTCACAGTAACGCAGACTGTTCATCAACCTATGCTGTCCATCCATAGACTGATGAAGAAAAAAAAACGGAGGACTGGAAAAAAAAAAAAAAAAAAAAAAAAAGAACAAGCAAAAATGTAACATTTATGTTAAAAATCCTGGGCATCACCATCTGCAGGACCTATAAAAAGTCTTTACCCTCTTCTCACATTTTATTGTAAAACATTAAAGCAATTTGAATTAATTTGTCAATTTTGACAACAGAAAAAACTTTCATTTTCTGCTGTAATGTGAAATTTTGCATACAAGTTGATAAATATTTTGTATGTCTTTATTTGTAACTTAGAAAAAGCAATGTAATATTAGTGTTACATTATTGATAATAACAGCAATGGTTTCATGGTTTAAGAACCCCTTCCTCCGCTTTTAGGAATGAGTCTCTTTGTAATTTTATGACAAGGTTGGGGGTAAATGCCTCAAACAAGTTTGACTAATTTTTCGCTGAACTCTTTCAACCCCCGTAGGAAAGCCAGGCTGCCTAACTGCCAAGCTTTACCTTAACATATGGTTTGGAGGGCAGGTGTGAGGTGTTCTATCCCCCCATTGGTCTGAAGTATGGCTTGTATCAAAAGCCTTTAAGTACCATGACGCCCTATTGGCTCTAGGGGTTGGACAGAGAATCTATACATTTGCTTGCTTTATCCAGCTCTGTCTCTCTTACCAAACTGATGAAAGACCTTCTCACACACCATGAACTGAAAAGGACAACACAATGAAGAACGCAGCTCGGCAGCCATATTGAGACAGGCAACGTGGCCTGTTCTGAAGAAAGCTGAGCACCAATGATGCCTTAACTAGAGACATTTTAAGTAACTAACAAGTCTGTGTGCCGCATGAAACTACACATCACCATTTATCAGGTTGTATGGTTGCCAATATTCAAATATACTTTGCATATTATTATTATTTATGAATATTATCAATAATACATTATTTAAATTGTAACTTAACTCCTGCTTGTCTTTTACTACACCTAATTGCCTGAGGTTATAGATGAAGAAGGGTAAGTGGGGAGAAGTTATATGCTATAATACCTTGGTAAGTCTGTGAGATTTGTCTGACAAAGGCTACATATTAATAATACAAAAGGGGAAAAGTAGAGTAATGTAATACTCTACCAAGACAAAACAGTGTCAAAATGAAAACAGATCTCTGCAGAGTGGTGTAAATTAATTAGAAATATAAAATACAAATGAATGTATCTCACCAGTATTCACCACTTCACTGTGACACATCACTAGTGCAGCCCATTGGCTTTAGAAGTCCCATCATTAGTTCAATGGAGGTCATCTGCATGGGGTTTCTGTTGATCGTATCTGAAAGGTCCAACTTGTGGTCAGTTGATTAGTAAGGAGGTCTGACCTAACAATGAAGAGAAAAGAACACAACAAGCAACAAGTCAGGGGATGGAGATGAGAAAATCTCCAAGTCATTGAATACCTGGTTAAATCAATCAACAAGAAATGGAAAGAGTAGGACAGAGGTGTAAATCTGCAAGAGCAGACTGTCCACAAAAACCGAGGAAGACAAGTAAGGAAAGGTCACTGAGAAACTTCTGAGATCTCTGAAGGAGTCACAAGCTAAAGATTGCTGACATTGGGGAGACTGGGCAGACATCAACTGGGCTCAAGTGCTTCATGAGCTGCTGCCTGATGGGAGAGTGGCAAAGACAAAATACATTTATAAATAAAAACAAGACGACAAAACACACAGAAGGCCTATGGGAGTGAGCTGGAAGAAAGGTGCAATATAAATAAAATGTATTATTATTATTATTATTATTATTATTATTATTATTATTATTATTATTATTATTATTAAGGTCCCATGGTCAGAGGAGACCAGAATTGAGAATTCCTTTAAAATAGCATGGAATATACCTTTACAAAGTTAGAAAAGTATTTTTTTTGTCCAGAGGAAAGAAAGTTAGTTTTAATGAGTTTTTACATAAATATGCAAGGTCAGGTTGATCTATCCAATGTCCTGACCCAATAACAGGCAAACAAATGGCAAAAGAATACACATCCTGCCCTTATTGATACAATAAAAGTTACAAGCTTGATAAATTTTCGAGAAGAATAGATCTATATATATAAAAGCCAAATACCACTGACTCACTCATCACGAAATCTCCCGAATCATGATGACTTGAAATTTAGAATGTAGGTAAAAGAATACACATCCTGCCTTTATTTAGACAAGAAAAAAGTTACCAGTATGACAAATTTTTGAGAAGAGTAAATACATTAGAATATAAAAGGAAGTAGATGGAGTCTGTGTTAGCAGACATCTGTTGGTAACTCCACTGTGAAATACCTTCAGAGGTTTAGAAGAGGTAAAAAAACTACCAAGTAATTACTTTACATTATGTCTTTTTTTCCCCAAGTCTAATTTATTAATTATTTTTCTTTAAAAAGTGTTTATTTTAATTTTAAACCTTCATCTCTATGAAAATATGTTTTTTTTTTTTTTGGCTTTTGCTTTGCGCCCTCCCCCACCATAATCTATCATCTATAGGGGAGGAGCAAAAGCTTTCGATTTGTCAAAAATTTCAATCTCCAGTTTTTGACAGATCTCGACATTTTCGGGTCACTAGATACCTAAAACATTGATGTCTCGATGATGGCTGTGTGTCTGTGAGTCACAGGTTCTTGAGGAAGGTCTAGAGCAGTGATTCTTAACTTTTTCTGAGTAACGGACCCCCCAAAAATATTCACATAAACATAACTTAACTGTTCATTTTAATCTGACCCTCACGGACCCCCTGAAACCCACCCATGGACCCCCTAGGGGGTCCACGGACTTCAAGTTAAGAACCCCTAGTCCAGAACTAAACCAGCTGGATGGAATAATACCAAACTCGAAACATAAGCCCGTTATGAGATGACAATGTGCTGATTGCTTTTTGAGCCAAATCATGCAAGAGAACAAAGCACTCTGGAGGAACCCTCAAATGATTTTTTGATAATATCTAAAAAATTATGGCAAATACCATAATTCTGCAATTAATTATAAATTCTTCTTGTCAAATGCTATTGTAATTACCTATTTTATGATCTGAATGATCAGCATCAGAGCAATAAATAATTACTGAAATGTTATAGAATATTTTGGGTAACTTGACTCCTAGGGTACAAAGCCTACTGACGCTCATGTCTGAATATTTTTTTTCTTTTGGTCAGACCAGTGTTACTTAGCTTCCCATGGGCTCACCACCTATGGGAGGGGCCAAGGAGGTCGGGTGCAGTGTGAGTTGGGTGGTGGCCGAAGGCGGGGGACCTTGGCGGTCCGATCCTCGGCTACAGAAACTGGCTCTTGGGACGTGGAATGTCACCTCTCTGAAGGGGAAGGAGCCTGAGCTAGTGCGCGAAGTTGAGAGGTTCCGGCTAGATATAGTCGGACTCACCTCGACGCACAGCTTGGACTCTGGAACCAATCTCCTTGAGAGGGGCTGGACTCTGTACCACTCTGGAGTTGCCCCCGGTGAGAGGCGCCGAGCAGGTGTGGGTATACTTATTGCCCCCCAACTTGGAGCCTGTACATTGGGGTTTACCCCGGTGGACGAGAGGGTAGCCTCCCTTCGCCTTCGGGTGGGGGGACGGGTCCTAACTGTTGTTTGTGCGTATGCACCGAACAGCAGTTCAGAGTACCCACCCTTTTTGGAGTCCCTGGAGGGGGTGCTAGAGGGCATACCTTCTGGGGACTCCCTCGTTCTGCTGGGAGACTTCAATGCTCACGTGGGCAATGACAGTGAGACCTGGAAGGGCGTGATTGGGAGGAATGGCCCCCTCAATCTGAACCCGAGCGGTGTTTTGTTATTGGACTTCTGTGCTCGTCACGGATTGTCCATAACGAACACCATGTTCAAGCATAGGGGTGTTCATATGTGCACTTGGCACCAGGACACCCTAGGCCTCAGTTCGATGATCGACTTTGTGCTCGTGTCGTCGGACTTGCGGCCACATGTCTTGGACACTCGGGTGAAGAGAGGGGCGGAGCTGTCAACTGATCACCACCTGGTGGTGAGTTGGCTTCGATGGTGGGGGAGGATGCCGGTCAGGCGTGGTAGGCCCAAACGTGTTGTGAGGGTCTGCTGGGAACGTCTGGCAGAGCCCCCTGTCAGAAGTAGCTTCAACTCCCACCTCCGGCAGAACTTCGACCACATCCCGAGGGAGGTGGGGGACATTGAGTCCGAATGGGCCATGTTCCGTGCCTCTATTGTTGAGGCAGCTGACCGGAGCTGTGGCCGTAAGGTGGTCGGTGCCTGTCGTGGCGGCAATCCCCGAACCCGTTGGTGGACACCGGCGGTGAAGGATGCCGTCAAGCTGAAGAAGGAGTCCTACAGGACCCTTTTGTCCTGTGGGACCCCGGAGGCAGCTGATAGGTACCGGCAGGCCAAGCGGAATGCGGCTTTGGTGGTTGCTGAGGCAAAAACTCGGGCGTGGGAGGAGTTTGGGGAGGCCATGGAGAACGACTTTCGGACGGCTTCGAGGAGATTCTGGTCCACCATCCGGCGTCTCAGGAAGGGGAAGAAGTGCAGTGTCAACACTGTATATGGTGGGGATGGTGCGCTGCTGACCTCGACTCGGGACGTTGTGGGTCGGTGGGGGGAATACTTCGAAGACCTCCTCAATCCCATTAACATGCCTTCCAATGAGGAAGCAGAGCCTGGGGACTCAGAGGTGGGCTCCCCCATCTCTGGGACTGAGGTCACCGAGGTGGTCAAAAAACTCCTTGGTGGCAGGGCCCCAGGGGGGGATGAGATACGCCCGGAGTTCCTCAAGGCTCTGGATGTTGTAGGACTGTCTTGGCTGACACGCCTCTGCAACATCGCATGGACATCAGGGACAGTGCCTCTGGATTGGCAGACCGGGGTGGTGGTCCCCCTCTTTAAGAAGGGGGATCGGAGGGTGTGTTCCAACTACAGAGGGATCACACTCCTCAGCCTCCCTGGAAAAGTCTATTCAGGGGTCCTGGAGAGGAGGGTCCGTCGGATAGTCGAGCCTCGGATTCAGGAGGAACAGTGTGGTTTTCGTCCTGGTCGCGGAACAGTGGACCAGCTCTATACCCTTAGCAGGGTCCTGGAGGGTGCATGGGAGTTTGCCCAACCAGTCTACATGTGTTTTGTGGACTTGGAAAAGGCATTCGACCGTGTCCCTCGGGGAATCCTGTGGGGGGTACTCCGAGAGTATGGGGTACCGGCCCCCCTGATAAGTGCTGTTCAGTCCCTGTACGATCGGTGCCAGAGCTTGGTCCGCATTGCTGGCAGTAAGTCGAACCCATTTCCAGTGAGAGTTGGACTCCGCCAGGGCTGCCCTTTGTCACCGATTCTGTTCATAACTTTTATGGACAGAATTTCTAGGCACAGCCAGGGCGTTGAGAGGGTCCAGTTTGGTGGGCTCAGGATTGGGTCACTGCTTTTTGCAGATGATGTTGTCCTGTTTGCTTCATCAGGCCGTGATCTTCAGCTCTCTCTGGATCGGTTCGCAGCCGAGTGTGAAGCAGCTGGGATGAGAATCAGCACCTCCAAATCCGAGACCATGGTCCTCAGCCGGAAAAGGGTGGAGTGCCCTCTCAGGGTTGGTAGCGAGATCCTGCCCCAAGTGGAGGAGTTCAAGTATCTTGGGGTCTTGTTCACGAGTGAGGGAAGAATGGAGCGTGAAATCGACAGGCGGATCGGTGCGTCATCCGCAGTAATGCGGGCGCTGCATCGGTCTGTCGTGATGAAAAAGGAGCTGAGCCGCAAGGCGAAGCTCTCAATTTACCAGTCGATCTATGTTCCTACCCTCACCTATGGTCATGAGCTATGGGTAGTGACCGAAAGAACGAGATCGCGAATACAAGCGGCTGAAATGAGTTTCCTCCGCAGGGTGTCTGGGCTTTCCCTTAAAGATAGGGTGAAAAGCTCAGTCATCCGGGAGGGGCTCAGAGTAGAGCCGCTGCTCCTCCGCATCGAGAGGAGTCAGATGAGGTGGCTCGGGCATCTGATCAGGATGCCTCCTGGACGCCTCCCTGGTGAGGTGTTCCAGGCACGTCTAACCGGGAGGAGGCCCCGGGGAAGACCCAGGACACGCTGGAGGGACTATGTCTCTCGACTGGCCTGGGAACGCCTTGGGATTCTCCCGGAAGAGCTAGAAGAAGTGGCCGGGGAGAGGGAAGTCTGGGCATCTCTGCTCAAGCTGCTGCCCCCGCGACCCGACCTCGGATAAGCGGGAGACAATGGATGGATGGATGGAGTGTTACTTAGTATTTTATATTTAGAATTCATTTAGATCACTTTGGCATTGAAGAGTCTTTTCTGTTGTCAAAAAAGACAAATTAATGAGGTATAAAATGAGGTTTGAATCAGAGGCGACTGCTCTAAGACTACAAGGGAAGCTCTTTAGGACAAATGCTTCAAAACATAATTTCCAGGGAACCTCAATGTCTCTGTGTGCAAATGAGGCAGTGGGCTGGCAGGACACTGGGTTGCTGCATGATGATTGGTTGGAAATGTCAAAGTGGGTGGACCTCCTTGTTGATTGACAGTTGTAGCGGTGCTACATGAATAGCGATATCTTAAATATGTTCTGTGCGGAGTCACATCTTTCATAGCGTTGTCCCATTAATATGGTCTATGTGTGTCTGTGTAAATGTTGTCCCATGGAAACAAAGGAGGAAGGATAACGCCATGGAACCGTGACTCCTCGTGATAGTTTTCCCTGTCAAATCCCATCAATTCCTTCTGGGTCATTGCTATTTAAACATGAGGACGAAAGGAAAAGAAAAAAAAAAACACAATAGCAATATTTCACAAGATGAAAAAGACCCAAGAAAGAGCACCGATTCGAATCACTTCACAAGTTTTCCTGCATGCTGCTTTCAACACCAAACAGTAACAACTTGAACATCTCTATGCATTACATAGATACGCTGAGGATAATGCGGTGAGACTGTTTTCTGTCGTTTGGAGAGAGGAGCAAGTCAACAAGTCAACAGTTTCATTCAAGTATAATAACCGTAGGACACTTTCCAACTGGACAAGGTTCACATTTACTAATCATCCTATGTCTAATCTTTTGGACTTTTATGTGTGTTTTCGAGTTTTCTGTGTGCCTTGCATGTTTCATGTTCAGTGTAGGGACAAGCGAGGGTTTGTACTGTATATTTTTTTGTGCTTTATGATTATTTCGTAGTGCTGTTCACTTTCTGGGTGTTTTTTTAGGGGGCTTTGGAGGGGGTGAAATATATACAGTGATCCCTCGCTATATCGCGCTTCGCCTTTCGCGGCTTCACTCCATCGCGGATTTTATATGTAAGCATATTTAAATATATATCGCAGATTTTTTGCTGGTTCGCGGATTTCTGCTGACAATGGGTCTTTTAATTTCTGGTACATGCTTCCTCAGTTGGTTTGCCCAGTTGATTTCATACAAGGGACGCTATTGGCAGATGGCTGAGAAGCTAGATTGCTTACTTTTCTCTCTCTCTTGCGCTGACTATCTGTGATCCTGACGTATGGGGATTGAGCAGGGGGGCTGTTCGCACACCTAGACGATATGGACGCTTGTCTAAAAATGCTGAAAGATTATCTTCACGTTGCTACCTTCTGTGCAGCTGCTTCCTGAAACGAAATGCTGCACGGTGCTTCGCATACTTAAAAGCTCGAAGGGCACGTATTGATTTTTGACTGAAAAACAAACTCTCTCTCTCTCTCTCCCTCTCTCTTTCTCTGCTTCTGACAGAGGGGGTGTGAGCTGCCGCCTTCAACAGCTTTGTGCTGCAAAAGCCAAACAGCCCTATTGATTTGTTTGCTTTTCTCTCTCTCTGACATAATCTGCTCCTGAAGCGCACTCCTTTGAAGAGGAAGATATGTTTGCATTCTTTTAATTGTGAGACGGAACTGTCATCTCTGTCTTGTCATGGAGCACAGTTTAAACTTTTGAAAAAGAGACAAATGTTTGTTTGCAGTGTTTGAATAACGTTCCTGTCTCTCTACAACCTCCTGTGTTTCTGCGCAAATCTGTGACCCAAGCATGACAATATAAAAATAACCATATAAACATATGGTTTCTACTTCGTGGATTTTCTTATTTCGCGGGTGGCTCTGGAACGCAACCCCCGCGATGGAGGAGGGATTACTGTATTTCGTTTTAGTGTTTGTTCTTTTCACCATCAATATATATATAGACCTTATTATTTTATAAACTGTTTGCTTTTAGTTATTTATCCATCCATCGGGGAAGCTATTTGGAAGAGGTACGGCTTGTCCGGTCTGAATTTTCCTTAGTTTTCCAGGCCATGGGTCTTGGTGGTGTAGCTACTGTTCCGGACAAGTGGGTTAGCTGTTACAAAGCTGCTGCTTGTAGTCTGTTATTTGCTAGTGATATAGCCCACTGTTTTCATTTGTACATGTACAAATGTAATTAAAGATATAAATATAGCATTCTTGAGTTTGCTCCTTGTTTCAGTGTAGTAAAGCTCATTCCTTTATTTCTAAATAAGTCTCGTGAGGATTAGGTATGAGGGGAACTAGTCAGCCAGCTAGCTAGCAGGAAGGCAGAATTTACAAATAAATAACATGATGCAATAATTGACTAAGTTTATGATGTAGGCCTGATGTGCTTCCCTTGTTTGAAAGACCACCACCCACCACTGGTTTGAATACTTTTTAAAAGGCACTGTATGTATTGTGGGATCTTCTGGTCAGATTGACAGTAGCCTTAACCCTTTAACCGCCAACTCCCTAAATATTCCCCACGCCAGGCGAAATCTGAACAATTTTCGTTTTTTTACTTTTTTACATTTATTCAAGCAGTATTGACCACTAAATGTTGTGCAAGTTCTAGAAATGGGCAAACATATACAACTGGAGTACCAGTTATCCATCCAAATGGTGTACCCATTGTCCAATAGTGGTAGGGCACGGTACACAACAATTTTCTCTGAAAGTCCAAAGTCCTTACATTCATCTGGCAACACTGCTGAAATACTACTCGTAGGATCCTCTTTGCCAGTGTATACACGAAATCTATAAATGTAACCTGAATTCTCAGCTAAGCAAAACATCTTGATACCAAACCGTGCCCTTTTCAATGGTAGATACTGTCGAAACTGTAAGCGGCCCTTCCACAACAATAAACTTTCATCAACTGCAACTGACGGTCCTGGCATGTAGGGCAACTGAAATGTTTCAAATAAATGGTCAATCAAAGGACGTAGCTTGAACAAGCGGTCGCGGTTTGGATCTTTCTTATCTGGCTCATTTCTGTTGTCATTCAAATGAAAGAATTTCAGCAGCAAAGAGAATCGGTTATGTTTCATGATAGCTTCAAAAATAGGTGTTGCATACATAGGATCTGTAGACCAGTACATCTCAATATCTGGTTTTCTGATTATTCCCATCAACATCAAAATCCCAATGAATTTTTTCATTTCGTTTTCATCAGTGTCTACCCAAGCACGAACACGGGAATGTGGAGGTAAATTGGGATTTTTCTCAATAAACTGTGCTGCATACAGATTTGTCCGATGAACAAAATGTCTGATCAAATCAGGTGACACAAACAGCTCATAAAACTGCTCAGCAGTGTAATTGTTTACATCAACAGTAAAGCCACACGTTGCCTCAAACGGATGCAGAAAAGGTAGTTCACCTCGGGCAGCAGTCCAGTTGAGATGCTGGGGATACACCCACTCATTGCCGTCATCCGATGCGCTGTCATTCACAGTATCATGCAGCGCACGTTGCTGATCATCATTGTCGCTAAAATCTTCTTCAGAACTGCTACAATCATGATCAGAATTGTCCAAAATCGCCTGCAAAGCTTTACTTGAAGTCAGTTTACGTTTCGCCATATTCACAGCTGTCACTTCCGAATCACGTCACATAACCGGCCAAAACAACCACAGAGTTGTTGAAATACAACGTAGTAATAATACCCACGCCAAACCGTCAGTTATACTACGCGCCAGGCATTCATATAACCATAGGCCAATGTGCCGGATAATTCCGGCAGTATGGCGTTAGCAATAAAACAACAATGCCGGATATATCCGGCAGAGGGCGGTTAAGGGGTTAATCATCAATATTTCAGATTTAAACAATGTTTACAATTCCTGCTCAAAATAGCAAACTTTTCACAGATTTAGAATTTTGACATTACTAGTATTCCTTCCATCCATTTATTGAATCTGCTTAGTATAACACAATGTATTAGGGCAGGGGTGGGCAAAGTCATTCCTGGAGGTCCACAGTGGTTGTAGGTTTTTGTTCCAACCCAATTGTTTAATTAGAAAACAATTGTTTGCCAATAATTTAATTTCATGGCTTTTTAAGTGCTTCAACTCTGTTATGTCAAGTCATTTTCCTTTATAAGGAAATCATCCAAATTTGAAGGCTAAAATGGAGGAGTAATTCTCAGTCCTTCACTTTTTTCTCTTCACTTTCCTTCCAAGTATTTAATTAAACCAAATAGTGCACGATAAATCCACACAGGTGTAAAAGGAAACAAGCTAAACAGAGAACTGCAGGTTTCTTTTGTCATTTGCATCTTATTTCTAATAAGGAGCAATTAAAAAACGAGAATACAAGAATAAGGCTAAAATAAGCAATAAGGGTTCAAAATCTTAACGAGTAAGACAACAAATGAAGCAGAAGTGTTACTTGAGCAATAAGTGCTTCTTATTCAGCATTTGGGTTGGAGCAAAAACCTGCAGCCACTGCGGCCCTCCAGGAATGACTTTGCCCACCCCTGTATTAGGGTTATCAAAGTCAGGATCTATTGTGGCGACAATAGGCCAAAGGCAGTATGAGGATGAAACGACTGCCCCTACAAAGAAGACCATGCAAACTCCACACTGATGGTGACCAAGCCAATTCTAAACCCACAGCTCTGTAGCTACGAGGCAGCGGCCCTGGCGACCATAATGCCACTTCACTAGTGTTTTCAATTGGGCCAAAATGAGTGAATTTTTTTAACTCTGTGCTGGACTGGCACCTCCAGTAGCTTTGGCTCCTGCTTTTTACTGATCCTGCCAAAATGCACTCTTCTTCTTCACTGCAGTTCTGCAGTAGACTAAAAAAGACTTCAAAAAATGGAGGGAATTCTTATGATTGTAAGAAATTACTGACTTTAAGTCATTTATGTGTTTAATTTCAAAGACAGGGAGGGCCATCTCAAGGTGGCTTACCTTTGGAAATGGCCGCTCTGGGCAGACTGTTCCAGGTGGGGATGCTCTATGACTGCCGCTCTGACTCCCTCATTCCAGGTGAGTGAACATTCAAGTTCTTATGTCTGGCCTCTCAAAAGAAAACCTGCAGTGTTTTTTTGGGATGCAAGTTTAATGCAAAGGACAATATAATTTTTTTTTTTTTTTTTTTTTCAAATTTGTTCATTTAACCAGGAATCACCCTGTGGGATTTGGAAAACCTCAAGAAAGACCTCAACATTACATCACTGAAGAACACACAATTCAAGATCATCACATCAGACTCTCTAGATGAGAAAACTTCCACCTTAAACATGTCAGCCTCCCTTAAAGCGAGCTTCTTGTGTGGCTTGATTGAGGTTGGTGGAGCTGCCAAGTACCTTAATGACACCAAATCATCCAAACGTCAGTCCAGGATCACCCTGCACTACAGCACGACCACCAGAATGGAGCAGCTCACCATGAGCCACTTAGGGAGGGAGAATGTCGTCTACCCAGAAGTGTTTGAGCAGAAATCGGCCACCCATGTTGTCACAGGCGTGTTGTATGGTGCTCAGGCTTTTTTTATATTTGATCAAAGCAGCTCTAATGAGGAAGTGAGCAAAGAAATCAAAGGAAAATTCAAAGCATTAATTAATAAATTTGTTTCAATAGAAAGAAAAGGCGACTTAAAAATGACAGGCGACGATAAGAAAATTGCTGACCATTTTAAGTGCATGTTCTACGGTGACTTTGTCCTCAATCACAATCCTTGCAGCTTCCAGAATGCCATGGAAATTTACTCCAATTTGCCAAATCAACTTGGCAAAAAGGAGGAGCTAGCTGTGTCTGTCAAGGTCTGGCTGTACCCGCTGAAACATCTCGACTCACAGGCTGCTCAGCTGGTACAAGAGATCAGTGTGGCACTCGTGTCCAAATCTCAGGAGGTGCTGGAGGAATTAGACGAGCACATCATGAGGTGTAATGACATCATGAAGGACAGTGTCATCAATAACTTTCCTGAAATTGGGAAAAATGTAAAACAATTCAAATCAATGCTTAACCATTATAAATGTATTTTCATAAAAGATCTCTTGAGGGTCTTGCCAGCTATCAGAGGGGGTGGTACAAATGAGGAAGAGCTGGTCAACATTCTGAAGAAGAAGGAAGAGTCACCATTCCAGATGTGTGCTTTGACATCATGGCTGGATAAAAGAAAAAACGAAATCACTATGCTGAGAAGTTTCTTTAATCAAATTAAAGAGATGAAACTTAATATTGCTATAAATGACCTGGATACATTAGTTTATGACACTAACATAGAAAATATTGTCTGCTTGACTTTCACTTCACTCCATGTGTGTTTGTCATACATGTCAGAAATGGAACGCTATTTTCAAACAACTTCTTGTCAGTCCTCATATCATCTGTCAGAGCCAAGTGAAGAGTTAATCATCCAGAATTTCAGAAAGTATTCCGAGCAATTCATTGAGTTTGCAGAAATTAACCAAAACAGCAAGACAATGAGATTTCTGGTCCACTCCAAGCCTGATGTTGAATATCTTGGGGCAACAATCTATCTTTATAAATGTGGGTGTCTCATTAACCGTAACTTTCAACTTCCATCAAAACCTGAGCCTCTTGTGGTTGACGCCCAAACGGAAGACAGTATAACTCTAAAGTTAAGACCCCAAAGGTTTGACTCAGAAAGATACAGAGTGGAGTATATGCATAAGCTAGCTGAAGATAAACAGTGGAAGACTGTGAACATAAGAGATATAAAAGAACAGGTTACGATTAAAACGTTACTTCCAGGTTCAACATATCAACCCAGACACAGAGCCATTTGTCAAGATGGTATGAGTCGGGCCAGCAATGTGATTGAAGTGAGTACATTGCCCGTTAAAAAGGATACGTGTATAACTGCAATAAAACACAAAAGTAAGCAAATTAAAGATGGAAATCCTATAATTTTTCTTTTGCCTTTGACATCAGAGTTAATTAAAAATGTGAAGAAGAAGGAAATATGCACCTTTAGAAACAGAACATCTAACAAACCTAGAAAAACTATTATGATCCTTGGAGCAACAGGTTCTGGCAAATCCACCCTGATCAACGGAATGGTCAACTACATCTTAGGTGTCCAGTGGGAGGATGACTTCAGGTTCAAGTTAATCCATGAAGAAACATCTACAAGTCAAGCTGAAAGCCA
Organism: Erpetoichthys calabaricus; assembly: GCF_900747795.2. NCBI lineage: Eukaryota > Metazoa > Chordata > Cladistia > Polypteriformes > Polypteridae > Erpetoichthys > Erpetoichthys calabaricus. The sequence goes on from NC_041397.2 coordinate 312,562,629, forward strand.
AACGTCTGCTGTCACTGTCTACGAAATTAACTACCAGGATTATTTCAAGGTCCCATACTCCTTCACTATAGTCGACACGCCAGGTTTTGGAGACACCACAGGAATTCAGCGGGACAAACAAACCACTGAGCAGATACAAGAATGTTTCTCATCCCCACATGGTGTCCAGCACATTAACACAGTGTGCTTTGTAGTTCAGGCTTCCCAAGCTCGACTGACGCATGCACAGAAGTACGTCTTTGACTCTATTTTGTCCATTTTTGGTAAAGATGTAGCCAATAACATCCTAGTGTTGATCACATTTGCAGATGGACAGCGTCCACCAGTTCTGGATGCCATCACAGAGTCTAACATACCGTTCCCCAAAGATGAGGAAGGGAGCCCAGTTTTTTTCAAATTTAATAATTCAGCCCTATTTGCTAATAATGCTGAGTCTAATATCAGTGACAAAACTTTTGACAAAATGATTTGGGACATGGGTGCAAAGAGCATGGGGAAGTTTTTTGATTCCTTAGAGAAGATGGATGATAAAAGTTTATTACTCACTAAAGAGGTGCTTGAAGAGCGCAGGCGCTTACAGGCGGCAGTGGAAGGACTGCGGCCTCAAATCAAAGCTGCACTAAGTAAATGTGAAGAAATTGGACAAATCCGTGACATTTTAAATAAGCACATTACTGACATAGAGAGCAACAAGAACTTTAAGTATGAAGTGGATGAAACTGTGACAATAAGAAAGAGCATTGCAGGCACTGGCGAGTTCATCACTAACTGCCAGAAATGTAACTTCACCTGTCATTATCCGTGTCATTTTTCAAATGATAAAGATAAGGTCATGTGTGTTATTATGAAGGATGGGAACTGCACTGTTTGTCCTGGTAAGTGTGTGTGGAGTGTTCACTCCAACCAACAGCACAAATTCAAATATAAAACTAAAAGGGTCAAAAAGACATATTATGAGCTTAAGCAGAAATATGAAAAAGCAAAAGGAGAAAAGATGACAACTGAACAAGTCTTTATGCGGCTTCAGCATGAATATAGTGATGTGAAAGAGGAAGTTCATAAACTCATTAAAGAGTCTCATGAAAGTATAAAACGACTTGAAGAAATCGCCCTCAGACCAAACCCGCTGTCCACTCCCGAGTACATTGAGCTCCTCATTCAGGCTGAAGAACAAGAAGCAAAGCCGGGATGGATGGAGCGAGTGAAGTCACTGCAGGAAGTGAAAGAACAGGCGGTGATAATAGAAAAAGTACGCAGAAATGAAAAACTCTTACCAAATGAGCAGAAGAAGTATGATGATCAAGAAGAGAGGATGGAAGACTTGGGAAACAATTCTGGTTGGTTTAGCACAGAATGTCAGCAAGTAGAAGGCAAAGGAAGTATCAAAACCAAAAGTCTAAAGAGAAAATTATCAGAGACAACGTGCAAAATGAAACTCAAAGTTAAAGAGAAATTTAAAATAAATAAATAAATCGTCAAAAGTAAATTCACTATATATGATCAAATCACTGATATTGAATGCTTGTGGGATTTTTATTCTAGCACACCTTATGACGTCTTTTAGGGGATATGATTTAATTATTAAGAATGTTAAAATGTTTTTTATTTATCTTTCTTTTTATTCTAACTACTTTGTTAAAAGCATTTTTGGAAGAAAAGCACATCATTGAACTGTAACTTTGACTCTTTTTATTTTAATGTAACTTCTGATCTCTGTAAAAGTTACTTGTCTAACCACAAAAACAGGAAATGTTAGTAGAGACAGCAAACCACAAGTTAAAATTAGCAAAACTGCAAGTTGTCTCTGCAAAAAAGATAGTCTAGCTGCCTGATGAAAGTGTAGGACAAGAAGGGCATTGCCCATTCTTCTAGACATTAAGTGGCACACAAGGCCTGTTGAGACAGCAGATTTAATTTAGAAATTCAGCTGTACCATTCCAACCTGTATTCCTGAGTGAATGACTGAACTGCAACTCAGGTCTGTTCTACATCTGTTAACAAAGGTGTAACTCAGAGTTGAGCGGGCACCTCGTAGAAACTCCTTCAGAGAAAAAGGCACCCAAAATGACGTTTATTTTAAGCTGAACTGTGACTGGATGTGATGGACAAAATAAGGCACCTATAAGGTGACACTGGAGATGTGTAACTGGAAGGGACCTTGATACCACCAGAGGTTTCATTTTCTATATACTGAATGGATAAATACAAGTATGTGCACAAAGCTTTTGTCATGCAGAAAATGATAATATTTTTCAAGGGGATTGGATACGTTTGCAGGCCACTGTACTGTATTAATGAAGTTTCATCTACAGTTTACAGGGACCACCCCGTAAGCATAGCCATTGGCATCAGGGGGTTTGGACTTGTAACAGCGTTAAAACAGCAACATTATTACAAAGAACACTTTAATGCTCTTGAACCTGTGGAGTTTATTTTAGAAGGTAAAATACATTGAACATTTTATTTCAAGTCCCTATATTTCAGATTCTGCAGTGGTTACTTACGGCATTGTGACCAGGCACAGGAACTTGTTGTAAGAGACAGTAGAGAAGCAGAACATGTTCACTCCTGAAGGCCTCAATTTTCAGGAACATACTTTTCTCAGTGGCAAAAAGTTGAAAATATCTTTGGTTTTTATACAATGATGAGAAATTTGTAATCCCTAGGCATATTTATTTATTTATAAAGCACTTTAAACATCAAGGCTGACCAAAGTGCTGTACAATAAAAACCCAACATATCAAACAAACAATAACCAAAGGGTAAATGAAACAAAAACACATAAGAGCTGAAGAGAGTCATAATAAAAAGTACACAGATAGTCAACATATCACACTCGGTTAAAGGCCAGGGAGTAAAAGTGCGTTTTTAAATAAGATTTATAGACAGCTAGTGAAGGAGCCTGCCTAACGTGCAAAAGCAAATTGTTTCTAAGTTTTGGAGCTGCAACTGCAAAAGCCCGATCACCTCTGAGTTTGCATCGTGCCTTAGGAACACATAAAAGCATCTGGTCTGCTGACATGAGAGGGCGAGACGATACATAAGGGTGCAGCAGTTCCAACAAATAATATGGGGCATAACCGTTAAAGGATTTAAAAACAAATACAAAGATCTTAAAATGTATTTGAAAATGAACTGGAAGCCAGTGAAGGGAAGCCAGAATTGGGGTAACATGCTCATGCTTTCTTGTGCCAGTTAAAAATCGAGCAGCGGCATTTTGCAGCAGCTGTAGGCGAGCAATGGAGGCCTGGCTAATTCCAAAAAGAAGCGGATTGCAGTAATCTAGACGAGAGGTTATAAAAGCATGTATCTCTGTTTCATGGTGGCGTTTAGACAAAACAGGCTTGATTTTTGACAGCCGTCTCAACTGGGAAAAGAGAGATTTTACCACTGTGTTCACAAGTTATCAAGGCTATCAAGTTGTAAAGTGGAATTCATTTTCACACCTAAATTTGTGATCATGGATTTCACAAACTGAGCCACAGTGGAAAGGTGGATGCAGGGGGTCCCACTGGTGCCATTGGGTCTAAATAGCATGACTTCTGTCTTGTTCTTATTAAAATTTAGAAAATTTAATACCATCCAACTCCTTATGTCAATAAGGCAATCAAGCAGGGGCTGGACAGATCATGGATCAAAGCACTTCAGAGGGAAATAAACCTGACAGTCGTCTGCATAAAGATGAAAGTAAATACCGTGTTTCTGGAAAATAGCGCCGAGTGGCAGCAAGTAAAAGGCGATCAGAAGAGGTCCCAGGATGGAGCCCTGTGGTACCCACCAGGGGTGGGCAAAACAGATGGAAGTAAAATCATCAACGCTGACACAAAAACTTCTATCTGAGAGAGGGGACCTGAACCATTGGAGAACTGAACCCATGATGCTCACCCACTGCTCCAGCCTGGAGATGAAAATCTCATTGTCTATCGTGTCAAAGGCAGCTGTTAAATCCAGAAGCATAAGTAGTACACAGTCACCAGAGTCCACTGTTAAAAGAATATCATTAAAACCCCTTAACAGAGAACACTCAGTGATGTGGTGAATTTTAAACACAGACTGGAACACTTCCAGTATTGCATGTTCGTCCAGAAAGGACTTCAGTTGGGTATAAACGACTTTTTCCAAGAGTTTGGACAAAAAGGTAGCTTCGAAATAGGCCTAAAGTTAGACATAACATAGTGGTCCAGACCCATTTTTTTTCAGCAGAGGTTGCACAGCAGCATGTTTAAAATTTTTAGGCACCACACTAGAAGTTAAACGACTATTAATAAAAGTAAGAATAGAAGGACCCAAGGTAGGAAAGACCTCCTTAAGAAGTTGAGGAGGGAAAACATCAAGGGGGGAGCCAGATGGTTTTATACTGGAAACCAGATGCTTTAAAAAGGGGAGAGTGACAGACTCAAAGTGATCAAACACAGGCAAACAGGGTATTAAAATGGATGAATCATGAGAAGGTGGTGAAATGAGGGCCCTAGTGCTTACAACCTTCTTCAAAAAAAAAAAAGTAAAGAAATTTATTGCAAGTTTTCCTAGAAGCTTCCAGATAGACTGTTTCATGAACATTAAGAACAGAACTCAATGTGTTAAAAAGTACACAGGGGTTGTGAGTGTTAGAGCCAATAACTTCAGAAAAAAATTTTGATCTTGCAGCTTTCAAAACTTTCTGACAACACAACCAACTTTCTCTCAAATTTTCAAAAGAAACCTGCAACCTGTCCTTTTCCACCTTCACTCAGCTCTCTTGCACTGCCGTCTATAGGCACGGGTATTAGCATTTAACCACAGCTCGAAGCAGGGCTTTAATTGCCTGCTTTTTAATGGTGCCACAGAGTCCAGAGCAGGAAAAGAAAACTACATACAGTGTGATGTCAATCAGATGTTAAGTTACCTGTCAGCAGGTTATAACTCTTCTGTGTCTTCTGTTCATTTAGCCATTCTTTGTAAGAGCAACAACATTAAGACATTCACTGTAAAAAAAATCCAGTGAAAATACATTGCATTACCCGTATATTTTTAATGCAAAAAAAACCAAACTGTAATAGTTAACAGTTAAAGCAATAATTTTAAATGGATAAGTTTAAGGAATAAATAAGATACAGTAGATAAGGAATGTTTTAGCTGTTAGTATCAATCAATTGTTTCATAGAGCAAAACAATTTTAAGAAGAATCATTGTATTGCTGTAGACACGACTTGATGTTATTATAGAAAAATTAAGTGAATAGGACTGGCAAGTTTTGTGGGGCTGAATGGCCTCCTCTCATCCAGTTTGTTCAAATGTTCTGAGGTAAAGTCACAATGGAAAGGAATTCAAAATTTGCAAAAAGTTAGTATATTTGCATAAGGCAACAAAGCTGCAAATTCTTCCTAATAACCCACATTTTAATGCACTGTGAAACACAAAAACTTAATTATGGTCAGGAAAATAATTTTGTACTGTGCCCTGAATGTTGTTTTTCTGGTTATGGAAGCTAAATGTATGTGGTTATTTTTGATAAACTGGAGAAACTGTAGCACATCCTGTGGCAGAAAAGTAATGTTTCCTTCTCCACTGGACAACATGAATTGCATTGTGTAAACATTTGATTATGTCCAATGATTAACATAAAATAATCTGTAGAGATAGCACAGACATTCAACTAAAGATGGACTGTTTTTTTGTAATGTATCTTTGGGCAAGGATTTGTATTCAGCCTTTGTACACAAATTTCAATATTTTGTAACTTTGTGGTTCACATCAGTAATGAGGACTTAAATTTGACACCAAAGACAAAGGAGAGACGAAAAGGATAGAAATATGCAGCAAAATTGAAAATGAGGTCCATAGAATGTACAGATGTTGCTTTGTGTTGCAAACAGAAAGACTTGTATAAGATGGACAATAGAGGAGGACCAGAGTTTGATAATAAGTTCTGAAGAGGGGGCATGGAGAGGAGAATAGTCAAAAAGGCTGGAAAAATACTTTAAAGAATTTGAAGTGGTTGATGGTGTGTAGAAAGATGATGTGTGAGGGGGAAGATGTAGAGACAAGGTTTGACACAGACAAGGACATGTGAGCGAATGTGGATTATTGATGATGATAACAGATTTGGTTGTTTTGTCGTATAGATTCATTTTGAAAGGGAGATGGTCTAATTGGAAATGGCAGGGAATCAAAGGAAGCCTTTTTCAAATGGTTATTAATACTGTGATAAAGGAATGCGTATAGGATGCCAGGTGTATCCTGAGTTTTGTGCAGCCAGTATAATAGATTTTGGAAAAGGAGCTAGAAGGTATGTGGGGTTTCGCTCAGTTAAGGAGAATTGGAAGAGCTTGTGGATATTGGGGAATGGGAAATAGAGCTTTAATGGGAACTGATTTTAAATCCAAAATATGTGTGTGTAGTGTAGATGATGGGCGGCATGGTGGCGCAGAGGGTAGCGCTGCTGCCTCGCAGTTGGGAGATCTGGGGACCTGGGTTCGCTTCCCGGGTCCTCCCTGCGTGGAGTTTGCATGTTCTCCCCGTGTCTGCATGGGTTTCCTCCGGGCGCTCTGGTTTCCTCCCACAGTCCAAAGACATGCAGGTTAGGTGGATTGGCGATTTTAAATTGGCCCTACTGTGTGTTTGGTGTTTGTGTGTGTCCTGTGGTGGGTTGGTTCCTGCCTTGTGCCCTGTGTTGGCTGGGATTGGCTCCAGCAGACCCCGGTGACCCTGTGTTCGGATTCAGCGCGTTGGATAATGGATGGATGGATAGTGTAGATGGTTGAATTAATATTTTGGAGGGATGATGGTCTTCAGTTAAGAGATGAAAATGGGAAAATGACTGCTCCTTGGCAAAATTGTTTTTGTTGTAAGGTGTAATGGAATTGTTATGGACTGTATTTGGTAATGGGTAAATTAAACATACTTTTACAATCTCTTGGGTCACTCAGTTCTCTATGGGCGATTCTTTGGTACCCACTCACTGGAAGCTACCAATGAATCATGGTGTATCATGTGCTGTGTAAAAGATGCTCTCTGGGTCTCCGGAACCCATCTTGTTCTTTAAAAAAAGGACTGCTGCAGATACATGTGCACCCTGCAAGGAGACTATTTGATTATGGATAAGTTGGCAAATAAGGATCCAAACCATTCAGACCCTAGATAGATAGATAGATAGATAGATAGATAGATAGATAGATAGATAGATAGATAGATAGATAGATAGATAGATAGATAGATAGATAGATAGATAGATAGATAGATAGATAGATAGATAGATAGATAGATAGATAGATAGATACTTTATTAATCCCAAGGGGAAATTCACATACTCCAGCAGCAGCATACTGATACAAAAAACAATATTAAATTAAAGAGTAATAAAAATGCAGATAAAAACAAACAATAACTTTGTATAATGTTAACGTTTACCCCCCCAGGTAGAACTGAAGAGTCTCATAGTGTGATGGAGGAACGATCTCCTCAGTCTGTCAGTGGAGCAGGATGGTGACAGCAGTCTGTCGCTGAAGCTGCTCCTCTGTCTGGAGATGATCCTGTTCAGTGGATGCAGTGGATTCTCCATGACTGATAGGAGTCTGCTCAGCGCCCGATTGAGAACAACCCCTATCCCTGACATAGGGAGGGCAAGGGACTCACTACCATTGACAGTAGAGTTGACACCAGTGTGTTACAAATGTACCACATTTCTCGGCAAAGCCCCCTCTTTAAGGCTAAGTCTTTAAAGTCTGGGACCCAGTCAAGAATGCAACAGACTGTTGTAGAATGTGAAAGGTTGGAGTAGACATTAACTGATAATAGTTGATTGTAATTGTTGCAATAGTTTGATATAGATTGTAATAGTGTAGTAGATTGTGTTTTTATATAAATAAATATCCTAAATATATGTCAATAAAGGGTATTAAAAAAAACCACTTTATTATACTACAGTAATCCCTCCTCCATCGCGGGGGTTGCGTTCCAGAGCCACCCGCGAAATAGGAAAATCCGCGAAGTAGAAACCATATGTTTATATGGTTATTTTTAGAATGTCATGCTTGGGTCACAGATTTGCGCAGAAACACAGGAGGTTGTAGAGAGACAGGAACGTTATTCAAACACTGCAAACAAACATTTGTCTCTTTTTCAAAAGTTTAAACTGTGCTCCATGACAAGACAGAGATGACAGTTCTGTCTCACAATTAAAAGAATGCAAACATATCTTCCTTTTCAAAGGAGTGCAAAGCAAGCAGTCAAAAAAAAAAATCAATAGGGCTTTTAAGTATGCGAAGCACCGCCGGTACAAAGCTGTTGAAGGCGGCAGCTCACACCCCCTCCGTCAGGAGCAGAGAGAGAGAGAGAGAGAGAGAGATAGAGAGAGAGATAAAAAATCAATACGTGCCCTTTGAGCTTTTAAGTATGCGAAGCTCCGTGCAGCATGTCCTTCAGGAAGCAGCTGCACACAGCCCCCCTGCTCACACCCCCCTACTTCAGCGCAAGAGAGAGAGAGAGAGAGAAAGTAAGTTGGGTAGCTTCTCAGCCATCTGCCAATAGCGTCCCTTGTATGAAATCAACTGGGCAAACCAACTGAGGAAGCATGTACCAGAAATTAAAAGACCCATTGTCCGCAGAAACCTGCGAAGCAGCGAAAAATCCGCGATATATATTTAAATATGCTTATAAAATCCGCGATGGAGTGAAGCCGCGAAAGGCGAAGCGCGATATAGCGAGGGATCACTGTATATATATATTTATTGTCACACATGTGCGAATAGGAGACAGCTAAAGGGCCTGAATAATTCCATGCCAGACCAGGGGGTGGGGAGGTGCACTAACTGTCTCTCTCAATTCCTTGCAGACCATTCTTGGGAAATCCCATCCGGTTCCGGCACCTCTGATGACGTCACTACCCCAACTGATGACGTCTCTTCCGGTTCCGGGTCTGCCAGTGATGTAATTTTCGGTTTTGGCCCTGATGACATCACTTCCTCCACTGGCCTTTAAAGCCGCCATCTTACCTCCACATCATCAGTTCAGCTGTGGACTCCAATCTGTAAAGATCTGTGATTTATTTTCAACCTTTTGCAGTCAGGACATAATATACGGGTGGCTGCCCCAAACCTTCTTGATGTCTTTGTGTGAAATCATAACCAGGTGGGAGAGTACCGGTGGCCGAGTTTCTGAGTGGGGGGGTTCGTCCCATGGTTCGGAGAGACCCGGTGCAGGCTCAGCTCCCTATATATTTATCCAGGCCAGTAAATTTACTAAGGGAAAGTGTAGAGGAAACACATAGGAGTGGGCTGGTTTCTATGGGGGAACTGACAGGGACTTATTACTCTCTCTTGGAGGAGAGAGCTGTCCTCCCCACTGGGGCCGAGGTCCCAGATAAATGTGGGGCATCCCTTGACCAGCAGGTGAAGACATTACAGGTTTGAAAATGTGACCCACACTGGCCGATCCAGGGGCAAGCCTTTGCTCTCTGGGAAATGGTGGCTTCATGGCTAAGGCCATTTGATTCTACCACCTTTCAAATAGTGTCGAGTAGCGAATCTTCATGACTATTTCACCCAGCTGGTCTGTGGAGATTTCCAAAATATGAACGAGTTAATCAATCTCGTTGAATCATCAAAGACAGCCTCACAATCTGGGAGAGCAGAACGGTCCTTTAGCGGACACTATGGTGACTACATCCCACACAACATGTAACCTCTGTATGAACGTAAGCCTGTACCGAAGTCTCAGAATCAGCGAGCACGCAACTCACCCGGGACAAGGTGGGATGTAAGTGGAGAGAGAGAGGAGGTTTGTGTGCACTTTCAAACCCCCTGTCAGTATCCCATATGGGAGTAGTAATCCTATGTGGGTTTAAAGTGGAATCCCTCTTTGATTCTGGCAGCAACATTTCCATTGTTGACCGCCAGTATGTACTCCCGCGACAACAGATAAAAATAAAGACCAGTATAACTTGTATTCACACAGAAGTCCGACACTATAAAACCGCCCTATGTTTCATCAGCTATGGAGGATCGCTGAAAAAATTCCCATAGTGGTCCTCCCGAATCCACTTTTTGCTGTGATTCTGAGGAAGGACTGGTCTAACAATAAATGTGGTGTAGTACTGAATATTCCCTGACCTAATTTAGGCCTAGTAATAGACAGGAATGACCTGTCTCAAGTTGTCTCCATGCCATGTACTCAGCCGGCAGAAAGAAATACTGGAAACCAAGAGGCGAGTGGGGAGGTTCCAGGACCATCGCAGGCCATTATGTCATCAATCCGTGCCTCGACGAGTCGGAATGACTCTCCGCCCCTTGAGGTCAGACTGACCCCCTCTCTGAAATACAATTCCAATTTAGAGAGACACCGGATTCATTTAAGAGGGAGCAATGGAATGACAGCTCCCTGAAATTTGCTAAGAATGCAGTAGTACTCACTTTGTAAAAGAAAATGATCTATTATATTGGGTCGCGGAGCATGGTGGGAGAGGTATGGAAGTTGTTGTTAATACTATGTATCTATTGGCGGCAGGTTTCTGAATTAGCACACGCACACCTCCTAGGAGGCCATTTGTGCATCAAAAAGACATTACAGCATATCAAGCTAAGATTCTATTGGCTGGGAATTAATGAGGAGGTTTTTGTATCTCTTGCCCAGAGTGCCAATTACAGCAAATTCCTAGGAAGGACAGAGCTCCTCTCGTTCCCCTTCCCTTGATTGATGTCCCCTTCAAACGAATTGGGGTCGATATAGTAGGACCCCTAGAACCCCCAGCCCAAGGACATAAATATATATTAGTCCTTGTGGATTATGCTACTCAGTATCCAGAGGCTGTTCCCTTGCACTCAGGCAAGTCTAAAGATATTGCACGGGAACTTGTAGTGGTTTTTGTGTGAGGCGGCATCCCTAAAGAAGTCCTTACAGATCAAGGGACGCCATTTACCTCGGAGACATTCAAGGAGACAGTCCAAGTTACTTAAAATAAAACACTTAAAGACCGCGGTGTATCATCCTCAAACCGATGGTCTCGTCGAGAGGTTCAATCAGACTCTCAAACATGTGCTTTGCAAGGTGGTCAGCGCGAACAGGAGGAATTGGGATCAACTCCTCCCCCTCGTTCTCTTTGCTTATCTAGAAGTCCCTCAGAAGCAAAAACAGCAAACCTCCTCATTAATTCCCGGCAAATATTATCGGAGCTTAATACTCTCTAAAGTTTTTTTGGTGCTTATATTGCCTCCTAGGAGGTGGGCATGTGCCAATTCACAGACTTGCCGCCGGTAGGTTTGTGGGATTAACAACAGCTTCTGCACCTCCCCCTCATGCTCCGCTACCCGATATAATAGGTCATTTTCTATCACAAAGTGAGGACCATGTGGCATGGCCTGATGAGTGTGTTGGCCATTGACTAGTACCACTGCATTTTTCGCAAATTTCAGGGAGTCATCATTCCACTGCTCCCTTTTGAAAGAAGCCGGTGTCTCTCTAAATTGAACTTGCATTTCAGAGAGAGCGTCTGGTCTGACCTCAAGGGGTGTGGAATCCTCCTGGCTCGTCGAGGCATGGGGTGATGACGTTTCTGCCTGCAACGATCTAGGAATCTCCCCATCCACCTCTTGGACTTCTGTATCTCTCTTCACTGATTACACAGTGTGTAATCTATAACTAGGCCTAAATTATTATCGGGAGTAGTCAGTACTACACCACATTTATTGTTAGACCAGTCCCGTACTAGAATCACTGAAAAAGGTGGATTGGTGAGGATCGCTATGGGGAATTTTTTTAGCGATCCTCCATGGCTGATGAAACATAGGGCATTTTTATATTTTTGGATTTCTTCACGTTATACTGGTCTTTACTTTAATCCACTGTTGTGGTAGTAGATATTGGTGATCAACAATGGAAATGTTGCTGCCAGAATCAGAGTGCTTCAACTCTGAACCCATTTACAACTACTACTCTCATATGTGATATTGTTTTGGGTTTTTAAGCGCACATAAATTTCCTCTCTCTCTTTACCTGCATTCCTCCTCGTTCCCGAGTAAGTTGCATGCCCAAAGGCAGGGGGACTTCAGAACAGGCTCCGATTTGCATGAAAGAGGCAGAGTTTGTGGAATGTGGTTTGTGGTCCGCTAAAGGACCGTTCTGCTCTCTCAGATTGCAAGGCTGTCTTAGATGTTTCTACGAGCTTGGTAAGCTCTTCCATGTTTTTAAAGTCTCCCCAGACTGGCTGGGTGAAATATTTCTGAACATTCTTATGTAAAAGAAAGCAGGCTACTTTTCTGCATGATCTGGAATGTAGTACATTCGAATGGCCGTAGCCATTGTGTCACTTGTTCCCAGTGGTCAACCGCTCTGGGTTGAATTATCAATTTTTAAATTTTTCTACCTGCTGGCCTGGGGATGCCCCGTATTTAACTGGGATCTTGACCCCAGTGGGGCGAACAGCTCTTTCCTCCAAGAGAGCATAATAAACCCCCTTTGCTTTCCCCATACGAACCAGCCCACTCCTGTGTGCCTCTCCCACACACTCCCTTTGTTTCGTTACTAGCCCTGGTGGGTGTATTGTAAGCGGATCCTGCATCTGGTCTTTCCAGACCACAGGACGAACCCCACACTCTTAAACTTGGCCCCGGTACTCTCCCACCTGGTTATACTTCAGGTCCTGTCTCGGTTTCTTCAGATCATCCATATGTGTATATACACATCTGGGAAAATAAGTATTGAATACATTGTGTTTCTCAGTAAATATATTTCTAATGGAGCTACTGACATGAGATTTTCACCATGTTGGACGTCGGTAACAACCCAAGTAATCCACACATACAAAGAAATCAAAGCAAATAAGTCCATAAATCAAGTTATGTGTAATAAAGTGGAATGACACAGGGACTAAGTATTGAACACATGAAGAAGAGGAGGTGCAAAAAGGCATGGAAAGCCAAAAAAGCAGCTGAAATCTGTCAGTATTTAGAAAGTAATCTTGCCCTCTATCAGTGCAAATGAATATTAGCTTGTTTAGTCCTAATGGATATCCTATAAAAAGGTTTCTCATTACCAAGGTGTCACACAAGAAGCATCTCATGATGGGTAAAAGCAAAGAGCTCTCATAACACCTTTGCATCCTTATTGTTGCCAAACATACTGATGGCATTGGTGAAATACGTTTTCTAAACTTCTGAATGTTCCAGTGAGCACTGTTGAGGTCGTAATCTGGAAGTGGAAAGAACACCATTTCACCATAAACCGGCCACCACCAGGTGCTCCTCGCAAGATTTCTGACAGAGGAGTCAAAAGAATAATCAGAAGATTAGGAGAGCTTCAGAAAGACCTGGAATTAGCAGGTACAGTTGTTTCAAGGAAAACAATAAGTAATACACTCAGTTGCTGTGGCCTCTGTGCACGTTCACTGTGCAAGACTCCACTGCTGAAGAAAAAAAGCCAACGAAATACTGGGAGAATAGAGTCTGGTCAGATGTGATCAAAATTGAACTCTTTGGATGTCATTGCACACACCATGTTTGGAGAAGAAATGAGTTTGGAGGTGGGAACATCATGGGGTGGGGCTGTTTATCAACATATGATACTGGCAGAATTCATATAATTGAAGGAAGGATGAATGGAGAAATGTACCAGGAAATTCTTGATAAGAATCTGCTGCCATCTACCAGGATGCTGAAGATGAGATGATGGTGGACATTTCAGCAAGACAAGGATCCCAAACACACAGCCAAGGAAACTCTCAATTTGTTTCAGAGAAAGAAAACAAAGCTGCTAGAACAGCCCAGTCAATCACCTGACTTGAATCAAATTGACAATCTATGGAAAGAACAGAAGATCAGAGTTCATAGAAGAAGTCCCCGGAACCTTCAAGATCTGAAGACAGTTTGTGTGGAGAAATGGGCCAAAATCACACCTGAGCAATGCTGTCATTACCAACAAAGTCTTTTCTACTGAGTATTAAATACATTTCCATAAGCATGTTTAATACTTATTCCTTGTGTCATTCCACTTTATTACACATATACAGTACTGTGCAAACGTTTTAGGCAGGTGTGAAAAAATGCTATAAACAAAGAATGTTTCAGAAATATAAATAATGATTGTTTATTGTTATCAATTTACAAAATGCAAAGTGAGCGAACAAAAGAAAAATCTAAATCAAATCAATATTTGGTGTTCCTACCTTTTGCCTTCAAACCAGCATCAATTCTTATAGGTCCACTTGCACAAAGTCAGGGATTTTGTAGGATTCTAGTCAGGTGTCTGATCAACCAGTTCTACCAGACAGGTGCTAATGATCATCAATGTCACACGTAGGCTGAAACACAGTCATTAACTGAAACAGAAACAGCTGTGTAGGAGGCTTAAAACTGGGTGAGGATACAGCCAAACTCTGCTAACAAGGTGAGATTGTGGAAGACAGTTTCATGTCATGGCAAGATTGAGCACAGCAACGAGACACAAGGTAGTTCTACTGGATCAGCAAGGTCTCTCCCAGACAAAGATTTCAAAGCAGACTGGGGTTTCAAGATGTGCTGTTCAAGGTCTTTTGAAGAAGTACAAAGAAACGGGCAACGTTGAGGATCGTAGATGCAGTGGTCGGCCAAGGAAACTTAGTGCAGCAGACGAAAGACACATCAAGCTTATTACCCTTCGAAATCGGAAGATGTCCAGCAGTGCCATCAGCTCAGAACTGGCAGAAACCAGTGGGACCCAGGTACACCCATCTACTGTCCAGATATGTCTGGCCAGAAGTGTTCTTCATGGAATAGTTGCAGCCAAAAAGCCATACCTCCGACGTGGAATTAAGGCCAAGCGACTCAAGTATGCACGAAAACATAGGAACTGTGGTGCAGAAAAATGGCAGCAGGTGCTCTGGACTGATGAGTCAAAATTTGAAATATTTGACTGTAGCAGAAGGCAGTTTGTTTGTCAAAGGGCTGGAGAGCGGTACAATAATGAGTGTCTGCAGGCAACAGTGAAGCATGGTGGAGGTTCCTTGAACGTTTGGAGCTGCATTTCTGCAAATGGAGTTGGAGATTTGGTCAGGATTAATGGTGTTCTCAATGCTGAGAAATACAGGCAGATACTTATCCATCATGCAATACCATCAGGGAGGCGTATGATTGGCCCCAAATTTATTCTGCAGCAAGACAACGACCCCAAACATACAGACAAAGTCATTGAGAACTATCTTCAGTGTAAAGGAGAACAAAAAGTCCTGGAAGTGATGGTATGGCCCCCACAGAGCCCTGATCTCAACATCATCGAGTGTGTCTGGGATTACATGAAGAGACAGAAGGATGTGAGGAAGCCTACATCCACAGAAGATCTGTGGTTAGTTCTCCAAGATGTCTGGAACAACCTACCAGCCGAGTTCCTTCAAAAACTGTGTGCAAGTGTACCTAGAAGAATTGATGCTGTTTTGAAGGCAAAGGGTGGTCACACCAAATATTGATTTGATTTAGATTTCTCTTTTGTTCATTCACTGCATTTTGTTAATTGATGAAAATAAATGATTAACACTTCCATTTTGGAAAGCATTCTTTGTTTACAGCATTTTTTTACACCTGCCTAAAACTTTTGTACAGTAATGTATATATGCAGTCATATGCAAAAGTTTGGGAAACCCTCTTAATTCTTTGGATTTTTGTTTATCACTGGTTGAGCTTTCAAAGTAGCAACTTCCTTTTAGTATATGACATGCCTTAAGGAAACAGTAGTATTTCAGCAGTGACATTAAATTTATTGGATTAACAGAAAATATGCAATACAGTATACATCATAACAGAATTAGACAGGTGCATAAATGTGGGCCCCCCAACAGAGATATGACATCAATACTTAGTTGAGCCTCGTTTTGTAAATCTAACAGCCTCTAGACGCTGTCCTCCTATAGCCTTGGATTAGTGTCTGGATTCTGGATGGAGGTATTTTTGACCATTCTTCCATACAAAATCTTTTCAATTCAGTTCAATTCAATGGCTGCCGAGCATGGACAGTCTGCTTCAAATCATCCCATAAATTTTCGATGATATTCAAGTCAGGGGACTGTGACGGCCATTCCAGAACATTGTACTTCTCTCTCTGCATGAATGCCTTTGTAGATTTCCAACTGTGTTTTGGGTCATTGTCTTGTTGGAATATCCAAACCTGCGTAACTTCAACTTTGTGACTGATGCTTGAACATTATCCTGAAGAATTTGTTCATATTGGGTTGAATTCATCTGACCCTCGACTATAACAAGGGCCCCAGTCCCTGAACTAGCCACACAGCCCCACAGCATGATGGAACCTCCACCAAATTTGACAGTAGGTAGCAGGTGTTTTTCTTGGAATGCAGTGTTCTTCTTCCACCATGCAAAGCGCTTTTTGTTCTAACCAAATAACTCAATTTTTGTCTCATCAGTCCAAAGCACTTTGTTCCCAAATAAATCTGGCTTGTCTAAATGAGCATTGGCATACAACAAGCGACTCTGTTTGTGACGTGAGTGCAGAAAGGGCTTCTTTCTAATCACCCTGCCATACAGATGTTCTTTGTGCAAATTGCGCTGAATTGTAGAATGATGTACAGATACACCATCTGCAGCAAGATGTTCTTGCGGGTCTTTGGAGGTGACCTGTCAGTTGTCTGTCACCATTCTCACAATCCTGCTCATATGCCACTCCTGTATTTTATTTGGCCTGCCAGACCTGCTGGGTTTAACAGCAACTGTGCCTGTGGCCTTCCATTTCCTGATTCCATTCCTTACAGTTGAAACTGACAGTTTAAACATCTGAGATAGCTTTTTGTAGCCTTCCCCTAAACCAGGAGACTGGACAATCTTTGTTTTCAGATCTTTGGAGAGTTACTTTGAGGATCCCATGCTGTCACTCTTCAGAGGAGAGTCAAAGGGAAGGAAGCACAACTTGTAATTGACCACCTTAAATATCTTTATATCTCATGATTGGACACACCTGTCTATGAAGTTCAAGGCGTAACGAGCTCATCCAACCAATTTGGTGTTACAAGTAATCAGCATTGAGCAGTGACAGGCATTCAAATCAGCACAATGACAAGGGGACCCACATTTGTGCACAGCCAGTTTTTCACATTTGATTTAATTTCATACAACTAAATACTGCGTCACTAAAAATCTTTTTTCAGAAAACACCGCAGTACTCAGATGTTCCTAGGAAATGAAAGACATACCACTGTTATCTTTTTTGTTGTAAGGAGAGTCAATTATTAGGCAGGCTGAGAAGGATTCCCAAATTTTTTCATTTGACTGTATATACAAATACATTAATTTGTTTTGATTTCTTTGTATGTGTGGATTATGTAGGTTGTTACCAACATCTGGTGAAAATTTCATGTCAATATCCCCATTAGAAATGTATTTACTAAGAAAAACATTGATGCATTCAATACTTATTTTCCCCGCTTTATGTATGTATTTATTTATATTTTAGGTTTGAATACAACAACAACAACAACATTTATTTATATAGCACATTTTCATACACAAAATGTAGCTCAAGGTGCTTTACATAATAAAAAAAAGAAAAATTAAAGACAACATAAGAAATTAAAATAAGACAACATTAATTAACATAGAATAAGAGTAAGGTCCGATGGCCAGGGAGGACAGAAAAAAAAAAAAAAAAACTCCAGACGGCTGGAGAAAAAATCTGCAGGGGTTCCAGGCCACGAGACCACCCAGTCCCCTTCCCAATACATATTGGGAAGTCTGAAAATCAAAAGTATGCCTTATGAGAAGGATTTAGGAGATGTAGTGGAGTCGACACTATCACCTGCCAGACAGTGTTCAAAAGTCATTAAGAAGGCTAACAGATTGTCAGGATATATATCGACCTGATGTGCAGATACAAGTCCAGTGAGGTTATGCTCAAGCTTTAAATGCACTGGTGAGGCCTCATCTGGAGTACTGTGTGCCTAAATTATGCTCTAATTTCTGAATCTCTCTCTCTCTCTTCCTCTCTACCACCTAGGACAGGAAATGGAAGTGGAAGATGGACGGCTGTGAGCTACAGTGTGTTGTTGAAGAACTCCGGGCCCTTGTGAGTTAGATTCAGTAATTCCTTGCCAGGCCGACGTACCTCAAAGAACAGAAAGCTTGCCTGCTAAATAAGACCTCCTCAGCAGCTGAGATCAACACAACTCGTCTCAATTTGACAACATCAACCCATGCTACCTGCTCACTGGGCCAAATGTGTTTTACCCCTGCTCCTCCTCGTAACGACGACGACGACAATGGAATTGGGCTGTTTCAGCAATGCAGACGGGGGTCAAGGCTAGATCACCTCCGTTGTCTCAGACAAGTTTGCCATTCACAACTGCTTTGACCCTCTCTTCTCCCCCACTGTGCCTGTAGACATTGGTGAGGTATTTGTTATTGGGGATTCAATTATATGCAATCTCAGTATTTCTTGTTCTAAACAGAAATCCTTTGTTTCTTGTTTTCCCGGTGCATAAGTTTGAGATCTAATGAGAAGAACACCAACAGTGTTTGAGAAGCACAAGGACAGGGCTATTGGGACCATTGTAATACATGCCAGAGTAAAGGACATTTGATATTGTCTGTCAGAGTTTCTAAAGGTGGTCTTCGAAGTACTAATCCAAACCTTGAAGAGAGGATCATCATTTCACTTCCTCTGCTTATAGCTAGAAGGTTGAATGAAACCATCAGTTGACTGTTGCCCTTGAACAGCTAGCTTAGAGGCTTCTGCAAGAAACAAAACATTGGTTTCGTGTACATACAAGTTGGATCTTTTTAGGGCAAACACCTCATTTCTTCAGACAAGATGGTTTTCACACCAACAGATTCGGTACCCAAGTCCTCTCCAACAACATCTCAAAGGTAATCTGTCTTTCCTGACTGAATAATTTTAGTCCTAAATTTTTCTATAATGCTGTGTTAGGATATGATAATTTTGTAGTAGATAGATATATAGATGATGTCACTTCCTGCCCAGACAATGTCACTTCTGGTTCTGGCACCGGTGATGGTGTCACTTCCGGTTCTGCCTTCCAGGATGATGTCACTTCCTGTCCAGACCTTTAAGGCTGCCATCTTTGCCACATGTCATCAGTTCAGTTTTGGACTTTGAACCCGACACAACTCCATAAAATCCAACCCTTTTGCAGCCAGGGCAAAATATATGAGTGGCTGCCCCAAACCTGTTTATGTCTCCTGTTCATTCTTGTGACAATAGATAGATAGATAGATAGATAGATAGATAGATAGATAGATAGATAGATAGATAGATAGATAGATAGATAGATAGATAGATAGATAGATAGATAGATAGATAGATAGATAGATAGATAGATAGATAGTACCAGTAGTCAAGAAATATATTAAGTTAAATACAACACTATACA
Source organism: Erpetoichthys calabaricus (assembly GCF_900747795.2). Classification (NCBI taxonomy): domain Eukaryota; kingdom Metazoa; phylum Chordata; class Cladistia; order Polypteriformes; family Polypteridae; genus Erpetoichthys; species Erpetoichthys calabaricus. The sequence goes on from NC_041397.2 coordinate 312,581,965, forward strand.
AATAACAAATAATTTACAAATAATGCAATCACATGCTAGTGCATACAATAATGCCTATGCAATGGGAATGCAAATAATACTATACTACCAAAGAAACAGGTAGCACATCATTTTAAAATGTTTTTTCTTGTAACTTTCTCTTTGTTAAGCACTGTGAGCTACAGTTTTTGCTTGGAAATTTTCTATAGAAATAAAAGTTGTTGTTATTTTGATCCCTGGACTACAAAAAAGACACTGCAGTCACTGCAGACAAAGTCCAGAGAAGAGCGACTAGGCTGACTGCAGGACTACAGAAGATTAGTTATGATTAGTTACAAAGAAAGATTAAGTGAGCTGAGCCTTTTCAGTTTAAGAAAGAAGAGATTACGAGGAGACCTGATTGAAGGGTTTAAAATGATGAAGGAATTAGTCCAGTGGATCGAGACGGTGACATTAAAATGAGTTCATCAAGAACACAGGGGGGCACAGCTGGACACTTGTGCAGGGGAAATTTCATACAAACATGAGGACTTTTATTTGTCACAAAGAGACCCACAGACACCTGGAATAAGTGACCAATTAGTGTAGTGGACAGGAGGACTTCAGGGACCCTCACAACTCGACTTGATGTTATTTTAGAAGAATTCACAGAACAGGACTGGCAAGCTTTGATGGGCTCAATGGCCTGTTCTTGTCCAGATTGTTCTAATGTGTGTGTGTTTCTGTGTGCTCACCATGTGATAAACTGGTACCCTGCCCAGATGTTTCCCTGCCTTGTGCCCTGTGGCTGCTCAGATGGGCTACAGCTTCCCACAATCCTCCTCTGGTGGGATGAAAAAAAAAATGATGGGCATTTGAATTAACTAAAAGTTTTAGACATTATGATTTATGTGAGCATTTTTTTTAAATGTATGTATCTAATATTATAAATCAGTGAATAAAAACATATTTTTAGTGTTTACAATATTCACTTTATTGTAAATTTGTCCTACAATTGAAATGTGTAAATTTTACAAAATGGTCCAAAATATTTCTTAAAATACATGCATAAGTGAAAATAAAAATAAACATATTTGAACCTTTTAATGTTAATGAAAATCAATCACATTAAGTACACCTACTTTATGTGACTTTTCTTTTCTTTAACTTTACTATCTAAAGTATTTCAACTGTATATTTCAGAGAAAAAAAATATTTTAAAATTACTTGATTTAGTTTGAAGAAAATTTGTCATACAGTTGAAATGCGGACCCAAATCTTTCTTTTTCAGAGCAGCTTTTATTCTTACTGGTGTGGCAAAGGCACTATATATGCATCGACCTGAAACAGACTGACAATGGAGGCACATGTAGAAATAAATGAAAAGGTTTATTTTTCTTAAGCTGAGGTCCACATCTTCCCCGTGTCCCTCAGCCCTAACACAGTCCCAAAACAACACATTAAGTAAATCACTCCAAACCACACTCTTCTTCCTCCACTATTCCTCCCAGGCCACTTCGTCCTCCTCCTCTGGACTCTGGCACCCTGAGTAGTGGCCGCAGGCTCTCTTTATAGCTCACCCAGAAGTGCTCCAGGTGGCAAATAACCTAAATTATGCTGCACTTACGGGTGTGGCTGCGTTGCTGCCCACTCGGGCTCAAGAAGTCTTACAGCTCCCCCTGGCGGTGGCCATGGAGCCCAACAAGGATGAGCTCTGGTGTTCCAAGATATTGGTCCCGATACAACCCAGTGGGGCTGCCACCAAATGTTCCAGGGTGATGTAGTGGGCATGGGTCCCGGCCATCCGCCACACTGGCCATTCTTTTTGAACTCAATGTCAATTTTTGGCTCTGCTGTGCCACTCACAGAGATAATCTGTCACTTGTGTGTGCCCTGACTGCCACTGTGATTTGTCACTGTGACTGAAGGTGCCAGTGTGGTTCTTCAGTGCAATGCCATAGGGGACCCATTTTTGGTTCTTAACAGGATCATCCACTTGAAGGTTCCAGAAAGACTCTTTATTCACTTAGATCCATAACAGTCTCCATGAACAGACACAAATGGATTAGAGAAGATGTATAAAATCCCAGGAGCTTCATGATTTTAAAAGTATTCTTGTTGCATAGTTGAACACATTTAAGTTTGGGTTTTCTTGATTTGTCAGTAGATAGCCTGCTAGACTTTAAAAATGTCTTATCTTTCCAGAGATTAGAAACCTTTTCAAAGCCCAAAGAACCAACTTCAAATGCAGAAAACCTTCATAGAGTGAAATGGTTCATTATCGAACTCCAAGTCCATGGAGATCCATGCAACTCAGTAAAATTCCATTTTACAACCTTCATTTTAAGTGCATAGTGTGGAAAAGCAATTAAACAATTGACAATTTAAAAAAAAGCATTTTGTGAAAAAATTTTATGTGATGTAGAAACATTTTTAAATTCAGCACCCGAACATATCTAAAAATAACATGCAATATTTTTTTCAGCGCATTTCTGTGTCATACTTGTTGATGTGACAGCCAAGAAATGTCATTCAAATCACTGAAAAATGAACAAACGGGTCCGATCACCTTGTTAATATAACTTAAAATAATTATGTTTGTTAAAATTACTTTGCTTTTTCTAGTTACCTTGATGAAATTCTCATCGTTGTCACATTAACAGAGCTATATCAAGTTGAGCAATCTGTCAAATTAAGTTGATTTAACTTAAAATAAACAACTTTATCTACACGATGATCCATAAACATCCACCCCTTTTGTTGCATTAGATCTCCACGCCTTTGTACAGTTGAAAAGAAAGTGAAAGACTTTTAGTTTATTCATTTTTTTTTTAATGTTGTGTGTTTTGAACGGTTATAGAAGATGATTTATGATAGTTGTGTGTTGATATTCTGCCAGTTTTTCCACTCTAAATTGTTGCCTACTATAGAAGAGAATTATTAATATTGTGACATCCTGTTGATTAAACACACTCAGGAGCCGCTTGCCCGGGGGAGTCTTCCAAATGCCGATTAGCTTTTTATTTGATATGCTGTGATACAAAAGGTGTTTGGATCACAGGGACACCTCCAAACAATAAAAAAATTTGGCCTTATCCTATCTACCTCTTGCTTGCTCTTCAACTGATGGTCCCATCTCAACCTGATGCCGTCTTCCTCTCGCTCCAGCCACAACTTCTACTTCCAACTACCCCCTACCCTTTTCTTCACGCACCGTTAATTACCCCTGATCCCTGTCACTCAGCTCTCACTCTAGGGGGAGCCCCAACCCCTTACAAAGTGTGTTCTCCAAAGACTCCACTAAAACACAGCTTCCATTCCCCACAGCCCATGTAGTGGCAAGACACGTCACAATATTAACATTACACAGAATGTGCGTCCACCCAATATCAATAAATTAAGCCACTTATATTGTTAGCAACCAGGATTGTTTAATTTTTGAGTAAACAATTTTATTATGTGCAACAAATGTACATATTTCTTTGTTAATCTAATGTATACCTTTTTAGTGTCCTACTAGAAAAGGTTATGTAAAGCCTTACAACGAATTTTGGATAGAGTAAATTTAAATAAGTTGCGTAACAACATTTTAAGGGTGTGCTATGTTATTAGGACTTACAAAATCATGAGTGAATTGAAAAGCAAAACTCAGAAAAGGCTCTCCTTTGTCATTGTTTATTATTTTAGGTTTTCTTTGAACAAATTCAGACCTTTACCTGAAACCACGTGTATTGAAATGTCAGCTGAGAGAGCTGGCCGACCGCCCCACTTCCCCAGTCTATAAATATGAAGCACATCGCAAAATAAAAACTCAACATCTGGAAAGAAGAATGGGAAACCTAAATAGCAAGTAAGAGGACCTTTTTTGAGTCTTCATCTTCTGTAGTCTGTTACACCGTTACAAAGATGACGGGCTGAATTGAATAGTCACTTGTGATTTGCTTTGGTAGCCCTTTAGTGTAACAGACTGTTTTTGTTTGATTGTATAATTATTTTTTTTATTATAAGGAGACTAGGAAGGTGTGTGCAAGTAGAAGAATACACGGTTTAAAGTAATATGGATATATAAGTAAAAGGATAAATAAATATATATATATATATATATATATATATATATATATATATATATATACAGTAATTCCTCCTCCATCGCGGGGGTTGCGTTCCAGAGCCACCCGCGAAATAGGAAAATCCGCGAAGTAGAAACCATATGTTTATATGGTTATTTTTAGAATGTCATGCTTGGGTCACAGATTTGCGCAGAAACACAGGAGGTTGTAGAGAGACAGGAACGTTATTCAAACACTGCAAACAAACATTTGTCTCTTTTTCAAAAGTTTAAACTGTGCTCCATGACAAGACAGAGATGACAGTTCTGTCTCACAATTAAAAGAATGCAAACATATCTTCCTTTTCAAAGGAGTGCAAAGCAAGCAGTCAAAAAAAAAATCAATAGGGCTTTTTGGCTTTTAAGTATGCGAAGCACCGCCGGTACAAAGCTGTTGAAGGCGGCAGCTCACACCCCCTCTGTCAGGAGCAGAGAGAGAGTTAGAGAGAGATAGAGAGATAGATAAAAAATCAATACGTGCCCTTTGAGCTTTTAAGTATGCGAAGCTCCGTGCAGCATGTCCTTTCAGGAAGCAGCTGCACACAGCCCCCCTGCTCACACCCCCCTACGTCAGCGCAAGAGAGAGAGAGAGAGAGAGAGAGAGAGAGAGAGAGAGAGAGAAAGTAAGTTGGATAGCTTCTCAGCCATCTGCCAATAGCGTCCCTTGTATGAAATCAACTGGGCAAACCAACTGAGGAAGCATGTACCAGAAATTAAAAGACCCATTGTCCGCAGAAATCCGCGAACCAGCAAAAAATCCGCGATATATATTTAAATATGCTTACATATAAAATCCGCGATGGAGTGAAGCCGCGAAAGGCGAAGCGCGATATAGCGAGGGATCACTATATATATATATATATATATATATATATATATATATATATATATATATACACAGTACTGTGCAAAAGTTTTAGGCAGGTGTGAAAAAATGCTGTTAACAAAGAATGTTTTCCAAAATGGAAGTGTTAATCATTTATTTTCATCAATCAACAAAATGCATTGAATGAACAAAAGAGAAATCGAAATCAAATCAATATTTGGTGTGACCACCCTTTGCCTTCAAAACAGCATCAATTCTTCTAGGTACACTTGCACACAGTTTTTGAAGGAACTCGGCTGGTAGGTTGTTCCAAACATCTTGAAGAACTAAGCACAGATCTTCTGTGGATGTAGGCTTCCTCACATCCTTCTGTCTCTTCATGTAATCCCAGACACACTCGATGATGTTGAGATCAGGGCTCTGTGGGGGCCATACCATCACTTCCAGTACTTCTTGTTCTTCTTTACGCTGAAGATAGTTCTCAATGACTTTGGCTGTATGTTTGGGGTCGTTGTCCTGCTGCAGAATAAATTTGGGGCCAATCATACGCCTCCCTGATGGTATTGCATGATGGATAAGTATCTTCCTGTATTTCTCAGCATTGAGAAAACCATTAATCCTGACCAAATCTCCAACTCCATTTGCAGAAATGCAGCCCCAAACGTTCAAGGAACCTCCACCATGCTTCACTGTTGCCTGCAGACACTCATTATTGTACCGCTCTCCAGCCCTTCGACGAACAAACTGCCTTCTGCTACAGCCAAATATTTCAAATTTGGACTCATCAGTCCAGAGCTCCTGCTGCCATTTTTCTGCACCCCAGTTCCTATGTTTTCGTGCATATTTGAGTCGCTTGGCCTTGTTTCCACGTCAGAGGTATGGCTTTTTGGCTGCAACTCTTCCATGAAGACCACTTCTGGCCAGACTTCTCCGGACAGTAGATGGGTGTACCTGGGTCCCACTGGTTTCTGCCAGTTCTGAGCTGATGGCACTGCTGGACATCTTCCGATTTCGAAGGGTAATAAGCTTGATGTGTCTTTCATCTGCTGCAGTAAGTTTCCTTGGCTGACCACTGCGTCTACGATCCTTGGTGTTGCCCGTTTCTTTGTGCTTCTTCAAAAGAGCTTGAACAGCACATCTTGAAACCCCAGTCTGCTTTGAAATCTTTGTCTGGGAGAGACCTTGCTGATGCAGTAGAACTACCTTGTGTCTTGTTGCTGTGCTCAATCTTGCCATGATGTGAAACTGTCTTCCACAACCTCACCTTGGTAGCAGAGTTTGGCTGTTCCTCACCCAGTTTTAAGCCTCCTACACAGCTGTTTCTGTTTCAGTTAATGACTGTGTTTCAACCTACGTGTGACATTGATGATCATTAGCACCTGTTTGGTGTAATTGGCTGATCAGACACCTGACTAGAATCCTACAAAATCCATGACTTTGTGCAAGTGGACCTGTAAGAATTGATGCTGGTTTGAAGGCAAAAGGTAGGAACACCAAATATTGATTTGATTTAGATTTTTCTTTTGTTCGCTCACTTTGCATTTTGTAAATTGATAACAATAAACAATCATTATTTATATTTCTGAAAGCATTCTTTGTTTACAGCATTTTTTCACACCTGCCTAAAACTTTTGCACAGTACTGTATATATATACATATATATATATATATATATATCCTTTTTATGAACTTGTACATTTTTGTGAATTACTTTCTCTTCTCAGCGCAATGTTATTTTTTTGTTTTATTTTTACCTAAGATCTATATAATTTTTAAAGTGCCCTCGGATATTTTAAAATATTTATTATTAGAGTTCCCAGGTGATGTGTGATTTTAATATAGTCACGTTCCGAGAAGGTGTGGGTGCACATGTCCGCACTGCTCCGAGGTTTTTGGGGTGCTTGGCTGATCCAATTGTATTTAGCATTCACGTGCAAATCCCAGCGGGTCAGTCAAGTGCTTTATTCACACCTTCGAGCGTGCGGTAGAGGAGAGGCAGGCAGCTGGGTAGAAACCACTGTGGAGGTGCAAATGGCCGACGCTCGAAAGTAACTGAAGAGGGGCGCTCCAGCAGAGCATTTTCAAGTAGCTTTAGTGATCCATTGTTCAGGAGGGCTCTCGCATAAGGCCGGGGAGTGGTAGAGGGAGTCAGAAGTGCGAGGCTTGGCGTGCTGCTCTTTTGGGAGCCTGTAACTGCAGCAGGGTTCCGGGTCCAGTTAAAAGGTTGTCCATGCCTGCTGGTGATGTCTCCCCATTAAGCGGCGTGGTCTTCTAAGGGTTTCCTGAAAGCAACAGCTTAAAGCAGAGATTCGAGGAGAGAAAAAGAAAATTAAAGCATAAAATGACGAGGGCATTCAAAATATGAATTTAGGGAAATTGTACTAAATGAAGTACGTGTAAAGGAATGTTGTCACGGAGTAAAAGTTCATTATATTACTCTGAGACTAAGTGATTAACTAAGTGTTAATTATCCCGGTAATTTGTAAGGCATTGTTAATAAAGTGGGCAGCACGGTAGCGCTACTGCCTCGCAGTCAGGAGACCTGGGTTAGCTTCAAGGGTTCTCTCTGTGTGGAGTTTGCATGTTCTCCCCGTGTCTGCGTGGGTTTCCTCCGGGTGCTCCGGTTTCCTCCCACAGTCCAAAGACATGCAGGTTAGGTGGATTGGTGATTCTAAATTGTCCCTAGTGAGTGTGCTTGGTGTGTGGGTGTGTGTGTGCCCTGCTGTGGGCTGGGATTGACTCAAGCAGACCCTCATGACCCTGTAGGATAATGACTGACTGACTGTTTATAAAGTTAAGCATTTAAGATCTGGGAGGATATGTGAGAGAAAGCAAGATTGTGATTGTTTTTTCATTTGGCCCTGCCATATGTGTGCAGCTGCAGAAGGATACCTGTACAGCTCTTTTGAAACAGAAATCTGCCTCCATCCTTTATTTGTTAGAAAAGATGCCTTGTTACATACAAACAGAATGCACGAGAAAGTAATGGTGCTCAATTGCTGATTAGTCCTTATGGCAGACTGAGTAGTTGGTATCAGAGATTCTGGATCAACTACAGTAGTGCCTTCATATATTTTCACAGAATATTGTAGACCAACACGTGACTAATGCAAGTCATGATTCATTTTGTGGAACTCATGGTTACTTCTCGACAGAGTTCCATTCGGAGATGATTTACATATAATGGATGGAAGGAAATCAATCCATTTTATAATCCTTCATACCCAGAACAGAATCATGGGAAAATCTCAGCCACCATGGATCGCAAAGGAAGAATAATCCCTGGACATAGCATCAGGCCATTGCAGGGAAGGAAATCCTTTTCTAAAAAGACCAAATCACAGTTAGTCAGTGACGGTTTAAATCCTAATTTGTGTGTCGTCAAACTGACTAATCAGACTGTATTCAGCACCCCCCCCACCCCCAAACTGCATACAGTAAAATTGCCAGTGTTAACTTTTACAGTGTTGAAGGAACCATTTAAGAGTTGACCCATATTTACACTTGTTTATGTTTATTTTCCACTAATTCACTGTACACTAAACATCCTTCTTTGATGGAGGGCCATGTTATTTAGTTCTATTAAAAGCGGCATTTGTTTGATTCATGTTAGAGGGACAAAAAGCAGACTCAAACAGAAGGTCCTTTCAGTAGTTTATTAATACAGTCAAATGTTCACAGCCTAAAAAGAGCTCAGGTTTTCAATTTCCATGTCCTCTGCTCTCCCTCATCCTTCTCACACTGCTTAGCACAATACGGAGCATCACTGTGAAATTCAGTCTGGCTGCAACCTTAAAACACAATGAACATTCAAATACTAAACTTGCAAACGTATAATTGTTACATTCATTATTTAAATTATCAGTTTATCTGTAAAATATGATTCAACATTATGGTATGTTGTCTTATCAGGACATTGAAAAGCTTTGGTAATGAAGTGGCTTACTGATGATGGACCAGCTGCAGACTTCCACAGCTCCACTGGACAACCAATTGGATTGCAGGCTTTTGTCACCTGGTTTACTTGACTTGCATCAGAATACCCTTCCCCATCCCTAATCTCAATCATTGTGTAAACAGGCATATCACTGATGCATAATTTAAACCCATAACCTCCTCAATGGAGTGGAGCTCTGGAGGTCCACAACTGGATTCTAATGGGATCACAGAGCTGTTTACTCTTAAGAGAGTATGAAAAATACACAAATGCAAAACAACGATGAATTATTCATTGAATTATCCATCAAGGCCGTGTCTTGTCACTGTTCTTATTTGTGGCTTTCATTGACAGGAAATTAAGGCAGGTGTGCAGTTAGAAGGGGGGTTGAGGTAGAATCGTTGCTTTATGCAGATGATGTTGTCTTCTTTACATCATCTGACTGAGAACTTCAACATGCACTCATGTCAGTCAACTTATGCTGTACATCCACAGACCACAAAGAAATAAACGAGGATTTGGGGAAAAAAAAACTTTACAAAAATAATTTCTTTAGTGATTTGGTCATAATGCATGCCACCTACTGCTGCATTAAAAAGGGTAATATTCAGGTTGTGAAAAAATCAGTCGAGACACATTTAAAAAGGTTTGGGGCAGCCACCCATATATTGTTCTTCGTTGCAGTGGGTTGATTTTTGACACAAGTGTCTTGGTTGGAGTCTAGACATGAACTGCTGAAGGTTTGAAAATATGGCGTTTTTAAGTGATTAAATCGGAAGTGATGTCAGAGAAACGGAAGTGACCTTCCTCTGACGTTAGTCTAGGTACCGGAACTGGAAGTGACATCATCCTAGACGCCAGAACCAGAAGTGACATCTTTAATATTGAGTCAGACAGGTATTCCCGCAGCTGGGGCCTCATGCATAACGGCGTGCGTAGAATTCACACTGAAACATGGTGTATGGACAAAAGTGGAATTGTGCGTATGCACAAAAAAATCCAGATGGATAAATCTGTGCGTACGGCAACTTCCACATTCTTCCACTTTGTAAATCTCGGTCAGCGTGAAAAGTAACACACGTGTATGTGCCTGTCGCTCCACCCCAACTCCTCCCAGAATTATGTCTCTTTGAATATGGAAATCAATATAAATAACCCTTAAGTTCAGTACTCTGTGAAAAGACAATGGCAAAAGCACGGGGGAAAATAGAACAATTTCAGTGAAATAGTAGAGGCAAGGAAAATGTACTATTTATTGGTTTAAACAGTGGCATAAACAGCAAAAGGAAGTTGATCGAGTGACATAGAGTGTTGGAGAAACTCAGAAGCTCAAGTTCACAAAGACACACAGTGCCCAAAATAAAAAAGAAGTAGTCAGAAATCAAAGTCACAGTGAAAAGGCGAGTCATAGCCCACCGTCTGAGTGTCATATGGAAGCTTATTAGGGTACAGAGAAAAAAAAATAGGAACACAGTTAAAAAAAATCTCCAAATGTCAACTTTAATCTCGAAATTTCCAATTTAATCATGTAGTTTATTTTGTCATTAAAGTAGAACATCACAACCTTCATCTTAAAATCATTTAATTTACTAGTTTCTCAAATCCCCTCGTAACTAAAGTAGCACGTTAAATGCTTCTTTCTATGTGTTCTTCTTTGTGCTCTGTGTGTGTGAATCACTATGTGCTTCTTAAACGGGCTTTCTCTTCCTCCAACAGGACACAGAATGCATTACATTCGTGATATCGCAGCTCCCAGAAAGAATACAGTGCGAGGCAGGAACAATACCTGAACGGGGCGCCAGCTGGTTGGTGCCACTGTCCACCATGTCCTCACATCTTTAATTATTAGCAATAGTAGCAGTAGATTATTTAAATGATGTTGAAATTTTATCTGTATAATGTAATAAACATACTTTTCTGCATTTCATCTTAAAAATGATATCAAGAGCTCCAAGAAGACAACGCTTGGAAATCTAAATTGACTTAGAAACTAGTCATCACGTAAATATGTGCTTTATAAAGTGGCTCAGGTTGTGCAATATTATAACAGTATCACAAGTTTACAGAGACATAATTGTACTTATAAGTACAAACAGTTCAACCAGGAACAATTGATGGACTGATTTAGTGCGTTTATAGTTCTTGGGATGAAACTGATTTTGAACCGCGAGGTCCCTACAGGAAAGGCTCTGAAGTGTTTGTCACATGAGAGCAGTTCAAATAGACTGTGTGCATGGCTGAGGCAGAATGTGCTTGATGCTGTATACCGATATTTCTCTTTCCGATCAGTTGCTGTATTGTGTGATTCCACACTCAGATACAGTGGGTGAAATTCTCCGAGTGAGAGCAACAACGCTAAAGCAGCTATGGTATTTGGAATAGCTTGGCCATTACGTGCACCATTATATTGTTACAAGTTAATTACAATCAGATGCCTTAAACTAATAAACAATATGCGGAGTGCATTTGATAAAGCAGTATCAGGGATGTGGATCTAAAAAAAGAAAGGGAAACCACACTGGAATAATAGCACTGCTTTGACACTGGGTGCCGCCAGTTTGTAAAACCGAGCAGAGAACTTGCGTATGCCAGGGATTGAGCTGGCGTGAAAATGTGCATGGCTTCACGCCAAGTATAGTTTTTATACATCGCGATGAAAGTGTGGAAACGGGGTTATACAAAATTTTTGTGTGTACGCACTGTTCATACATAAGGCCCCTGGTCTGTAGAGATAACAGGAGAAGGTTTAGTGCACCCTGCCACACCCTGGCCTGGTGTGGAATTACCTTCGCTTGGTCCATTCAACGTCCTCATGCTCGCACGTGTGTGACTAGGTAAATGTTCTGATTTGATTCATACAATATTTATGTTCAGAATTCTGGGTGTCATCATATATGCATTTCTGAGGTGGGTTGGCACCCTGCCCAGGATTGGTTCCTGCCTTGTGCCCTGTGTTGGCTGGGATTGGATCCAGCAGACCCCCGTGACCCTGTGTTCGGATTCAGCGGGTTGGAAAATGGATGGATCATATATGCATTTGTGGGACCATCCTGATTTGTTTGGTAGAAGCCCTAATTATAATATTTCTGAATCAGCAAACAAAACATGTTTTTGTATTGTTGGATTTTTTTCCCCAATCATTTATTGAATTTGTATAATGTAATGCAGGTATTAAGATCAGGAAAGCCAGGGCCTATCCTGGCAACAGTAGGCCAAAGGCAGGATAAGGATGAAAGTAAGTTTAAACCAAGAGCTCTGGGGCTATCCAATGAACCATAATGCCACTTCATTGGTCACTCCAATCAGACCCAGAGCGCGTGTATTTACGTGAAGTGTGCAATGGACTGGCAGCTCCTCTAGCGGTGGTTCCTGTCTTGTGCCCAGTCTTGCCAGGATACACTCTTTGTACACAAGTCTAAGCACGCTGTCTGTTGTTAAGAGTGAGCATGCGCACGTGTTATTTCTGTATCTGATATGCAGAAACGCTGTACTTCCAGGATTCTGCACATTGCCGCATTTGATTGATTGTTTGTTGACTTTTCGTGCATCTGTTTGATGTAAGTTATACACTTTGATGTTAGTCTTATTAGAAATATAACAATTTTTCTGCAAGTAATGATAAAGCTCTTAACGATATTTTACCAACGTGTTCAGGCAGCCCTTTATGTCAAAGTGTGTTCAGTTTAACGTTTAAAACTGTATAAAGTACGTTCAGAAATGTTGTTTCTTTATTAATATATAAGAGCTTCTAGAAAACAGATTTGGTAATGGCTGTTTAAGTGATGATTTGTTCAAGTCTGTACAGTGCTAACGCATTTGGTAACTTTTATTCAGCACCTTTGCCAACGACAGCACGTTATAGCGCTCTGTTATTTTCTGCCGCCATCTACTGACCTTTTTGGGTATTACCTGTTTTTAGCATTCTGTGAGTTTATAATTTTATGACAGTTATTTAATGTTACTGTATTTGTTCTGTTTCAGAAACCAGACAAACATTTATCTGCAAGTAAATATTTAGCTCTACAAAGCCATTGCAACAAATCCTTCCTTTGCAACGTTCAGCAGTTAACTGAGTCTTTCTACATTAATTCTGATCTGCTTCATCCTTTTTATCTGGGACTAGCAAAATACCCGCGCTTCGCAGCGGAGAAGTAGTGTGTTAAAGAGGTTATGAAAAAGTAAAGGAAACATTTTAAAAAAAACGTAACATGATTGTCAATGTAATTGTGTTGTCATTGTTATGAGTGTTGCTGTCATATATATATATACATATACACATATACACACACATATACACACATATACAGATATATTATATATACATATACACATGTATTTTTTATATATATATTTTTATATATATATATATATATATATATATATATATATATATATATACACATACATACATACATATACACACATAGATGCACTTACAATAACATAGAAATCAATATAAACAACATTAACATCATTATCATATGAGAATATGAAGTAATATATAAGAAGCACATTTCATATAAATATAAATTATTAAACAGTAAAATCTTCTTCTATAATTTGCTACCGTGGCTTTTCGTTGGTCTGTCCAGGATTTTAAATCACCTGTAGCTTGCAAACCGTTTCACCTATTGACTTGAAATGTGGTACACATATAATACGTCACGTCTGCTATCCGCTTTATGGGTGATGATTGTTTTACTCTTTTTATGTTTATTTGATTTTAGAATCAACTCCTATCTGCGCACACCAGGGCGGCCGTGGGCAGATGCGTATGATGTATTCACTCCATGTTATCGTGCATTGCGCTGTCAGTGGTATTTTGATAAAAGAATTTGAACAATATATAAGAAGCGTATAAATTATTAAACAGTAAAACATTAACATTTAAGAAGTAAAGTTACATTGAGTACTACTGCAGTGCCTTCGGGTATACCTCATTTTTTCTTTGCCCATTACATGCTTAAATGTATACATTTTTTGGTGTACCTACCCGAGAACACGCGACATATAACCGACCGTGGGAGAAGCATGGATTTTAAACACGCGTTGAGTTCATCTGCTGGTCTCCCTCGTGGAATAACTGGTAATGTTTGACTAAAATATACAGCGAGTAAAACGACATTACCTCCTTTTTTTTTTTTACGATCTCTGAGATGTTGCTTTTTTCGGTTCAAGGCTTCATAAGCTGTTTTATGTTGTATGGTGTACTTATCCCAAACCATCATCTTTGAATGTTGCAAGGCTTTCGCCTTGTATGTAGATCGGGGTAATTACATTCATTGCATTCCTAGTCTGAATCACAATCTGATTGTATGGGTGGTTACCTGGCACTGTAGGGTTGCCACCCGTCCTTTAAAATACGGAATCGTGCCGCGTTTGAGAATGAAATTGCGCGTCCCGTTTTGAATCAATACTGGATGGGATTTATCCCGTATTTTTTTTATCATTTTTTTTTTAAAGCAGCGTCTCATGCAAATCATCCCACACGCATTTTATGAAGATGCCTCCTTTCCTACTTTTGATTGGGTAATACTTGATGTCATCGTTAGTTTGATTGGTGTTTTTAACTGTCCAGTGAGGAGGGCGTGTCTTTTAAGTACAGTCTGCAAAGTGTTGGCACTGAGATGTGGCGTCAGCGCCATAGTTGAAGCCCCTAACGTTGCGGTCAGCAAGTCGGCTAACATCCGCCATGTGCCGTCTTTCAGTTGCGAGAAGCAGATCATAGAATGGTTGAAACTGTTGCCCCTAACGTTGCGCCACGGCGTGTGGTTCGTTTATACCTCGTGTCTTGTCATTAAACTTTTATCTCGCGAATATGTTATTGCAATCCGCAGCGGGAGCGTTTCTATAAACTTAATTTAAAGTTACGTTTTACACCGTGCTTTGTTTCCCTTATGAACATGCTTGTATGCTTAACTCGCTCCGTTCTCAATTGTTTAATTAATTTTTTGCTGTTTGCGGCTGTTCCTCCATTTCCCCCTACTTCGTTCTTTTATCTCGCGAATAAGTTATTGCAATCCTTAACGGGAGCGTTTCAATAAACTGATTGAAAATAGTTTTGCATTTACCTTTTTAGTAAAAGGCGAGCTTTTAAGCCTGAGAAATCACCCCGTAAATGCACACGTTTCATTGGACATGTGTTAATATGTATGGTTACACAGTATTAAAAGACAGTGAACAACGTCAGTTACCTTTCTTCCCGCGTTTGATAAAAGGTGAGATTTTAAGCCTGAGAAATCAGCCCGTAAATGCACACGTTTAATTGCACATGTGTTAATATGTATGCTTACACAGTATTAAAAGATAGTCAAAAATTAACGTCATTTACCTTCGTTCCCGCGTGTGACTCGTGCTGTAAATGTCTTCCTTGTTTTTAGTTCATGTGATTACGTAGGAGGCGTGATGACGCAATACGTGACTCCGCCTCCTCCATTACAGTGTATGGACAAAAAATATGTTCCAGTTATGACCATTACGCTTTGAATTTCGAAATGAAACCTGCCTAACTTTTGTAAGTAAGCTGTAAGGAATGAGCCTGCCAAATTTCAGCCTTCCACCTACACGGGAACTTGGAGAATTAGTGATGAGTGAGTCAGTCAGTCAGTGAGTGAGTGAGTGAGTGAGTCAGTGAGGGCTTTGCCTTTTATTAGTATAGACTAGCAAAATACCCGCGCTTCGCAGCGGAGAAGTAGTGTGTTAAAGAGGTTATGAAAAAAAAAAGGAAACATTTTAAAAATAACGTAACATGATTGTCAATGTAATTGTGTTGTCATTGTTATGAGTGTTGCTGTGTTTTATATATATAAAATACACACACACACATATAAACATATATATACATATACATATACACATATATATACATATCTACATATATATATATATATATATATATACATATACACATCCACATATCAACATATATATATACACATATATACACACACACACGCTTTATGGGTGATGATTGTTTTACTCTTTTTATGTTTATATTATTTTATTGTAGAATCAACTCCTATCTGCGCACAGCAGGGCAGCCGTGGGCGGATGCGTATGGTGTATTCACTCCATGTTATCGTGCATTGCGCTGTCAGTGGTATTTTGATAAAAGAATTTGAACAACATATAAGAAGCGTATAAATTATTAAACAGTAAAACATTAACATTTAAGAAGTAAAGTTACATTAAGTACTACTGCAGTGCCTTCGGGTATACCTCATTTTTTGTTTGCCCATTACATGCTTAAATGTATACATTTTTTGGTGCACCTACCCGAGAACACGCGACATATAACCGAGCGTGGGAGAAGCATGGATTTTAAACACGCGTTGAGTTCATCTGCTGGTCTCCCTCGTGGAATAACTGGTAATGTTTGACTAAAATCTACAGCGAGTAAAACGACATTACCTCCTATTTTTTTTTTTACGATCTCTGAGATCTTGCTTTTTTCGGTTCAAGGCTTCATAACCTCTTTTATGTTGTATGGTGTACTTATCCCAAACCATCATCTTTGAATGTTGCAAGACTTTCGCCTTGTATGTAGATGGGGGTAATTACATTCATTGCATTCCTAGTCTGAATCACAATCTGATTGTATGGGTGGTCACCTGGCACTGTAGGGTTGCCACCCGTCCTTTAAAATACGGAATCGTGCCGCGTTTGAGAATGAAATTGCGCGTCCCGTTTTGAATCAATACTGGACGGGATTTATCCCGTATTTTTTTTATCATTTTTTTTTTAAAGCAGCGTCTCATGCAAATCATCCCACACGCATTTTATGAAGATGCCTCCTTTCGTACTTTTGATTGGGTAATACTTGATGTCATCGTTAGTTTGATTGGTGTTTTTAACTGTCCAGTGAGGAGGGCGTGTCTTTTAAGTACAGTATGCAAAGTGTTGGCACTGAGATGTGGCGTCAGCGCCATAGTTGAAGCCCCTAACGTTGCGGTGAGCAAGTCGGCTAACATCCGCCATGTGCCGTCTTTCAGTTGCGAGAAGCAGATCATAGAATGGTTGAAACTGTTGCCCCTAACGTTGCGCCACGGCGTGTGGTTCGTTTATACCTCGTGTCTTCTCATGAAACTTTTATCTCGCGAATATGTTATTGCAATCCGCAGCGGGAGCGTTTCTATAAACTTAATTTAAACTTACGTTTTACACCGTGCTTTGTTTCCCTTATGAACATGCTTGTATGCTTAACTCGCTCCGGGAGCGTTTCTATAAACTTAATTTAAACTTACGTTTTACACCGTGCTTTGTTTCCCTTATGAAAATGCTTGTATGCTTAACTCGCTCCGTTCTCAATTGTTTAATTAATTTTTTGCTCTTCGCTGTTTGCGGCTGTTCCTTCATTTCCCCCTACTTCGTTCTTTTATCTCGCGAATATGTTATTGCAATCCTTAACGGGAGCATTTCAATAAACTGATTGAAAATAGTTTTGCATTTACCTTTTTAGTAAAAGGCGAGCTTTTAAGCCTGAGAAATCACCCCGTAAATGCACACGTTTAATTGGACATGTGTTAATATGTATGGTTACACAGTATTAAAAGACAGTGAACAACGTCAGTTACCTTTCTTCCCGCGTTTGATAAAAGGTGAGCTTTTAAGCCTGAGAAATCACCCCGTAAATGCACACGTTTAATTGCACATGTGTTAATATGTATGCTTACACAGTATTAAAAGACAGTCAAAAATTAACGTCATTTACCTTCGTTCCCGCGTGTGACTCGTGCTGTAAATATCTTCCTTGTTTTTAGTTCACGTGATTACGTAGGAGGCGTGATGACGCGATATGTGACTCCGCCTCCTCCATTACAGTGTATGGACAAAAAATATGTTCCAGTTATGACCATTACGCTTTGAATTTCGAAATGAAACCTGCCAAACTTTTGTAAGTAAGCTGTAAGGAATGAGCCTGCCAAATTTCAGCCTTCTACCTACACGGGAAGTTGGAGAATTAGTGATGAGTGAGTCAGTGAGTGAGTGAGTCAGTCAGTCAGTGAGGGCTTTGCCTTTTATTAGTATAGATTAGGATTTGGTGCCACATACACACCAGTTTGACACACGCACTTTTTAACACTCTTCTTCTCTCCAGCAACCTTACATTAGATTAAAAATGCTAAGAAAATAGATAGATGTGATATGAATGTTAAAAATACTGATGTTAATATCATTTACATGCCTAATTCCTCAGGCTGGAATGGCCAACTCAAGATGGCTCCCTTTTGGAGATGGCTGCCCTGGGCCGACCTTTCCAGGTGGGGATGCTCTATGACTGCCGCACCGACTTGCTCATTCCAGGTAAGAGTAAAGTCAAGATTTTATGTTTGCTCTCTCAAAGAAAAAAAAAGAAAAAAAAAAAAACACCTGCAGTGATATTTTGGGATCCATGTTTGACCAAATTACAATTTTTTTGTTCGTTTCATTTTGTTTTTATGACCAGATGTCACTCTATGGGACTTGGAAAACCTCAAGAAAGACATCAAAATGAAACCGCAGAAGAACACGCAGGTCAACATCATCACTTTGGACTCCTTGGATGAGAAAACTTCCATCTTAAATATGACAGCCTCCCTAAAAGCGAGCTTCTTGTGTGGCTTGATTGAGGCTGATGGAGCTGCCAAGTACCTCAATGACACCAAATCATCCAAACGTCAGTCCAGAGTCACCCTGCACTACGGCATGACCACGAGAATGGAGCAGCTCAGCTGGAGCCACTTGGAGAATCAGAACGTCATCTATCCAGAAGTGTTTGAGCAGAAATCAGCCACCCATGTTGTTATAGGTGTGTTGTATGGCGTTCAGGCTTTTTTTGTTTTTGATAAAAGAAATTCTAAAGAGGAACAGAGCCAAGATATTACGCAAAAATTAGAAATATTAATTCAAAAATGTATTTCTGTTGATAGAAAAGATTTAAAAATGACAGATACTGACAAGAAAATTGCTGACCATCTTAACTGCACGTTCTATGGTGATTTTGCCCTTCATCACAATCCTACAAGCTTTCAGGATGCCATGGAGATTTACACAAACTTGCCAAGTAAACTTGGAAAAGACGACGAGTTAGCTGTGCCCATCCAGGTCTGGTTATACCCACTGAAACATCTCAATTCACAGGCTGCTCAGCTGATACAAGAGATCAGTGTGGCACTTGTGTCCAAATCTCAGGAGGTCCTGGAGGAGATAGACGAGCACATCATGAGATGTAATGACATCATGAATGACAATGTTGTTAAAAACTTTCCTGTAATTAAGAAAAATGCAGAGCAATTCAAATCAGTGCTTAATCAATATAAATGTAATTTCCAAAAAGACCTTGCAAGGGTCTTACCAAATATAAGGGGTGGGGGTGCAAATGAGGAACAGCTAGCAGACATCCTGAAGAAGAAGGAAGAGTCGCCATTTAACAAGTGTGCTATAACAACATGGCTGAATAAAAGAGAAAAGGAAATCAGCATGCTCACAAAGGTCTTCAATCAAATTACAGAGATGAAACTTGATAACGTTATTAATGGCCAGGATCAATATGACGCTAGCATAGAAAATACTGTCTGCTTGACTTTCACCTCACTTCATGTGTGTCAGTCATACATATCAGAAATGGAACGCTATCTTCAAGCCCCTTATTGTCAGTCCTCAGATCACCTGTCAGAGCCAAGTGAAGAGTTAATCATCCAAAATTTCGTTGAATTTGCTGAAATTAACCAAAGAAGCAAGACAATGAGATTTCTCGTTCACTCCATCCCTGATGACAAATATCCTGGGGTGACAATCTATCTTTATAAATCTGGGAATCTCATCAGCCATAAATTTCAGCTTCCATCTAAACCTGAGCCTCTTGCGGCTGATTCTCGAACAGACAACAGCGTAACCCTGAAGTTACAAGTCCAGAAGTCTGATTCAGAAGGGTACAGAGTGGAGTATAAGCTACCTGAAGATGAAGAGTGGAAGACTGTGGACACAAGAGACACCGTTGAACAGGTTACGATTGCAAAGTTACGTCCTAATTCAACATATCAATTCAGACACAGAGCCGTTTGTGAAGTGGGTGTCAGTGAGGCCAGTGATATGATTGAAGTGAAGACACTACCTGTTAAAAACCTTAAAGGTAAACTTGCTATAAAACAACAATGTAAGAAGATTAAAGATAGAAATCATCTTGAACTGTACCTTTTGTCTTTGCAATCAGAGCTCATAAACAAAGAGAAAAATATTAAAAAATGTACCTTTGGAAACAGAACATTAATCAAACCTTCAAAAACCGTTATGATCCTTGGAGCCACAGGTTCTGGCAAATCCACCCTGATCAATGGAATGGTCAACTACATCTTAGGTGTGAAGTGGAAGGATGACTTTAGATTCAAGTTAATCCATGAAGAAACTTCGAAAAGTCAAGCTGCAAGTCAGACGTCTGCTGTCACTGCCTATGAATTGTACCACCAGGATTCTTTCAAGGTCCCATACTCCTTCACTATAGTCGACACGCCAGGTTTTGGAGACACTACAGGAATTCAGCGGGACAAACAAATCACAGACCAAATACGAGAATGTTTCTCTTCCCCACAGGGTGTTCAGCACATTAACGCAGTGTGCTTTGTAGTTCAGGCCTCCCAAGCTCGACTGACATACACACAGAAGTACATCTTTGACTCCATTTTGTCCATTTTTGGTAAAGACATAGCCAATAACATCCTGGTCCTGATCACATTTTCAGATGGACAGCATCCACCAGTTCTTGATGCCATCACAGAGTCTAACATACCATTCTCCAAAGATGACAAAGGGAGACCTCTGTTTTTCAAATTTAATAATTCGTCCATCTTTGCTAATAACAAGACTAATTGCAGTAATTTTGACAAAATGTTTTGGGACATGGGTGCAGAGAATATGAAGAAGTTTTTTGATTCCTTATGGAAGATGGATGACAAAAGTTTAGCACTGACTAAAGAGGTGCTTAAGGAGCGCAGGAGCTTGCAGGCAGCAGTGGAAGGATTGCAGTCTCAAATTAAAGCAGGATTGGTTAAACTTGAAGAAATTAGAAAAACCCGTGACATTTTAAATAAGCACATTGCTGATGTAGAGAGCAACAAGGACTTTGAGTATGAAGTGGACATAACTGAGACAATAAGAGAGAGCATTGCAGGCACCGGAACGTTCATCACTAACTGTGAAATATGCAACTTCACCTGTCATTATCCATGTGGGATACCAAATGATGAGGATAAGATCTATTGTGCTGCAATAAGGGACGGGAACTGCACTGTTTGTCCTGGTAAGTGTGAATGGAGTGATCACTCCAACCAACAGCACATATTCATCTATAAAACTAAAAAGGTCAAGAAGACGTACGATGAGCTTAAGAAGAAATACGAAAAAGCTGTAGGGAAGAAGATGACAACTGAACAAGTGTTTGAGCAGCTTCAGGATGAGCTGGATGTTGTAAAAGAGGAGGTTTGTAAACTCATTGAAGTATCACATGAAAGTATAAAACAACTTGAAAAAATCGCCCTCAAACCAAACCCGCTGTCCACTCCCGAGTACATTGAGCTCCTCATTCAGTCTGAAGAACAAGAAGCACAGCCGGGATGGATGGAGCGAGTGAAGGCACTGCAGGAACTGAAAGAACAGGCAGTGATAATAGAAAAACTCAGCAGAAATGAAGAACTCCTACCAAGTGAGCAGAAGAAGTATGATGATCAAGAAGAAAGGAAGAAAAACAGGGGAAAAGTTTTGGGTTGAGTAGTAGAACATATAAGGGAGGTAAAAGATTAGTTTATGATTTTATTAAATAAAGATGAAACATGATTTAATGCTGTCTTACTATATTGACATTGTTTTACAATCACCACAATTTAGAATAAACACATTTAAATAATAAATATATGTAAAATAACAGAAATCTCCTAAGGCCTGAGCTCCACCATTTACGTTTGTTGTTTAACGAGTCTGTTTTTAATGAAGTTGGTGCAACAGTGAAGTGCACTTTGAGTGACACAAATGAAAGAAAAATGATTAGCACTCTACTCTACTTATACAAAATTATATTTCTGTCTATCTATATTTGCATTGATTGAATTATAATAAAGTACATACATCAAAGTACAATTGTTAATAAAAGGAGTGATTTGCTGACACCAGCTGAACTGTGGTTGATGTCTTTATTGGTCGAGGACCGTCTGTTCTGTCTATTTAGCTTATTCATTAATTACAAGTTGTGCTCCTAAAAGTTGTTTTTCCTGTTGATAAATGGACACACAAAGATTTTCACAGGTTTATTTCTTTTTATTAGAGATTTTGGCTCATTGCTCAACAACAGGGTCTAAACCTTCATGTTTCAATGATACAGGAGTATAAGAGGAGACTTTTTAAGAAACAAAAATCGGCGATGAAAATGAAGATCAGCCAGCAGGGTCTGCTAATAGGCAGTAAGCCTTGTGGTTACAGGATGTAATAAGAGGACAAACGACTCAGAAAGAGTTGGGGTGGTAGCCCCATATAATGTCTTCCAAACACAAAAAAATAATTAGACTTTCCGTCTGTGGATCAAAACCTTTGATAAAGAAAAAAGGTTACATTGGGGGTGTTGTGGGGTACAAAATCTGTACCTTTTGGTTTATATTTCCATTATATTTTGTTCAAGACAAGACAACAGATTAATCTACATTCAGGACAAATCAAAGCATGTCTTCTTCTCAGTTATACCTCACTTTTAAAACAGCTGTTCCAACAAAGAAAGGAAGACATGCTGGTGGCTCAATTACTTTATAACCTGAGAAAGGATGGACATCTAATTATTTTACAGCCTGGGAAAGGAAGATCTGCCGACACCTCAGAGAACATGAAAGGTTTAATTGTTTGGGAAAACAAAGCCCCTCTGTTGTCCGGGGCTATATGCCCCTGGTAGGGCCACCCAAGGCAAACTGATCGTAGGTGATGGATGAGACAAAGAGCAGTTCAACAAACCTCCAATGATGAATGAAAACTTTGGACGGCGTTTTCCCTCGCCCGGACGCGGGTCACCGGGGCCCCCCTCTGCAGCCAGGCCTGGTGGTGGGGCTCGATGGCGAGCGCCTGGTGGCCGGGCCTGCACCCATGGGGCTCGGCCGGGCACAGCCCGAAGAGGCAACGTGGGTCCCCCTTCCCATGGGCTCACCACCTATGGGAGGGGCCAAGGAGGTCAGGTGCAGTGTGAGTTGGGTGGTGGCCAAAGGTGGGGACCTTGGCAGTCCGATCCTTGGCTACAGAAGCTGACTCTTGGGACGTGGAATGTCACCTCTCTGAAGGGGAAGGAGCCTGAGCTAGTGCGTGAGATTGAGAGGTTCCGGCTAGATATAGTCAGGCTCACCTCGACGCACAGCTTGGACTCTGGAACCAATCTCCTTGAGAGGGGCTGGACTCTCTACCACTCTGGAGTTGCCGCCGGTGAGAGGCTCCGAGCAGGTGTGGGCATACTTATTGCCCCCCAACTTGGAGCCTGTACATTGGGGTTTACCCCGGTGGACAAGAGGGTAGCCTCCCTCTGCCTTTGGGTGGGGGGACGGGTCATAACTGTTGTTTTTGCGTATGTACCGAATAGCAGTTTGGAGTACCCACCCTTTTTGGAGTCCCTGGAGGGGGTGCTAGAGGGCATACCTTCTGGAGACTCCCTCGTACTGCTGGGAGACGTCAATGCTCACGTGGGCAATGACAGTGAGACCTGGAAGGGCGTGATTGGGAGGAATGGCCCCCCTGATCTGAACCCGAGTGGTGTTTTGTTATTGGACTTCTGTGCTCGTCACGGATTGTCCATAACGAACACCATGTTCAAGCATAGGGGTGTTCATATGTGAACTTGGCACCAGGACACCCTAGGCCTCAGTTCGATGATCAACTTTGTGGTCGTGTCGTCGGATCTGCGGCCACATGTCTTGGACACTCGGGTGAAGAGAGGGGCAGAGCTGTCAACTGATCACCACCTGGTGGTGAGTTGGCTTCGAAGGTGGGGGAGGATGCCGGTCA
Organism: Erpetoichthys calabaricus; assembly: GCF_900747795.2. Lineage (NCBI taxonomy): Eukaryota > Metazoa > Chordata > Cladistia > Polypteriformes > Polypteridae > Erpetoichthys > Erpetoichthys calabaricus. The sequence goes on from NC_041397.2 coordinate 312,605,794, forward strand.
AGCCTGGTAGGCCCAAACGTGTTGTGAGGGTCTGCTGGGAACGTCTGGCAGAGCCCCCTGTCAGAAGTAGCTTCAACTCCCACCTCCGGCAGAACTTCGACCACATCCCGAAGGAGGTGGGGGACATTGAGTCCGAATGGGCCATGTTCCGTGCCTCTATTGTTGAGGCAGCTGACCGGAGCTGTGGCCATAAGGTGGTCGGTGCCTGTCGTGGCGGCAATCCCCGAACCCGTTGGTGGACACCGGCGGTGAAGGATGCCGTCAAGCTGAAGAAGGAGTCCTACAGGACCCTTTTGTCCTGTGGGACCCTGGAGGCAGCTGATAGGTACCGGCAGGCCAAGCAGAATGCGGCTTTGGTGTTTGCTGAGGCAAAAACTCTGGCGTGGGAGGAGTTTGGGGAGGCCATCAAGAACGACTTTCGGACAGCTTTGAGGAGATTCTGGTCCACCGTCATGGCGTCTCAGGACGGGAAAGCAGTGCAGTGTCAACACTGTATATGGTGGGGATGGTGCGCTGCTGACCTCGACTCGGGACGTTGTGGGTCGGTGGGGGGAGTACTTCAAAGACCTCCTCAATCCCACTAACATTCCTTCCAATGAGGAAGCCTGGGGAAGCCAATGAGCCTGGGGACTCAGAGGTGGGCTCCCCCATCTCTGGACTGAGGTCACTGAGGTGGTCAAAAAACTCCTTGGTGGCAGGGCCCCGGGGGTAGATGAGATACACCCAGAGTTCCTCAAGGCTCTGGATGTTGTAGGACTGTCTTGGTTGACACGCCTCTGCAACATCGCATTGACATCAGGGACAGTGCCTCTGGATTGGCAGACTGGGGTGGTGGTCCCCATCTTTAAGAAGGGGGACCAGAGAGTGTGTTCCAACTACAGAGGGATCACACTCCTCAGCCTCCCTGGAAAAGTCTATTCGGGGGCCCTGGAGAGGAGGGTCCGTCGGATAGTCGAGCCTCGGATTCAGGAGGAACAGTGTGGTTTTCGTCCTGGTCATGGAACAGTGGACCAGCTCTACACCCTTAGCAGGGTCCTGAAGGGTGCATGGGAGTTTGCCCAACCAGTCTACATGTGTTTTGTGGACTTGGAAAAGGCATTTGACCGTGTCCCTCGGGGAATCCTGTGGGGGGTACTCCGAGAGTATGGGGCACAGGACCCCCAATAAGGGCTGTTCAGTCCCTGTACAATTGGTGTCAGAGCTTGGTCCGCATTGCCGGCAGTAAGTCGAACCCGTTTCCAGTGAGAGTTGGACTCCGCCAAGGCTGCCCTTTGTCACCGATTCTGTTCATAACTTTTATGGACAGAATTTCTAGGCGCAGCCAAGGCGTTGAGGAGGTCTGGTTTGTTGGACTCAGGATTGGGTCACTGCTTTTTGCAGATGATGTTGTCCTGTTTGCTTCATCAGGCCGTGATCTTCAGCTCTCTCTGGATCGGTTCGCAGCTGAGTGTGAAGTGGCTGGGATGGGAATCAGCACCTACAAATCCGAGACCATGGTCCTCAGCCGGAAAAGGGTGGAGTGCCCTCTTAGGGTTGGGAGCGAGATCCTGCTCCAAGTGGAGGAGTTCAAGTATCTCGGGGTCTTGTTCACGAGTGAGGGAAGAATGGAGCGTGAGATCGACAGGCGGATCGGTGCGGCATCCGAGGTGATGCGAGCTCTGCACCAGTCTGTCGTGGTGAAAAAGGAGCTGAGCCATAAAGCAAAGCTCTCATTTACCATGAGCTATGGGTAGTGACCGAAAGAACGTGATCGCGAATACAAGCGGCTGAAATGAGTTTCCTCCGCAGGGTGTCTGGGCTCTCCCTTAAAGATAGGGTGAGAAGCTCAGTCATCCGGGAGGGGCTCAGAGTAGAGCCGCTGCTCCTCCGCATCGAGAGGAGTCTGATGAGGTGGCTCGGGCATCTGATCAGGATGCCTCCTGGACGCCTCCCTGGTGAGGTGTTCCGGGCACGTCCAACTGGGAGGAGGCCCTGGGGAAGACCCAGGACACGCTTGAGGGACTATGTCTTTCGGATGACCTGGGAACGCCTTGGGATTCTCCCGGTAGAGCTAGAAGAAGTGGCCGGGGAGAGGGAAGTCTGGGCATCTCTATCTCTTGGATAAGCGGAAGAGGATGGATGGATGGATGTTTGGGAAAATGGACAGTGAATTAATTCTTCATATTGACAGCCAGCCAATCAGAATATCTATCAATCACATCTTGCAACCCCCCCTGGTACAATTTTAGAATAAATATGCCTCGTCTGAGGAGTGAGTGGGGAAAAGTAAGGATGTAAGGAAGTAAGGAAGGAGGGAGGAAGAAGAACGGAAGAAGATGTCACTGGTCATCAGAAAAGCATTATGAGCAACTATGAGTGCTAGATCAGAAGCCACCTGTGACATTCATCTTTGTCATCTCTACTTTTTTTTGTAAACTTTTTCTAAAGACTATACATATTTGGACTTTCCTATCAGTACCTATGTTCTATTATTTTTTGTTCCAGTGGTATTATTATTATTCTAGTAATAAACACCATGCTGTTTTTAACTTTCTATGCTTTGTCTTAATGTTTAGAGTGATTGAAATAATAAGTTAGATTTCATTGAGCAGCTGGTGCAGCCAGAGATTTGCCATTACCTCTGTGCTGCGAGGTTTATTAAGGCTAAGGGTGAGAGCTTCACTCAAAAGTAGGGAACAGTACGTAAAGTAAAGCATTCGTGGCTGATAAATGGCCTATAGTCAAGATTACTGAGTCGTTGTGTGTTTAAATGTATTCTTGTAGACCAAAAGTAATATTTAGGTTTGAGATATCATTAAAACATCATATGTTGTTCGTGCCGATAATAAGTAAGTCTCTTGAAGTGCTGAGTGAGTGACAGGCTGTGTTTTTCCTAAAGCACTTGTGTGGTTTAAAGTGCTAGAGGTTAACTAGCTGTGTGTGTGTCATTCATGGGTCACTGTTGTGGTTAGGGTCTGTGTGTATGAGTATAGCTGTGTACAGTATGTGTGTGTTCATCTTAAAGTGCAACAGTAGACCAACCCGATAACGAACTTGATGAGTACACTTACCCTTGAGAAAACAGGTAAAGGGTAAGTAGAGGGAAATACTACGATAATACAAGCATACAATACTAGACTGCTCATCTATTCATTTATTTTATCAGAACAGTTTAAATACCTAGGGGTAAACATCACAAGTAAATATAAAGATAATTTTCAACTCAATTATGCTATCAGCATGGAAAAAACGAAGAAAAAAAAATTTCTATTTCAGAACAACCTTCAATACATTAACAGACTCAATTATAATCTCATTTTAATTTATAATTTGAGATGTCTGCAAATTCTAAATGCAACTGTACAATGACCTAAGGCAAAAGGTGGTTTGGCACTATCTAAGTTTCAGTTTATTACTGAGCAGCAAATATACAAACTATAAAGACCTGGACATCGACACAAACTGATGAATTTACACCAGCTTAGTCTGAAATGGAAATCAAATATTGCTGTACTTCTTTCATATACTCTGCTTTGCACTATTGTCAATATTACAATAATCCAATTGTCCATCAATAACTCAGAATATGGAACCAATGTAGGATGCACTTCAAGGCAGAGAAGCTTTTGTCTGTTGCACCTCTACACGACAGTCACCTTTTTCAGCCCTCTCAAACTTACACAGTATTTAATTTTTGGAAAACATCTGGGATTAAAACACTTACAGGACTGTATATAGATAATATCTTTGCATCTCCTGAAGACTTAAGCTTCAAATTTAACTTCTCAGTGTAATGGGTTAGAATTCAGTATTCTACAGAAAATGACATTTCTTTGTGTTACTTAGTGTAAAGGGCTATAAACCAGTGTTTTAAAGAAGAGGCAGAATTTCTGGAAAATTCTGCTACAGGTTATTGTTGATGGCTATCTACAGGACATAAATATTTACCTGTCTTGTTAAAGAGTCACCTGCTTTGAAGAGTCAGACTGCTTTGATTAGTATCTCATCTACACACAATGTGGGGATACAGAACTGTCTGCTTCCTTGGAAAAATTAACGAGCTCTGGGGACATTGGTTTCTAATCAGGTACGTTTTGATAGCTGGCCACAATACTATTGTTAAAACAAAGTAAATGTGTTTACACAACAACAACAAAATTTATTTATATCGCACATTTTCATACAAATAATGTAGCTCAAAGTGCTTTACACGATGAAGAAAGAGAAAAAAGACAAAATAAATAAAAATTTGAATAAGGGAACACTAATTAACATAGAATAAAAGTAAGGTCCAATGGCCAGGGACGACAGAAAAAAAGAAAAAAAAAAAACTCCAGACGGCTGGAGAAAAAAGTAAAATCTGCAGGGGTTCCAAGGCCACGAGACCACCCAGCACCCTCTAGGCATTCTACCTAACATCAATGACCTCACTCAGTCCTCATGGTATTCAGGGTTCACATGGAAGAACTTGATGATGACGGTCATGTGGACTTCTGGCCTTTAATCCATCAATGTAGGGACATCAAGGTGCTTTGTTATGCTTTGTTATGAGGAAATTGGCTTGCACCATTGTTTCACTGATTGTCATGTTGATCTATGCAGAGATTGAAAAAAGGACAGAGAAGTCTGGTCTGAGACCTGTGACTGCTGCCTGTTTCTTTTATGCTCTTTCACCATATCGCTGTGGCTACACCCTGTAGCAACAGTGGCTTGTACTTGGCCCAGGTTCCCCTAGGCCTGAGGCTGGTAACATCAGCAACACAATAGTTCCACCATTTTCAAATAAGAAATTTTGTTTCAGGAAACCTGTCCAATTTTCCACACCTGCCACCCATTTCTATGCCAGAAGAAATGTTAATCAGTCTTGAAGACTCAAGCAGCATCACAACAAGATATAAAAATGAAAGATATAAAGTCTGTTCCCTTCAAAGGTCCTTGGGTACAGTGGGGTCTTTCAATTAATATCTCAGAAAAGGAGTTGAAGGAAGCCATGCATAGAATTCATTCCAGCTTCCTATGAGCAAAGCATTCAGTCATTCAACTTATAATCTTTTATAGAGCACATTTATCTCATTTAAAATTGTTGAAAAAGTATCCAGGCCAAGATCCAACTTGTGAACGCTGCAATCGAGCTCATAGTCTCCCTGGGCCACATGTTTTGAGCGTGTGCCAAATTAGCATCACATTCACTCCTAAGCCATTAACAGCTGTGTTTGGCTCCCAGGGGGAAGAAGAACAAACTGATTGTAATGGATGACACCACACTATTATTACATACACTTATCTCGCTCAACTGGAAGAATCCTAACGCACCTCTTTTAAGTCAGTGGGAAACTGATGTTATATACTATTTGAAATTGTAAAAAATCTAATTCTCACTTAGAGGATCTGTTCAAAACTTTTTAAAATAAGACAAGATTTAATTACTAAAATTTTAGGATAAGCTTTAATTTTTTTCTTCTACATTTTTTGCCCATGCTGTTGGTTCTTCTCTCTTTCTCTTGGGTGGGAGTTGAATTATCTGCTGTTAAGTTTTGTCTCTTTTTAATCCTGCTTTTTTTTCTACATTTCTGATTCTTTTTCTCTCTTTTTTTCTAGTTAGACTATGACATCATTTGTTATATAAGTTCATCTTGATAGCATGTAATGTTATTTTCTACAATAAAAAAGCCCTTTGTGATCCACTGTGTGTTCCAAAATGAGCTGATCTTGTAATGCATTTGTAGTGTAATAATGCAATTGTAAAACATCACTGCTAATCCAACTCCCTTACTTGATTACAAAAGGTCCTTCATCTCTCCTGGGGATAGGCCAGCAATTTCTATCCTGTATTGTTATCACCAGCTACCACTAACCCATGCCCAGCTGTCAGAATTTATGTCCAGGTCTCTGCACCAAGTGTTTCTCTGTGCGCTTCTCCTACAGGTTCCAAGTTAGTGCCTGTCTTGCGATGTTGGTGCCTGGCTTCATCAGGGTGTCATGTCACCAAGCCTCCCACCCCAACCTGCTTCCCAGGATATCCTCATCTATGAGATACCGATTGATTCTTTGCCACAGTTCTGGAGTGCTAAATGCCTCCTGACAGTGAATCCCAATGATGATGCACATGCAGCAATTGATAAAGGTTTGGGTTTTTCACAGAGCAGCCTTTGTTGTTCTACATGTCCCTGTTCCAGAGAGTGGTACAGACCTGATATTTGTTTTGCATAAAAAACATTTTGTTACTCGGCCAAACTTTTGGAGTTCCAGATGTTGCTCATTTGAATGAATGTTGCCCTTGCCTTGTTGATGTGGGTCTTTACATCTATATCTGTTCCCCCTTGTCTGTCCACCATAATTCACAGGAATCCACTTCTTCTAGGGGGTTCTTCCTTAGGCCAGACTGGGTCTTCACAGTCAACATTGACTTTTAGAAGATTTGTTTATTCCCTTGTGGATGTTGAGTTCCACCTGGGCTGAGACAATAAATATATGTGAGGCTTTCTTTTTCATCTGCCGAAGGTTATTGGACAGGAGTGTGATATTGTCAGCAAAGTCCAGTTCATGGACTCTACTGTATACCAATGCTATTTGCACGTGTCATCATTCTTCAAAATCAAGTCAAGGAGTGCAAACTTCTGTCCTAATCTTTGAAACTCTCTATCATGTGTCTGTCATGTGCAACTCAGTATGTCACTCAATTGTTCGTATTTCTGATCAGGATGACAATCTTCTGGGGGATCTCATAACATCAACAACATCTCTCTGTCCAGAATATCAAGAATTTTCTCTCAGTCCACAAAACATACATAAAGTGATGAGTTTCAATTCAAAGACTTTTCAACAATGATCTGAAAGGAGGCAACTTGATCCATACATGACCATTCTTTCTAAAACCCAGCCTGGTCCTCCCCAGCTTCTGGTTGACTGATGCTTTGAGCCTTTTCAAGGTAAGCCTATTAGTTAGTTAGTTAGTTAGTTAGATAGATAGATAGATAGATAGATAGATAGATAGATAGATAGATAGATAGATAGATAGATAGATAGATAGATAGATAGATAGATAGATAGATAGATAGATAGATAGATAGATAGATAGATAGATAGATAGATAGATAGATAGATAGATAGAACCAGTAGTCAAGAAATATATTAAGTTAAATACAACACTATACAAATAACAAATAATTTACAAATAATGCAATCACATGCTAGTGCATACAATAATGCCTATGCAATGGGAATGCAAATAATACTATACTACCAAAGAAACAGGTGGCACATCATTTTAAAATGTTTTTTCTTGTAACTTTCTCTTTGTTAAGCACTGTGAGCTACAGTTTTTGCTTGGAAATTTTCTATAGAAATAAAAGTTGTTGTTATTTTGATCCCTGGACTACAAAAAAGACACTGCAGTCACTGCAGACAAAGTCCAGAGAAGAGCGACTAGGCTGACTGCAGGACTACAGAAGATTAGTTATGATTAGTTACAAAGAAAGATTAAGTGAGCTGAGCCTTTTCAGTTTAAGAAAGAAGAGATTACGAGGAGACCTGATTGAAGGGTTTAAAATGATGAAGGAATTAGTCCAGTGGATCGAGACGGTGACATTAAAATGAGTTCATCAAGAACATGGGGACACAGCTGGACACTTGTGCAGGGGAAATTTCATACAAACATGAGGACTTTTATTTGTCACAAAGAGACCCACAGACACCTGGAATAAGTGACCAATAGTGTGATGGACAGGAGGACTTCAGGGACCCTCACAACTCGACTTGATGTTATTTTAGAAGAATTCACAGAACAGGACTGGCAAGCTTTGATGGGCTCAATGGCCTGTTCTTGTCCAGATTGTTCTAATGTGTGTGCGTATCTGTGTGCTCACCATGTGATAAACTGGTACCCTGCCCAGATGTTTCCCTGCCTTGTGCCCTGTGGCTGCTCAGATGGGCTACAGCTTCCCACAACCCTCCTCTGATGGGATGAAAAAAAAATGATGGGCATTTGAATTAACTAAAAGTTTTAGACATTATGATTTATGTGAGCATTTTTTTTAAATGTATGTATCTAATATTATAAAACAGTGAATAAAAACATATTTTTAGTGTTTACAATATTCACTTTATTGTAAATTTGTCCTACGATTGAAATGTGTAAATTTTACAAAATGGTCCAAAATATTTCTTAAAATACATGCATAAATGAAAATAAAAATAAACATATTTGAACCTTTTAATGTTAATGAAAATCAATCACATTAAGTACACCTACTTTATGTAACTTTTCTTTTCTTTAACTTTACTATCTAAAGTATTTCAACTGTATATTTCAGAGAAAAAAAATATTTTAAAATTACTTGATTTAGTTTGAAGAAAATTTGTCATACAGTTGAAATGCGGACCCAAATCTTTCTTTTCCAGAGCAGCTTTTATTCTTACTTGTGTGGCAAAGGCGTTATATATGCGTCGACCTGAAACAGACTGACAATGGAGGCACGTGTAGAAATAAATGAAAAGGTTTATTTTTCTTAAGCTGAGGTCCACATCTTCCCTGTGTCCCTCAGCTCTAACACAGTCCCAAAACAACACATAAAGTAAATCACCCCAAACCACACTCTTCTTCCTCCACTATTCCTCCCAGGCTTCTTTGTCCTCCTCCTCCTGACTCTCTGCGCTCTGAGTAGTGGCCGCAGGCTCTCTTTATAGTTCACCCAGAAGTGCTCCAGGTGGCAAATAATGTAAATTAGGCTGCACGTCCGGGTGTGGCTGTGTTGCCTCCCAGCTCCCCCTGGTGGTGGTTATAGAGCCCAACAAGGATGAGCTCTGGTGTTCCAAGGTGTTGGTCCCGATGCAACCCAGTGGGGCTGCCACCAAATGTTCCGGGGTGATGTAGTGGGCATGAGTCCCGGCTGTCCACCACACTGGCCATTCTTTTTGAACTCAATGTCAATTTTTGGCTCTGCTGTGCCACTCACAGAAATAATCTGTCACTTGTGTGTGCCCTGACTGCCACTTCAATTTGTCACTGTGACTGAAGGTGCCAGTGTGGTACTTAACAGGATCATCCACTTGAAGGTTCCAGAAAGACTCTTTATTCACTTAGATCCATAACAGTCTCCATGAAGAGACACAAACAGATTAGAGAAGATTTATAAAATACCAGGAGGTTTATGATTTTTTAAAGTATTCTTGATGCATAGTCACACACATTTAAGTTTGGGTTTTCTTGATTTGTCAGTAGATAGCCTGCTAGACTTTAAAAAAGTCTTATCTTTCCACAAATTAGGAACCTTTTCAAAGCCCAAAGAACCAACTTCAAATGCAGAAAACCTTCATAGATTGAAATGGTTCTTTATCGCACTCCAAGTCCATGAAGATCCAGGCAACTCAGTAAAATTCCATTTTACAACCTTCATTTTAAGTGCGTAGTTTGAAAAGCAATTGAACAATTGACAATTTTTTTAAAAAAAAAGCATTTTGTGAAAAAATTTTATGTGATGTAGAAAAGTGGTTCCCGTGACCCTGTAATTAGGATATAGCGGGTTGGATAATGGATGGATGAATAGAAAAGGGGTTTTCATTTTTAAATTCAGCACCCGAACATATCTAAAAATAACATGCAATATTTTTTTCAACGCATTCCTGTGTCATACTTGTTGATGTGACAGCCAAGAAATGTCATTCAAATCACTGAAAAATGAACAAACGGGTCCATTCACTTTGTTAATATAACTTAAAATAATTATGTTTGTTAAAATTACTTTGCTTTTTCTAGTTACCTTGACAAAATTCTCTTCGTTGTCACATTAACAGAGCTATATCAAGTTGAGCAATCTGTCAAATTAAGTTGATTTAACTTAAAATAAACAACTTTATCTACACGACGATCCATAAACATCCACCCCTTTTGTTGCATTAGATCTCCACGCCTTTGTACAGTTGAAAGTGAAAGACTTTTAGTTTATTCATTTTTTTTTTAATGTTGTGTGTTTTGAACGGTTATAGAAGATGATTTATGATAGTTGTGTGTTGATATTCTGCCAGTTTTTCCACTCTAAATTGTTGCCTACTATAGAAGAGAATTATTAATATTGTGACATCCTGTCGATTAAACACACTCAGGAGCCGCTTGCCCGGGGGAGTCTTCCAAATGCCGATTAGCTTTTTATTTGATATGCTGTGATACAAAAGGTGTTTGGATCACAGGGACACCTCCAAACAATAAAAAAATTTGGCCTTATCCTATCTACCTCTTGCTTGCTCTTCAACTGATGGTCCCATCTCAACCTGATGCCGTCTTCCTCTCGCTCCAGCCACAACTTCTACTTCCAACTACCCCCTACCCTTTTCTTCACGCACCGTTAATTACCCCTGATCCCTGTCACTCAGCTCTCACTCTAGGGGGAGCCCCAACCCCTTACAAAGTGTGTTCCCCAAAGACTCCACTAAAACACAGCTTCCATTCCCCACAGCCCATGTAGTGGCAAGACAGGTCATAATATTAATATTACACAGAATGTGCGTCCACCCAATATCAATAAATTAAGCCACTTATATTGTTAGCAATTTGTTAGCAACCAGGATTGTTTCATTTTTGATTAAATAATTTTATTATGTGCAACAAATGTACATATTTCTTTGTCAATTTAAACATACCTTTTTAGTGTCCTACTAGAAAAGGATATGTAATGCCTTGCAACATGCAAATTTTGGATAGAATAAATTTAAATAATTTGCATAACAACATTCTGAGGGTGTGCTGTGTTATTAGGACTTACAAAATCATGAGTGAATTGAAAAGCAACAGTCAGAAAAGGCTCTCCTTTGTCATTGTTTATTATTTTAGGTTTTCTTTGAACAAATTCAGACCTTTACCTGAAACCACGTGTTTTGAAATGTCAGCTGAGAGGGCTGGCCGACCGCCCCACTTCCCCAGTCTATAAATATGAAGCACATCACAAAATAAAAACTCAACATCTGGAAAGAAGAATGGGAAACCTAAATAGCAAGTAAGAGGACCTTTTTTGAGTCTTCATCTTCTGTAGTCTGTTACACCGTTACAAAGATGACGGGCTGAATTGAATAGTCACTTGTGATTTGCTTTGGTAGCCCTTTAGTGTAACAGACTGTTTTTGTTTGATTGTATAATTATTTTTTTTATTATAAGGAGATTAGGAAAGGTGTGTGCAAGTAGAAGAACGCATGGTTTAAAGTAATATGGATATATAAGTAAAAGGATATATATATATATACTAGCCAACCCACGGCGTAGCATAAGCGGCATAATTATGTATTGATGGGTGAACACTTCCTGAACGACACAGTTGTCCAAATGGGTTGGGTTTTATGGATACCATTGTGAGTGAATGAAAACATGGACCTCTGGAGAGAGCAACATACAATTGTCCGTGACTGAAAGCGGGATCGTCTGTGACGATGGAGGCCACGCTGGTGAAAGTTACTTCGTCGGTAGGGATAAGTTTCAGCACTTGTTCATTAAGGTGTAGCGAGTCTTCGTTGTTGACGCTTAATATAGCTTGCGTACTGAGATGTTCCAGAGTCACACTTGAGAAACACTTTTTTAATGTCTTTTATGCACAGGGAAAAAAATGAACATGTGAAACATCTGTAATGTAATAAGGCATAATGTAATAAGGCACCAAGAAAAGTAACATTGAAATAATGCACGCAATGACCCGATCGCTGTAAACAGAAGTGAAAACAAAATCGAGGCCGGTGCATTCTTTAACTGCCTTGTAGCGCAGTGGTAGTGTTGCTGCTTTGCAGTAAGGAGACTCTGGAAGATTTTGGGTTTGCTTCCCGGTTCCTCCCTGTGTGGATAGCACTTTGAATACTGAAAACACCGGTATATCAATGTAATGAAGTATTATTATTCTTATGCGTCCAGCGCTCTCTCTCTCTCTCGCGCGCCTGTATATGTGTGTGTGTGTCGCTCGCTGCACTTGTTCCTACAGGCATACGCAGCATAATTATTTATTGATGGCTGAGCAGTTCTGGAAAGACACAGTTGTCTAAAAGGGGTGGGGTTGAGGATACAACAGTAAGTGAATGAAAAGATGGAACTCTGGAGGGAGCAACATACAACTGTCCGTGACTGAAAACTGGTTTTGGCAGATACATGCATATCTTTTTGAAAGTTTGGCCCTGTGCCTTATTAATTGTCATCGCAAAGGCCAATCTAACAGGAAATTGTCTTCGTATAAAAGTAAAAGGCAAATTATCCGCGACAAACAAACTGTTTTATACGCTGCATACCAACCCATAGTGTAGTATACGACGCATAATCATGCCGCTTTTTTAATGTTTTTTAAGCAGAGGGAAAAAAATGAACATTTGCAAAATCCGTAACGCTGCTTTCAGTAAGTACAATGCACACGTGTTTAATTTGTCGGCCACTTTTTGCCAGCCGTCCTTTCTGGTTTGGGCTGCTTTTGCAGTGTTACCGCTTGTGCTTATTAAATCTTGAAATCCTTCGAGTAACTAATTAACTAACTAACACCCACCCAACCACACACTCAGCTTGTGTGAAAAAAATGCGCCCGTTCTTTCATCATTTTGTTGCAGCCTATCAAAGATTTGCTGATCATGTTTTCTACACTCAATATACATTGGCTTTTCACTCAGCGCTGGGGCGCGCATTCATCTCGGATTATTACATCCAGCTAATCTGCTACACGGCTGCGCTTGAAAAACCAATTTATCCCAGATGAGTTTCACCGGCATTAATGATTAGGAATCTGGTTGGAACAAAACCCTGCATCCACAAGGGTTCACCAGGACCGAGTTTGGGAAACACTGCTGAACACAGACGAAACCGACTCAGGTGAGGAGTTGGGGTGGGCAAAGTAGTTGCAGCTATTGATTATTCAGTGTTGTTTGCCTGGGTGTCTGATCTGCTCGACGGGATCAGAAATAAAAGGAAAACAATGTGAAGGCAATGTCACAGGTGTTCCTGTGGTATAGCGGGTCCACAGCTCCCCTTCAAAAGGCCATTTTTAAATAAATAATCACCGCGCTCACAGCATAGCGAGGGGCGTGGAAGTGTGGCTGAAAGTCAGCCATGTTGTGAAGTTTGAGAGCAACAGTTTCGTCAATGACATTTTTTCAGAAAAACCCGACTGATAGAAACAAACAGTTACCTGATGCAGGAATTTCTATAACATTGAAAGAAGTGTTGTTTCCATGAAATACATTTGAAGCGGTGGCCATGGTAGGCAAATGAACAGTCAACGTGGCTCACAGCTGGATTTGGACCGCAGCACAGACCAAAGCGAGTGAGTATGTGTTTGATGAGCTGTTCGATTTGGCGGGCGTGGCTTCTTCCTGCGTGCGCCATGGGTGTCTTACTTGTCGGCGGCTTAGTGAATTATACCGAAATGTCAACGTGGCTCAGAGGTGCATGTGTACTGTAGCACAGACGAACATAAATGATGGCGTTTTTTCCGAGTCGCCGCGTCCGAGTTGGTGGGTGTGGCTCTGCGAGTTGTCGTCGTATCCAATGGTCTTAGAGTTGGTGGGTGTGGCTCCTTCCTGCATGCGCCATGGGTGTCTTACTTGTCGGCGGCTTAGTGAATCCACGCCCCTTCCTGCGTGCTTTCATGGGTGTCTTGCTTGCTCTGGTGGCGGCTTAGTTAACCCCTTAACCGCCCTCTGCCGGATATATCCGGCATCGTAGCGTTATTGCTGATGCCTTACTGCCGGAATTATCCGGCACATTTGCCTATGGTTATGTGAATGCCTGGCGCATAGTATAACTGACAGTTTGGCGTGGGTATTATTACTACGTTGTATTTCGACAACTCTGCGCTTGTATTGGCCGATCACGTGATGTGATTCGAAAGTGAAAGCTGTGAATATGGCGAAACGTAAACTGACTTCAAGTGAGGTTTTGCAGGCGATTTTGGACAATAATTCTGATCATGATTGTAGCAGTTCTGAAGAACATTTTAGCGACAATGATGATCAGCAACGTGCGCTGCATGATACTGTGAACGACGACGCATCAGACGATGGCGATGAGTGGGTGTATCCCCAGCATCTCAACTGGACTGCTGCCCGTTATCTGAGCCAGATAAGAAAGATCCAAACCATGACCGCTTGTTCAAGCTACGTCCTTTGATTGACCATTTATTTGAAACATTTCAGCAGGTATTTCAGCAGATAAATACTGCTTGAATAAATGTAAAGTAAAAAAACGAAAATTGTTCAGATTTCTCCTGGCATGGGGAATATTTAGGGAGTTGGCGGTTAAAGGGTTAATTATATATATAGATATATATCCTTTTTATGAACTTGTACATTTATTGTTTTGTGAATTACTTTTTCTTCTCAGCGCAATGTTATTTTTTTGTTTTATTTTGCACTAAGATCCCTCGGATATTTTAAAATATTTATTATTAGAGTTCCCAGGTGATGTGTGATTTTAATATAGTCACGTTCCAGTGGAGTGCGCAGGCTCCGAGAAGGCGCGGATGCACGTGTCCACACTGCTCCGAGGTTTTTGGGGTCCTTGGCTGATCCAATTGTATTTAGCATTCACGTGCAAATCCCAGCGGGTCAGTCAAGTGCTTCATTCACACCTTCGAGCGTGCGGTAGAGGGGAGGCAGGCAGCTGGGTAGAAACCACCGTGGAGGTGCAAATGGCCGACGCTCGAAAGGAGCTGAAGAGGGGCGCTCCAGCAGAGCATTTTCAAGTAGCTTTAGTGATCCATTGTTCAGGAGGGCTCTCGCATAAGGCCGGGGAGTGGTAGAGGGAGTCGGAAGTGCGAGGCTTGGTGTGCTGCTCTTTTGGGAGCCTGTAACTGCAGCAGGGTTCCGGGTCCAGTTAAAAGGTTGTCTGTGCCTGCTGGTGATGTCTCCCCATTAAGCGGCGTGGTCTTCTAAGGGTTTCCTGAAAGCAACAGCTTAAAGCAGAGATTCGAGGAGAGAAAAAGAAAATTAAAGCATAAAATGATGAGGGCATTCAAAATATGAATTTAGGGAAATTGTAGTAAATGAAGTACATGTAAAGGGATGTTGTCACGGAGAAAAAGTTCATTATATTACTCTGAGACTAAGTGATTAACTAAGTGTTAATTATCCCGGTAATTTGTAAGGCATTGTTAATAAAGTAGGCAGCATGGTAGCGCTACTGCCTCACAGTCAGGAGACCTGGGTTAGCTTCAAGGGTTCTCTCTGTGTGGAGTTTGCATGTTCTCCCCGTGTCTGCGTGGGTTTTCTCCCAGTTCTCCGGTTTCCTCCCAAAATCCAAAGACATGCAGGTTAGGTGAATTGGTGATTCTAAATTGTCCCTAGTGAGTGTGCTTGGTGTGTGGGTGTGTGTGTGCCCTGCGGTGGGCTGGGATTGACTCCAGCAGACCCTCATGACCCTGTAGGATAATGACTGTCTGACTGTTTATAAAGTTAAGCATTTAAGATCTGGGAGGATATGTGAGAGAAAGCAAGATTGTGATTGTTTTTTCATTTGGCCCTGCCATATGTGTGCAGCTGCAGAAGGATACCTGTACAGCTCTTTTGAAACAGAAATCTGCCTCCATCCTTTATTTGTTAGAAAAGATGCCTTGTTACATACAAACAGAATGCACGAGAAAGTAATGGTGCTCAATTGCTGATTAGTCCTTATGGCAGACTGAGTAGTTGGTATCAGAGACTCTGGATCAACTACAGTAGTGCCTTCATATATTTTCACAGAATATTGTAGACCAACACGTGACTAATGCAAGTCATGATTCATCTTGTGGAACTCATGGTTACTTCTCGACAGAGTTCCATTCGGAGATGATTTACATATAATGGATGGAAGGAAATCAATCCATTTTATAATCCTTCATACCCAGAACAGGATCATGGGAAAATCTCAGCCACCATGGGGCGCAAAGAAAGAATAATCCCTGGACATAGCATCAGGCCATTGCAGGGAAGGAAATCCTTTTCTAAAAACACCAAATCACAGTTAGTCAGTGACGGTTTAAATCCTAATTTGTGCATCGTCAAACAGACTAATCAGACTGTATTCAGCACCCCCCCACCCAAATCGCATACAGTAAAAATTGCCAGTGTTAACTTTTACAGTGTTGAAGGAACCATTTAAGAGTTGACCCATATTTACACTTGTCTATGTTTATTTTCCACTAATTCACTGTACACTAAACATCCTTCTTTGATGGAGGGCCATGTTATTTAGTTCTATTAAAAGCGGCATTTGTTTGATTCATGTTAGAGGGACAAAAAGCAGACTCAAACAGAAGGTCCTCTCAGTAGTTTATTAATACAGTCAAATGTTCACAGCCTAAAAAGAGCTCAGGTTTTCAATTTCCATCTCCTCTGCTCTCCCTCATCCTTCTCACACTGCTTAGCACAATACGGAGCATCACTGTGAAATTCAGCCTGGCTGCAACCTTAAAACACAATGAACATTCAAATACTAAACTTGCAAACGTATAATTGTTACATTCATTATTTAAATTATCAGTTTATCTGTAAAATATGATTCAACAGTATGGTATGTTGTCTTATCAGGACATTGAAAAGCTCTGGTAATGAAGTGGCTTACTGATGATGGACTTATTCCTAGTGAACCTCATAATATTGTAGCAATCTCCCCATAGCAGGTTCAGAAGGAAGACGCAGGCAGGACAAAGAAGTGATTGCAGGAGATGGGTCCAGCTGCAGACTTCCACAGCTCCATTAGACAGTCAATTAGATTGCAGGCTTTTGTCACCTGGTTTACATGACTTGCATCAGAATACCTTTCCCCATCCCTAATCTCAATCATTGTGTAACCAGGCGTATCACTGATGCATAATTTAAAGCGATAACCTCCTCAATGGAGTGGAGCTCTGGAGGTCCACAGCTGGATTCTAATGGGATCACAGAGCAGTTTACTCTTAAGAGCGTATGAAGAATACACAAATGCAAAACAACAACAAGTTATTCATTGAGGGTATTGGACTCCATCAAGGCCCGTGTGTTGTCGCCATCTTATTTGTGGCTTTCATTGACAGGGAATTAAGGCAGGTGTGCAGTTAGAAGGGGGGTTGAGGTAGAATCTTTTCTTTATGCAGATGATGTTGTCTTCTTTACATCATCTGACTGAGAACTTCAACATGCACTCATGTCAGTCAACTTATGCTGTACATCCACAGACCACAAAGAATTAAACGAGGATCTGGGAAAAAAAAACTTTACAAAAATAATTTCTTTAGTGATTTGGTCATAATGCATGCCACCTACTGCTGCATTAAAAAAGGTAATATTTAGGTTGTGAAAAAATCAGACTTGACACACTTAAAAAGGTTTGTGGCAGTCACCCATATATATTGTCCCTGGTTGCAGTGGGTTGATTTTTGAGACAAGTGTCTTGTCTGCAGTTCAGACATGAACTGCTGAAGGTTTGAAAAGATGGCGGTTTTAAGTGATTAAATTGGAAGTGGAAACCGGAAGTGACCTTCTTCTGACGTTAGTCTAGGCACCAGAACCGGAAGTGACATCATCCTAGATGCTACAACCAGAAGTGACATCATCCTGGGTGCCGGAATCAGAAGTGACATCCTTAATATTGAGTCAGACAGGTATTCTCGCAGCTGGGGCCTCATGCATAATGCCGTGCATAGAATTCACTCTAAAATATGGCATACAGAGAAAAGTGGAAATGTGCGTAAGCACAAAAAAATCCAGAGGCATAAATCTGTGCATACGTCAACTTCCACGTTCCTCCGCTTCATAAATCTTGGTCAGCGTGAAAAGTAACGCACGTGCACGTGCTTGTCGCTCCTCCCCAACTCCTCCCAGAATAACGCCTCTTTGAATATGGAAATCAATATAAATAGCCCTTAAGTTCAGCACTCTGTGAAAAGACAATGCCAAAAGCACGGGGGAAAATAGAACAATTTCAGCAAAATAGTAGAGGCAAGGAAAATGTACTATTTATTGGTTTAAACAGTGGCATAAACAGCAAAAGGAAGTTGATCGAGTGACATTGAGTGTCCGAGAAACTCAAAAACTCAAGTTCACAAAGTCACACAGTGCCCAAAATAAAAAAGAAGTGGTCAGATATCAAAGTCTCCGTGAAAAGGCGAGTCGTAGCCCACCGTCTGAGTGTCATATGGAAGCTTATTATGGTACAGAGAAAAAAATAATAGGGACACAGTTGAAAAAAATGTCCAAATGTCAACTTTAATCTTGAAATTTCCACTTTAATCATGTAGTTTTTATTTTGTCATTAAAGTAGAACATCATAAACTTCATCTTAAAATCATTTAATTTACTAGTTTCTCAAATCTCCTCGTAACTAAAGTAGCACGTTAAATGCTTCTTTCTATGTGTTCTCCAATGTGCTCTATGTGTGTGAATCACTACATGCTTCTTAACCCCTTAACCGCCCTCTGCCGGATATATCCGGCATCGTTGTTTTATTGCTAACGTCATACTGCCAGAATTATCCGGCACATTTGCCTGTGGTTATATGAATGCCTGGCGCATAGTATAACTGACGGTTTGGCGTGGGTATTATTACTACATTGTATTTCGACAACTCTGTGGTTGTTTTGGCCGGTCATGTGACGAAGATTCGCATGTGACAGCTGTGAATATGGCGAAACGTAAACTGACTTCAAGTGAGGCTTTGCAGGCGATTTTGGACAGTTCTGATCATGATTGTAGCAGTTCTGAAGAAGATTTTAGCGACAATGATGATCAGCAACGTGCGCTGCATGATACTGTGAATGAAGACGCATCGGATGACGGCGCTGAGTGGGTGTATCCCCAGCATCTCAACTGGACTGCTGCCCGAGGTGAACTACCTTTTCTGCATCCGTTTGAGGCAACGTGTGGCTTTATTGTTGATGTAAACAATTACACTGCTGAGCAGTTTTATGAGCTGTTTGTGTCACCTGATTTAATCAGACATTTTGCTCATCAGACAAATCTGTATGCAGCACAGTTTATTGAGAAAAATCCCAATTTACCTCCACATTCCCGTGTTCGTGCTTGGGTAGACACTGATGAAAACGAAATGAAAAAATTCATTGGGATTTTGATGTTGATGGGAATAATCAGAAAACCAGATATTGAGATGTACTGGTCTACAGATCCTATGTATGCAACACCTATTTTTGCAGCTATCATGACACGTAACCGATTCTCTTTGCTGCTGAAATTCTTTCATTTGAATGACAACAGAAATGAGCCAGATAAGAAAGATCCAAACCGCGACCACTTGTTCAAGCTACGTCCTTTGATTGACCATTTATTTGAAGCATTTCAGTTGCCCTACATGCCAGGACCGTCAGTTGCAGTTGATGAAAGTTTATTGTTGTGGAAGGGCCGCTTACAGTTTCGACAGTATCTACCATTGAAAAGGGCACGGTTTGGTATCAAGATGTTTTGCTTAGCTGAGAATTCAGGTTACATTTATAGATTTTGTGTATACACTGGCAAAGAGGATCCTATTAGTAATATTTCAGCAGTGCTGCCAGATGAATGTAAGGACTTTGGACTTTCAGAGAAAATTGTTGTGTACCTTGCCCTACCACTATTGGACAATGGGTACACCATTTGGATGGATAACTGGTACTCCAGTTGTAGGCTGTTCCATTACCTTCATCACCGTAAAACTACAGCATGTGGCACAATTCGTTCTAACAGGGTCCCTCCAGAAGTTCACAATTCAGCGCCAGCACCGGGTCAGCACATTGCATACCGCAGTGGCCCATTGCTGTGCCTGAAATTTCGAGACAAAAAAGATATTCACATGCTAACAACTCAGCACAATGAGTCTGTGCAGGAGGCTCCCCGCAGAAGAGGACGCCCATCACCTACTGATGTCCATTACAAGCCTCAATGCATCATTGAATATAACAGCAACATGGGTGCTGTTGACAAGCAGGACCAAATATTGGAACCCTATTCGGCTGCAAGAAAAACTATGAAGTGTGTGATAAGCTGCCCGGACACAGACAGACGGACACCATATTTAAGTCCACCACACGTTTATTTACACTAATATACAGTTCAATAAAGTGCACCAACCCAGCGCCAAAGCACCGATCTCCCCCAAAGTCCAGGCTCTCACTCTCTCTGTCTACTCGTCAGGCTGCCTCCTCTCTCCTGCCTCCAAAACCTTGTCCATTCCTCACCTGACTCCAGTCCTTCTTTGCAGGGAGGCGGCCCCTTTTATAATTACCCGGATGGGCTCCAGGTGATTCCCGACACTCCTAAGACACTCCCCTGTGTGGCGGAAGTGCCGGCTATACTCCCGGAAGCCCTCCGGGTGTTCCCTGTCTTCTTTCCCCCAGCACTTACTGGTGTGGCGGAAGTGTTGGGGTTCAGGGTCCTTCAGGCATGGGGGCGCCCCCTGGCGGAGACCACGGGCCCCTACAGGGTTGTGCTTCCAAGCTCTGCACCTGTGGCCCTCAAAGGAACCAGGGCGGCTGCCCCCTCGTGGTCCGGAGGAGGAATGAGCCCTCCTCCTGTCCTCCTGGGCATCCCGGCTGGGCACCACCCCCAGCCGCGTGCCACAAGTGGTATAAAAAGTTATCAGTTCATCTACTCCAAATGGCAATGCTGAATGCTCACATTTTGTACCAGAAAAATGGAGGCACAAAAACATTTCTGCAGTTTGAACATGACGTCATTGCAGCCTTCATTTTCTCTGGTGAGGAACAACATGCAGATAGAGTAGAGGCAGTGGTGAGGCTCACAGAACGTCACTTTCCGGACAAATTCGAACCAACACCAACTTGGACCAAGCCACAGGCACGCTGTCGTGTATGTTCAAAGAAGGGTCAGCGTAGAGACGTCAAGACCTTCTGCTCAAAGTGTCCCAGCAATCCAGGACTTTGTGCAGTTCCCTGCTTTGGCCTGTGGCACAGCAAACTCAAATACTGGGAATGAAACTATGATTGACTGAACTACTTCGATAGCTTTTGACTGTTCCGTTTTGTAGTAGACAATAAATCCAGAAGCCTGAGAAAAGGTACATTTTGTGTTTTATTATGTGTTTGCCCATTTCTAGAACTTGCACAACATTTAGTGGTCAATACTGCTTGAATAAATGTAAAAAATGTAAAAAAAATGTAAAAAAGTAAAAAAACAAAAATTGTTCAGATTTCGCCTGGCGTGGGGAATATTTAGGGAGTTGGCGGTTAAAGGGTTAAATGGGCTTTCTGTTCCTCCAACAGGACACAGAATACATTACATTCGTGATATTGCAGCTCCCAGAAAGAATACAGTGCGAGGCAGGAACAATACCTGAACGGGCACCAGCTGGTCGGTGCCGCTGTCTACCGTGTCCTCACATCTTTAATTATTGGTAATATAGATTATTTAAATGATGTTGAAATTTATCTGTATAATGTAATAAACATACTTTGCTGCATTTCATCTTAAAAATGATATCAAGAGCTCCAAGAAGACAACGCTTGGAAGTCTAAATTGACTTAGAAGCCAGTCATCATCATTTGTAAATATGTGCTTTATAAAATGGCTCAGGTTGTGCAATATTATAACTGTATTGCACGTTTACAGAGACGTAATTGTACTTATAAGTACAAACAGTTCAACCAGGAACAATTGATGGACTGATTGAGTGTGTTTATAGTTCTTGGGATGAAGCTGATTTTGAACCGCAAAGTCCCTGCAGGAAAGGCTCTGAAGTGTTTGCTGTATTGGGGCAGTTCAAATAGACTGTGCACATGGCTGAGGCAGCATGTGCTTGATGCTGTATACCAATATTTCTCTTTCCGATCAGTTTGCTGTAGAGTTGTGATTCCACACTCAGATACAGTGGGTGAAATACTCTGAGTGAGAGTAACAACGCAAAAGCAGATATTGTATTTGGAATAGTTTGGTCATTATGTGGACCATTATATTGTTACAAGTTAATTACAATCCGATGCCTTAAACTAATAAACAATATGCGGAGAGCATTTGATAAAGCCGCATCAGGGAGGTGGATCTAATAAAAGAAAGGGAATCCACACTGGAATAATAACACTGCTTTGACGCTGGGTGCCGCCATTTTGTAAAACCGAGCAGAGAACTTGCATATGCCAGGGATTGAGCTGGCGTGAAAATGTGCATGGCTTCACACCAAGTATAGGTTTTATACATCACGACGTGCGTGTGGAAACAGGGGTATGCAAAATTTTTGTGCGTATGCACTGTTTATACATAAGGCCCCTGGTCTTTAGAGATAACAGGAGAAGGTTTAGTGCAACCTGCCACCCACTGGCCTGGTATGGAATTACCTTTGCCTGGTCCATTCAACGTCCTTCTGCTCGGTCGTGTGTGACAAGGTAAATGTTCTGAATTGATTCATACAATATTTGTGTTCAGAATTCTGGGTGTCATTATATATGCATTTGTGGGACCATCCTGATTTGTTTGGCAGAAGCACTAATTCTAATATTTCTGAGTCAGCAAATAAAATGTTTTTGTATCTTTGGATTTTTTTTCCCAATCATTTATTGAATTTGTATAATTTAATGCAGGTATTAAGATCAGGAAAGCCAGAGCCTATCCTGGCAACAGTATGCCAAAGGCAGGATAAAGATGAAGAGCAGATTACCAAAAGAAAGTAAAACATGCAAATTCTACACAGATGGTGACCAAACTAAGTTTAAACCAAGAGCTCTGGGGCTATCCAATGAACCATAATGCCACTTCATTGGCCACTCCAATCGGACCCAGAGCGCGTGTATTTAGGTGAAGTGTGCAATGGACCGGCAGCTCCTCTAGCGGTGGTTCCTGTATTGTGCCCAGTCTTTCCAGGATACACTCTTTGTACACATGTCTGTATTTCTGTATCTGATACGCAGAAACACTGTACTTCCATGATTCTGCACATTGCTGCATTTGATTGATTGTTTCTTGACTTTTCGTGCATCTGTTTGATGTAAGTTATACACTTTGTTATTAGAAATACAGTAATCCCTCGCTATATCGCGCTTTGCCTTTCGCGGCTTCACTCCATCGCGTTTTTTATATGTAAGCATATTTAAATATATATCGCGGATTTTTCGCTGCTTCGCGAGTTTCTGCGGACAATGGGTCTTTTAATTTCTGGTACATGCTTCCTCAGTTGGTTTGCCCAGTTGATTTCATACAAGGGACACTATTGGCAGATGGCTGAGAAGCTACCCAGCTTACTTTTCTCTTTGTCTTGCGCTGCTTTCTCTGATCCTGACGTAGGGGGATTGAGCAGGGGGGCTGTTCGTGCACCTAGACGATACAGACGCTCGTCTAAAAATGCTGAAAGATTATCTTCACGTTGCTATCTTTTGTGCAGCTGCATGTCAGCTCGAAGGGCACGTATTGATTTTTGCTTGAAAAACAAACTCTCTCTCTCTCTTTGTCTGCTCCTGACGGAGGGGGTGTGAGCTGCCGCCTTCAACAGGTTTGCGCCGCGGTGCTTCACATACTTAAAAGGTTTTTGTCTCTCTGTATCTCTGTGATATGATCTGCTCCTGACACGCACTCCTTTGAAGAGGAAGATATGTTTGCATTCTTTTAATTGTGAGACGGAACTGTCATCTCTGTCTTGTTATGGAGCACAGTTTAAACTTTTGAAAAAGAGACAAATGTTTGTTTGCAGTGTTTGAATAACGTACCTGTCTCTCTACAACCTCCTGTGTTTCTGCGCAAATCTGTGACCCAAGCATGACAATATAAAAATAACCATATAAACATATGGTTTCTACTTCGCGGGTTTTCTTATTTCGCGGGTGGCTCTGGAACGCAACCCCCGCGATGGAGGAGGGATTACTGTATAACAATTTTTCTGCAAGTAATGATAAAGCTCTTAACGATATTTTACCAACGTGTTCAGGCAGCCCTTTATGTCAAAGTGTGTTCAGTTTAACGTTTAAAACTGTATAAAGTACGCTCAGAAATGTTTCTTTATTAATGTATAAGAGCTTCTAGAAAACAGACTTGGTAATGGCTGTTTAAGTGATGATTTGTTCAAGTCTGTACAGTGCTAACGCATTTGGTAACTTTTATTCAGTGCCTTTGCCAATGACAGCACGTTATAGCGCTCTGTTATTTTCTGCCGCCATCTACTGACCTTTTTGGGTATTACCTGTTTTTAGCAGTCTGTGAGCTTATAATTTTATGACAGTTATTTAATGTTACTGTATTTGTTCTGTTTCAGAAACCACACAAACATTTATCTGCAAGTAAATATTTAGCTCTACAAAGCCATTGCAACAAATCCTTCCTTTGCAACGTTCAGCAGTTAACTGAGTCTTTCTACATTAATTCTGATCTGCTTCATCCTTCTTATCTGGGATTAGGATTTGGTGCCACGTACACACCAGTTTGACACACGCACTTTTTAACACTCTTCTTCTCTCCAGCAACCTTACATTAGATTAAAAATGCTAAGAAAATAGATAGATGTGATATGAATGTTAAAAATACTGATGTTAGTATCATTTACATGCCTAATTCCTCAGGCTGGAATGGCCAACTCAAGATGGCTCCCTTTTGGAGATGGCTGCCCTGGGCCGACCTTTCCAGGTGGGGATGCTCTATGACTGCCGCACCGACTTGCTCATTCCAGGTAAGAGTAAAGTCAAGATTTTATGTTTGCTGTCTCAAAGAAAAAAAAATAAAAAAAAAATACCTGCAGTAATATTTTGGGATCCACGTTTGACCAAATTACAATTTTTTTGTTTTTATTGACAGATGTCACTCTATGGGACTTGGAAAACCTCAAGAAAGACCTCAAAATTAAATACCAGAAGAACACGCAGGTCAACATCATCACTTTGGACTCCTTGGATGAGAAAACTTCCATCTTAAATATGACAGCCTCCCTTAAAGCGAGCTTCTTGTGTGGCTTGATTGAGGCTGATGGAGCTGCCAAGTACCTCAATGACACCAAATCATCCAAACGTCAGTCCAGAGTCACCCTGCACTACGGCATGACCACGAGAATGGAGCATCTCAGCTGGAGCCACTTAGGGAATCAGAACGTCGTCTATCCAGAAGTGTTTGAGCAGAAATTGGCCACCCATGTTGTTATAGGTGTGTTGTATGGCGCTCAGGCTTTTTTTGTTTTTGATAAAAGGAATTCTAAAGAGGAACAGAGCCAAGATATTACGCAAAAATTAGAAATACTAATTCAAAAATGTATTTCTGAAGATGGGAAAGACTTAAAAATGACAGATACTGACAAGAAAATTACTGACCATCTTAACTGCACATTCTATAGTTTTTCTGCCCTTCATCACAATCCTACAAGCTTTCAAGATGCCATGGAGATTTACTCAAACTTGCCAAGTAAACTTGGAAAAGATGACAAGCTAACTGTGCCCATCCTGGTCTGGTTGTACCCACTGAAACATCTCAACTCACGGGCTGCTCAGCTTGTACAAGAGATCAGTATGGCACTTGTGTCCAAATCTCAGGAGGTCCTGGAGGAGATAGACGAGCACATCATGAGGTGTAATGACATCATGAACGACAATGTTGTCAAAAACTTTCCTGTAATTAAGAAAAATGCAGAACAATTCAAATCAGTGCTTAATCAATATAAATGTATTTTCCAAAAAGACCTTGCAAGGGTCTTACCAAATATAAGGGGTGGGGGTGCAAATGAGGAACAGCTGGCAGACATCCTGAAGAAGAAGGAAGAGTCGCCATTTAACAAGTGTGCTATAACAACATGGCTGGATAAAAGAGAAAAGGAAATCAGCATGCTCACAAAGGTCTTTAATCAAATTAATAAAATGAAACTTGATATTGTTATTAATGACCTGGATAAATATGACACTAGCATAGAAAATATTGTCTGCTTGACTTTCACCTCACTCTGTGTGTGTCAGTCATACATATCAGTAATGAAACGCTACCTTCAGGCCCCTTGTCAGTCCTCATATCATCTGTCAGGGCCAAGTGAAGAGTTAATCATCCAGAATTTCAGAAAGTATTCCCAGCAATTCATTGAGTTTGCTGCAATTAACCAAAATAGCAAGACAACAAGATTTCTTGTTCACTCCATCCCTGATGAGGAAAATCCTGGGGCAACAGTCTATCTTTATAAATCTGGGTGTCTCATCAGCCATAACTTTCAGCTTCCATCTAAACCTGAGCCTCTTGTGGCTGATTCTGTAACATACAACAGCGTAACCCTGAAGTTACAAGTCCAGAAGTCTGATTCAGAAAGGTACAGAGTGGAGTATAAGCTACCTGAAGATGAAGAGTGGAAGACTGTGGACACAAGAGACACCGTTGAACAGGTTACGATTACAAAGTTACGTCCTAATTCAATATATCAATTCAGACACAGAGCCATTTGTCAAGTTGGTGTGAGTCAGGCCAGCGAAAAGATTAAAGTGAAGACACTACCTGTTAAAAAACGTAAAGGTAAACTTGATATAAAACATCAAAGTAAGAAGATTAAAGATGTAAATCATCCTGGACTGTACCTTTTGCCTTTGCAACCGGAGATCTTAAACAAAGAGAAAAATATTAAAAAATGCACCTTTGGAAAGAGAACACCCATCCACCCTTCAAAAACAATTATGGTTCTTGGAGCAACAGGTTCTGGCAAATCCACCCTGATCAATGTAATGGTCAACTACATCTTAGGTGTCCAGTGGCAGGATGACTTCAGGTTCAAGTTAATCCATGAAGAAACATCTAGAAGTCAAGCTGTAAGCCAAACGTCTGCTGTCACTGCTTATGAAATGAACTACCAGGATTGTTTCAAGGTCCCATACTCCTTCATTATAATCGACACACCAGGTTTTGGAGACACCAGAGGAATTGAACAGGACAAACAAATCACTAAGCTGATACAAGAATGTTTCTCATCTCCACAGGGGGTCCAGCACATTAATGCAGTGTGCTTTGTGGTTCAGGCCTCCCAAGCTCGACTGACACATGCACAGAAGTACATCTTTGACTCCATTTTGTCCATTTTTGGTAAAGACATAGCCAATAACATCCTGGTCCTGATCACATTTGCAGATGGACGGCGTCCACCAGTTCTGGATACCATCACAGAGTCTAACATACCGTTCCCCAAAGATAAGAAAGGGAGCCCTCTGTTTTTCAAATTTAATAATTCGTCCCTATTTGCTAATCATGACAAGAGTAATAGCAGTGATGATCTGATGTTTGACAAAATGTTTTGGGACATGGGTGCAAAGAACATGGAGAAGTTATTTGATTCCTTAGAGAAGATGGATGATAAAAGTTTAGCATTAACTAAAGAGGTGCTTGAAGAACGCAGGCGCTTACAGGTGGCAGTGAAAGGATTGCAGCCTCAAATTAAAGTTGGATTGATTAAACTTGAAGAAATTAGACAAACCCGTGACATTTTAAATAAGCACATTACTGACATAGAGAGCAACAAGGACTTTGAGTATGAAGTGGAGGAAACTGTGACAAAAAGAGAGAGCATTGAAGGCACCAGAACCTTCATCACTAACTGTGAAAAATGCAACTTCACCTGTCATTATCCGTGTTTGTTACCAAAGGATGAGGATAAGTTCAGATGTGATGCTATGAAGGACGGGGTCTGCACTGTTTGTCCTGGTAGGTGTGTGTGGAATGTTCACTCCAACCAAAAGTACAAATTCATCTATGAAACTATAAAAGTCAAAAGGACGTATGATGAGCTTAAGAGGAAATATAAAAAAGCACAAGGGGAATTGATGACAACTGAGGAAGTGTTTAAGCGGCTTCAGCATGAATATGGTGATGTGAAAGAGAAGATTTGTAAACTCATTAAAGAGTCTCATGAGAGCATAAAACGACTTGAAGAAATCGCCCTCAGACCAAACCCGCTGTCCACTCCTGAGTACATTGAACTCCTCATTGAGTCTGAAGAACAAGAAGCAAAGCCGGGATGGATGGAGCGAGTGAAGTCACTGTGGGAAGTGAAGGAACAGGCAGTGATAATAGTAAAACTCAGCAGAAATGAAGAACTCCTACCAAGTGAGTGAGCAGAAGAAGCATAACGGTCAAGAAGAAAGGAAGAAAAACAGGGAAGAGGTTTTAGGTTGGATTAGTACGACATATGAGGGCAGTAAAAGATTAGTTAATGATTTTTTTAAATAAAGATGTAAAATGATTTAATGCTGTCTTACTATATTGACGGTGTTTTACAATCACCACAATTTAGAATAAACACATTTAAATAATAAATATATGTAAAATAACAGAAATCTCCTAAGGCCTGAGCTCCACCATTTACGTTTGTTGTTTAACGAGTCTGTTTTTAAGGAAGTTGGTGCAACAGTGAAGTGCACTTTGAGTGACACAAATGAAAGAAAAATGATTAGCACTCTACTCTACTTATACAAAATTATATTTCTTTCTATCTATATTTGCATTGACTGAATTATAAAAAAGTATATACATCAAAGTACAATTGTTAATAAAAGGAGTGATTTGCTGACACAAGCTGAGCTGTGGTTGATGTCTTATTGTCTGTTCTGTCTGTTTAGCTTATTCATTAATTACAAGTTGGGCTCCTAAAAGTTGTTTTTCCTATTGATAAATGGACACACAAAGATTTTGTTTCTTTTCATTAGAGATTTTGGCTCATTGCTCAACAACAGGGTCTGAACCTTCATGTTTCAATGATACAGAAGTATAAGAGGAGACTTTTTAAGAAACAAAAAGCAGCGATGAAAATGAAGATCAGCCAGCAGAGACTGCTAATAGGCAGTACGCCTTGTGGTTACAGGATGTAACAAGAGGACAAACGACTCAGGAAGAGTTGGAGTGGTAGCCCCATATAATGTCTTCCAAACACAAAGAAATAATTAGACTTTCCATCAGTGGATAAAAACATTTGATAAAGAAAAACGGTTACATCGTGGGTATTTATAGGAAAAAATGGTGGACAGAAATGAATAAAACGGATACGCCGTCATGGCAGAGGGATGGAAATGACGCCATAAGGTTGATACTGGAAGTGAAGTCATCGAGGGGGAACCGGAGCTGGCGTCTTCGTAGTGGGACCAGAAGTGATGTCTTCATTGGTGGAGTAGCCATTTTGGGAGCCTGGATATGGAGAAGGTAAGTGTGGTGTTTTATTATTTTTCTTTCTTGGATCTGAAGATAGAAAGAGAGAGTACTCGGCACAAACCCCATGTCTGGTGGGATTTCAATCACCTCTGAGTTTGTTGACTGCCTCCTAAGCATGCATGTGTGACAAGGACCAGCCATGAAAGAAAATAGTCATTGGGGTCCTGAAAATGCGCTCAAGTTTTTGCTAAGGGCACCTAACAAAAATAAGGATTCAGAAAACTGATAGGAAGGAGGTGAAACATGCACTGGAGGATGGTGGCAGCAGTATCACCTTTCACAGGACTTCTGGGTTAATGAAAAGCACAGAGCTGGAAACTACACTAGAGAGTGGCCTCATCTGAAGGATTGTAATGGTCTAAAGAGTACTTCATCTACGGCCTTCTCAATTCCTCTGTGAATTATTAACTCCACAAGTACTCTCATGAGAGTACCTTTAACTTTATAGATGGAAGGCATATTCAATAAAGATGCACTGGCAGTGAGACAAAAGGAGAGTGAATTAGAGGAGGGGTTGAAAGAGAAAGCACTTCTGTGGATTTGGGATGAGACAGTTAGGACAGCAACCTGCAAAGACAGGCCCAGTGCAGCAGAGGGCTTTGCTTTTCCACCATTTTGTTCTCCATATGATCATCCATCTTGTGGAAGTTTTGGTGAACAACTATAATTTTTTCATGAAACCAAAACCTGTAATGTTAAAAATATAGAAAGGTGCTGGCAGTTAAAAAAACTATTGTAAAGTAAGCACACAGACACAACGTTGAGGTTTGGGGATCCGTCCCCGTATAGTGA